>NC_044395.1:66497911-66820639 GCF_006542625.1 Nomascus leucogenys | reverse complement strand
GAGGATTTTTGCATCAATGTTCATCAAGGATATTGGTCTGAAATTCTCTTTTTTGGTTGTTTCTCTGCCAGGCTTTGGTATCAGGATGATGCTGGCCTCATAAAATGTGTTAGGGAGGATTCCCTCTTTTTCTATCAATTGGAATAGTTTCAGAAGGAATGGTACCAGTTCCTCCTTGTACCTCTGGTAGAATTCGGCTGTGAATCCATCAGGTCCTGGACTCTTTTTGGTTGGTAAGCTATTGATTATTGCCACAATTTCAGAGCCTGTAATTGGTCTCTTCAGAGATTCAACTTCTTCCTGGTTTAGTCTTGGGAGGGTGTATTTGTCGAGGGATTTATCCATTTCTTCTAGATTTTCTAGTTTATTTGCATAGAGGTGTTCGTAGTGTTCTCTGATGGTAGATTGTATTTCTGTGGGATTGGTGGTGATATCCCCTTTATCATTTTTTATTGCGTCTATTTGATTCTTCTCTCTTTTCTTCTTTATTAGTCTTGATAGTGGTCTATCAATTTTGTTGATCTTTTCAAAAAACCAGCTCCTGGATTCATTAATTTTTTGAAGGGTTTTTTGTGTCTCTATTTCCTTCAGTTCTGCTCTGATTTTAGTTATTTCTTGCCTTCTGCTAGCTTTTGAATGTGTTTGCTCTTGCTTTTCTAGTTCTTTTAATTGTGATGTTAGGGTGTCAATTTTGGATCTTTCCTGCTTTCTCTTGTGGGCATTTAGTGCTATAAATTTCCCTCTACACACTGCTTTGAATGTGTCCCAGGGATTCATGTATGTTGTGTCTTTGTTCTCATTGGTTTCAAAGAACATCTTTATTTCTACCTTCATTTCGTTATGTACCCAATAGTCATTCAGGAGCAGGTTGTTCAGTTTCCATGTAGTTGAGCGGTTTTGAGTGAGTTTCTTAATCCTGAGTTCTAGTTTGATTGCACTGTGGTCTGAGAGACAGTTTGTTATAATTTCTGTTCTTTTACGTTTGCTGAGGAGAGCTTTACTTCCAACTATGTGGTCAATTTTGGAATAAGTGTGGTGTGGTGCTGAAAAAAATGTATATTCTGTTGGTTTGGGGTGGAGAGTTCTGTAGATGTCTATTAGGTCTGCTTGGTGCAGAGCTGAGTTCAATTCCTGGGTATCCTTGTTTACTTTCTGTCTCGTTGATCTGTCTAATGTTGACAGTGCAGTGTTAAAATCTCCCATTATTATTGTGTGGGAGTTCAAGTCTCTTTGTAGGTCACTCAGGACTTGCTTTATGAATCTGGGTGCTCCTGTGTTGGGTGCATATATATTTAGGATAGTTAGCTCTTCTTGTTGAATTGATCCCTTTACCATTATGTAATGGCCTTCTTTGTCTCTTTTGATCTTTGTTGGTTTAAAGTCTGTTTTATCAGAGACTAGGATTGCAACCCCTGCCTTTTTTTGTTTTCCATTTGCTCGGTAGATCTTCCTCCATCCCTTTATTTTGAGTCTACTTGTGTCTCTGCACATGAGATGGGTTTCCTGAATACAGCACACTGATGGGTCTTGACTCCTTATGCAATTTGCCAGTCTGTGTCTTTTAATTGGAGCATTTAGCCCATTTACTTTTAAAGTTAATATTGTTATGTGTGAATCTGATCCTGTCATTATGATGTTAGTTGGTTATTTTGCTCTTTAGTTGATGCAGTTTCTTCCTAGCCTTGATGGTCTTTACAATTTGGCATGTTTTTGCAGTGGCTGGTACCGGTTGTTCCTTTCCATGTTTAGTGCTTCCTTCAGGATCTCTATTAGGGCAGGCCTGGTGGTGACAAAATCACTCAGCATTTGCTTGTCTGTAAAGGATTTTATTTCTCCTTCATTTATGAAGCTTAGTTTGGCTGGATATGAGATTCCGGGTTGAAAATTCTTGTCTTTAAGAATGTTGAATATCGCCCCCACTCTCTTCTAGCTTGTAGAGTTTCTGCCAAGAGATCAGCTGTTAGTCTGATGGGCTTCCCTTTGTGGGTAACCCGACCTTTCTCTCTGGCCGCCCTTAACATTTTTTCCTTCATTTCAACCTTGGTGAATCTGACAATTATGTGTCTTGGAGTTGCTCTTCTCGAGGAGTATCTTTGTGGTGTTCTCTGTATTTCCTGAATCTGAATGTTGGCCTGCCTTGCTAGATTGGGGAAGTTCTCCTGGATAATATCTTGCAGAGTGTTTTCCAACTTGGTTCCATTCTGCCCGTCACTTTCAGGTACACCAATCAGACGTAGGTTTGGTCTTTTTCCATAGTCCCATATTTCTTGGAGGCTTTGTTCATTTCTTTTTATTCTTTTTTCTCTAAACTTCCCTTTTCGCTTCATTTCATTCATTTCATCTTCCATCGCTGATACCCTTTCTTCCAGTTGATTGCATCGACTACCGAGGCTTCTGCAATCTTCACGTCGTTCTCGAAACTTGGCTTTCAGCTCCATCAGCTCCTTTAAGCCCTTCTCTGCATTGGTTATTTTAGTTAAACATTCATCTATTTTTTTTTTCAAAGTTTTCAACTTTTTTGCCATTGGTTTGAATTTCCTCCCATAGCTCGGAGTAATTTGATCGTCTGAAGACTTTTCTCTCAACTCATCAAAGTCATTCTCCGTCCAGCTTTGTTCCGTTGCTGGTGAGGAACTGCGTTCCTTTGGAGGAGGAGAGGTGCTCTGCATTTTAGAGTTTCCAGTTTTTCTGCTCTGTTTTCTCCCCATCTTTGTAGGTTTTTCTACTTTTGGTCTTTGATGATGGTGATGTACAGATGGGCTTTTGGTGTGGGTGTCCTTTCTCTTTGTTAGTTTTCCTTCTACCAGACAGGACCCTCTGAGCCAGGTGCGGGATACAATCTCCTGGTGTGCCGTTTTCCAAGCCCGTTGGAAAAGCACAGTATTAGGGTGAGACTGACCTGATTTTCCAGGTGCCGTCTGTTACCCCTTTCTTTGACTAGGAAAGGGAACTCCCTGACCCCTTGCGCTTCCCGAGTGAGGCAATGCCTTGCCCTGCTTCGGCTCGTTCACAGTGCACTGCACCGACTGTCCTGCACCCACTGTTTGGCACTCCCTAGTGAGGTGAACCCAGTACCTCAGATGGAAATGCAGAAATCACCCGTCTTCTGCATTGCTCACACTGGGAGCTGCAGACCAGAGCTGTTCCTATTCGGCCATCTTGGCTCCACCCTCCACCCAAGGTTATTTTCTAACAGCTTATTGTAGATACCTGGATTTGTCATACAAACAATGTGATCTTGAAAATAACTAGTCCTCAAAGTTTTGGTGTTTTGATGAGTATATGTTAATATAGCATATTGTTAAAACTTTCAGATTTGTAATATTTCCTAAGAGGTGGTAGCTTAAATTTACCTTACAAGCATGTTATATCTTTATAATTGTAAGATTTTTCCATAGGTATACAGTTATGCACATTTCAAGTCAAGCCATTTTCCTTATGTTGAAATGTATGAGAGAATGAGATTTTAGAGAGTCCTTCTTTGAGTAATAAAGAAAAAGGTGCATCTACTCGGATCTTAACAGATGGATTTTCACTTTTGAGAAATTTCTAATTAAATTATTGATTGTATGCTTTTAATTATTGCTTCTTATATGTGGTACATGCTTACTTTTCAATCAGTAGGTTTCAATTCCAGGATATCCAGGAATTAAATACTAATTTATCATTTTTTTGCAAGATGGAGAAGAGAAATGAATGGACACAGCTCTGCAGAATTCTGCTTGAGTAGGACAGGGCTTAATATCAGGTGCTTTGGGTTAAATTCAAAACACTCAGACATTTGGGACAGTATTGGTATTAGATACTTGATTAATTTTCCTTGTATGGTCAAAACAAAGTAACACATACTTGTAAGTTGTTACTGAAGCACAGAATCTTGTATTTAGAAGAACATTCTAAAACAAATCATTTACTATTATCAGTTATTGGATGAGTAACAGGAAACACAGTGATTTCTCTTATTTGATTTCTTCCCAGGCAGGACCCAGCTTTTATGCTGTGGGTATGTATGTGTGTGCATGTGTGTGTGTGGCTGTGCAAGGCCTACTGCCCAGACCTTCTCTTTATCTAATGCTTTCTTACAGGACCAAGTATCTTACTGCCCATACATGTCTTTTATTCCATTCCTCACTGCTCTACAGTTTAGAAGAATGTGTTCTGGAGTGCATATTTGTATTTTTCCTACCCAAACTTTGAGGTCCTCAAATCAACAACAATATTCTTTTTATTTTTGTTTCTTAATGGCTAACATAATTCACGGGACACCATGTGTGCTTAGAAGCTGTCCAATTAATGAGAAAATAATGTTCAGGAAAAGTATTTTAGGTGTCAATATTATTGCTGGATTATATGCTATAATACTAGCAATCTTTTGACTCATTAATAAAGCTTTGTTTGCATATCAAAACCTGTGATATATTGGATCTGAAAGATAAATGTTCTAAGCACAGACACATTGGGGAGGAGGATTCAGGAATCTCATATATCCAATAAAACTCATTGATAATTGTTATTCATATGAGGAATCAAGGCAAACCCCTGCCCTCTTGCAATGCACATTACAAAAGTTTACTTGTCTTCCAGAGAAAGAGAAGGAGAGGGAGAGAGAGAGAGGAGGTGAGGGGAGAAAGAGAACTAGAGAAAGGCAATGATGTGGTTGAAGGGTGAGAGAAAAAGACCTACTTACAGACCAGTAGCAACTTTCCACCACTGAGGACTGAAATTTCAACTACTGTGTTTTTTTCTCCAATGTATTCCCCTTTCTGAAAATAAGAATAAAAGGACATTACACATAACAGACACAACAAAATAACCGCAGTTGTATTTTTAATGATACAAAATTCATGACATATTAAGAGTTGTGTGTTCAGAACGTAAATTTTTCACTTTAAAATCTGCTTTAAGGAATGTCAGTGTTTTGGACAAATATGATTCTAAGCATGGAATAAAACAAGGAGGGCCAAGAATATTTCTGAGAAAAGGGTGAAAAGGAAGATAGACTTAAAATAAAACTGATGTTTTTGAAAAGCACACACAATATCTAGTGTACTCAGTTTGAGGTTATAAGTCACAGATATGAATTTCAGCCCACTCACTCATTAAGTGATTAATAAGTTATCTTATTTTAGATATTCAGAGATCCAGTTGTCCTTGTTAGCACCCTTTCTTCAACAACCTCTGTATTCCCTGCTTAATCTCTTGGGTTCTCACCCCATAAACGATGGGGTTAAGGGCTGCAGGAATGACATGGTGGAGAACATTGAGCAAGACCGGCACATCAGGGGAGACTTTCTTCTTAGCCACGTGTGTGAGGACAAAAACCAGAAGGATGGTGCTGAAGAAGAGGATAAGGATGAAGTGGGAGCCACATGTGCTTAGAGCCTTTGCCACAGCACCCTCTGCCTTGAGTCTCAGTACAGCTCGCAGAATGAGGGTGTAGGAGAGGAAGATAAGGATGAGGTCAGATCCTAGCAGAGTCCAGCCTCCAGCAAATTGGTAAAGGCGATTGATGGTGACATCATCGCAGGAGAGTCTGGAAACAGACATATTGGCACAGATGCAGTTCTCAATGACATTTCTTCCACAATAACGGAGTTGTGCTGAGAGGATGGGGATGGGCAGAGTCATAAGCACATTTCTGGTCAAAATAAACATGGTAGCCTTGACTACAAAGTGATCAGTGATGATTGATGGATATCTCAGTGGGTGGCAGATGGCTACATAACGATCATAGGCCATGACCATGAATGTGCAAGACTCCATGGCTAGGAAACAATTCATGATGTACATCTGGAGGAAGCAGGCAGGGAAGCTGATGGGCCTGAGGTCAAACCAGAAGATGGCCAGGACCTTGGGGATGACAGTGAGGCAGAGCACGATGTCCAGCAGGGAGAGAAGGCTGAGCAGGTAGTACAGGGGCTGGTGCAGAGAGGCCTCCAGCCAGATGGTGATCAGGAGGGTGGTGTTGGCCCCTACAGCCAAGAGGAAGAGGAGGCTGAGGGGCAGGGACAGCCAGTGCTGCCAGCTGGGGAATCTGACAAAACAATTCAAGAGGAAGTCTGAAGCTTCAGTGGAGAGGGTGCCATTTCGGTGCATTGTCATATTTTCCCATATATTTTACTGCTTTCTTTTAGTGATCTGGAAAATTATGATTACAAATTAGCTGTGGATTCTTGATACACAAAGATAGCACAATTTGTTTGTCATAGGTACAACTTGTGGTTTCTAGCAGGTTATGTAGAGCCAAGCGAATTCATCTGTTTATCCTCAGTGTCGTGTCACTGGGGTATTCCTGTCACTTTAAACAGTACAACTGTCTGAGGTGACATGATTCCTCTATACGTGTTTACTTTATTCAATGTCCATTTTCAATAGAATTTTTTTTAGAGAAACTAAAAAGGAGAAAACACTTAGGAAACAACTTTAGTGTGACAGGTGAGACTCTAAATTTCTACCCACAGGTTTCTTCTTCACACTTTTCTTTTTAATGTACACATAGCCTACCATTTCTACAAGTTGACTATTGCAATATGCTCAAATAAATAGCAGAGCCTGGCACAAGGAAGGGACTCAGATAAATGTCCCTAGTCCCCATGTCCCCATGACATCCTTATTCTAACCTTTCTGCTGCACTTATTTTGCTTAGAGATTTTTTAAATCACACATCTAAAATAAATTTAGTTAACTTGTATTTTGTCTAAAAGTTCCTTTTTATTTAGTAGGCATAGATTCCACCAAATAATTGTCCTAATATCTCTCTATTTTTTAGATGTTCATATTTTTAGGCTTCCTAACTTTTGGGAGAAACAGCTTTAAAAGAAGAGTGGGCACTTCCACATAGCTAACAGGGAGCAATGCTTGTCATTAGACATGATGAAAAATTGGTTCTTCTTATTGTAATGGTGTGAGGGTGACAAAGTTCACCTTTAAAGTCCTTCCATCTCCTTCCAGTTCCCTTTTCCATCTTGACTACAATGATATAGCTACATATTTCCCTCTCTCCCAACAGTAGTTCAATGTTGCCATTATTCCCTTATCATTTAACCCTTTTCCCTGGCATTCTGTTAGGTACCAGTATCACAAAATTTAATAAGAAACTGTCCTTACTTTTACTAAAACAAACCTATAACCACTCAGGGAGATGATGGGTGTAACGAGAATGAATGATATGAGCAATGTCAAAGATATGCACAAATTATTAGGAGACTGCAGAGGAGAGTTGAGTGTGACATAGGAGATAGGCTGGAAAAAATTATTATAAATAGAGTGATGTGGTACCCACATTTACATTAAAGGTAAAGGATTCTAAGAGTCCCCTCCCCTGCATTGTGAAAGACAGCCCATAGAAAGAACACTGTAGCTTGGCAAGGGTGTAGGTCAGGTCTTCTGGGGGCCCTTCAAATCATGCAGTTTTATTGTGCATATTTCTGTCTACAGGGACAGAGGTTTCTGTTATTTTGTGGGTTTAAAAATTCCTTTTCATCGCTTCTCAGCCTTTTGGCTAAGATCAAGTGTGTGAAATTCCTTTTCATCAAATGTTTAAGAAATGCCCTGTTTCTCACACTTTGGCTCACTAATATAAAAAAATTATATGGTTATTTTTGTAATTCTTTCTACTTACTGGGAACTGTGCTCGGTTTTAGCACTTCATCCCATTTAGTTATTCAACATTCTGTGAAATATGTTTCATTATCACCACTTACAAACAAGGGAAGTGATATTTCAAAATCCAGGTTCTTAACTGCCCATATATTATTATTCTAATCCTAATCTTACCTAATATAGAGGTTGGGTTGGATTAATTTCTAGGGTTCCTTCAGACCCAATAAATAATTTTTTTTTAGATGGGATCTAGCTCTGTTGCCACGCTGGAGTGCAGTGGCACGATCTCTGCTTACTGCAACCTCCGCCTCCCAGGTTCAAGCAATTCTCCCGCCTCAGCCTCCAGAGTAGCTGGGATTACAGGCACACGCCACCACACCCAGTTAATTTTGTTGGTTTGTTTTTGTGGTTGTAGTAGAGATGGGTTTTCACCATGTTGGCCAGGATGGTCTCGATCTCCTGACCTCGAGATCCACCCACCTCAGCCTCCCAAAGTGCTGGGATTACAGGCGTGAGCCACCGTGCCCAGCCATACCGAATAAATAATTCTATGATACGTATTTTCCCCACTGATCCTATAAAAAAGAAAACAAATTTTACCCAAAATACAATTGATAGTTTTAAGAGTTGAATCTCTCAGAGGAGAAAAGTTTTGGGGTATGGACAGGGTGACAAGGAAGGAAGTTACAATAAAACTGTGAACTCTAAACTGTATGATATTTTCCTACTGATGGAAACATACTTTTTGGAAGAGGTTCACGTGGTCTTTTTGTTTTCAATTGTCTTTCCTATTCCCCAAAAGCAGTTCCAGTCCTTGCTCAACTGGGTCCTGTCAGATTCTCCTCATCAGAAAGACCCTGTTAGTAACTGTGGCGGCTCTCAGTGGAGGGAGGATGGGCATTCCTCCAGGGATCCTCTCTTCACTCCTCTTGATCCTCTGATTCCCCGTGTAGTCTGCCAGGCATCGCCCTTCACCTTATATATAGAAGAGATTTAGATATTCTCCCAATTCTTTTCTCCTGAAAATAATAGGGTGTATTAGTAATGACTTTGGTAAGTTCAAAATGAATTTTAAACATACCGTTTCATTTGTGATTCATAATACTTTGAAGTAGGTAGGGTAAGTTGATTATTTTAGCAATTTATCTTTCACATAAGCAAATCATATTTTAGTGGTTTTACATGTCTTCCTACAGTTTCTCAGGGTTCAACTGTGGAGAAAATAAAAGTCTAAATAATTCATTCCGGTCCAAGCCAGTGAAAATAGGAATATGCCTGTGCCCTGTGTCACCATAGTGATGCATAAATGTCTATGTTATTTGGGATTTTGTTTTATGTATTTTGTAGGTTTTTCTTTTCCACCCACGCTCTCCATGCACATAGAATTCTAAGGGCTGTTTTTCAGCAGTCTGGAGATTTTCCCTCTTCCTTCCTCTTGCAACTCTGACTCCTGCTTCCCACAGCTCATAGGCTCCAATTCCCTCCTTATTCCCCTTTTGTATTGTGTCTTTTATTGTATTCCTGGTTTTGACTCTTAAGGAACAACCCCTTCATGGTTAAATAAAGATGATAAAATCATTCTCTATGCAATTCATACCTGCCACCCTCTAATCTTACTTTCTCTTTTCTAATATTTTTGCCATTTTCCTTGATAGAGTGGCTCACTGAGAGTAAGACATACTGGAATTACAGGAGGTCCTCAAGATAATAACCCCTAGAACAAAACTTCCAGCCTCGAATCGGTGACTAACGACCCTTCTTCATGCCCTGGGCACTATGTTCATTCACTTCTGCTTTTCCTTCTGTCTTTGTCTTTGAATACATTCACTTGTAAGTGTGGAACAAAAACCAATAAGACCTGCTAAGCCTAGAACTTGGCATAATTGACCCAACCCCAGTTAACTTGGCGCCCATAGCAAGTACAACTACAGGCTGTTAAATTCCACATATTCCCTTTAAACACTATCTTCTGCATTTTTTTTTTTTGTCATTTATCCCTTTGCTCATTGCATCCTCTGATCCTACTTTCTGCAAAATTTTTATAGTCAAAAATCACAGCCTCTTGGTTAGTTGTATTCTCAGGTATTTTATTCTTTTTGTGGCACTTGTAACTGGGATTGCATTCTTGATTGAGCTCTTAGCTTGAACTTTATTGGTGTACAGAAATGCTACTAAGTTTTGTACATTGATTTTATATGCTGGATCTTTATTGAACTTCCTTATCTGTTCTAGGAGCCTTTTGCAGTGTATGAAGGGGACTTCAGTAATGTTTTATTTTATTTAAAAAAACCTAAAGCAAATAAGGTGGGTTTTTTTTTTTTTAAAGAAAAATCACGGCCCCAAATCTTACCTTTCCAAGTAGCTTTTCTTCTCCAGGGATCACAAAGGACTCTTAGAAGGAATTAAATGTTTTGTGCTTGGAAGTAGAGAAAATCTCAAAATGACCTTTGCAGGGTAGAGCCAAATGGAAGATCTGGTGACTTAGGCATGAGTATCCATAGAGAAGCCTAGAGGAAAAAGTATATTTTCCATCTCTTGAAGAGCTTTGGGATAATTATTTTTAGCACTAAGATGAAATTTCTGAGGATTACATAGGAGGATTATTTTTTGTTTCTAACTCGCTGACTCTTCCTTTTTCCTTCTATTTTCTCTAATGTTTCTGCATGTTTTTCAATCATTCAACAAGCGTCAATAAAGTACTCATCCCTAGAAGTAAAGCATCTGGAAACACATTTGCTCCTTTTCTCCTTTCATTATTCAATCTTGGTTTGTAATCAAAACTTGCCAGTGGCACACTAGGGCTTAGGAACTGGAGCTAATGGTTTCCAGTTCCAGCCAGGAACTAGATGAGAAAGCCAGAGAAGTTGAAGCTCAAAGACTAAAGGAGAGATCATCAGCCTAGGCTTTCCCAGGTTGCAAGACAGGCCCACAGAATAGTACCAAAGAAGCACTGTTTTAAAAAGTAAAAGAGTTGCTAGGGTTCTATCTTCAGGCAGGCCTGTAAGATACCTCTCTCAGGTATAGTTTCAGATATTATTCAGTGTATCCAGTGACAGGTAGCTAGCTGCTCTTCTGGGCATAGTTTTCTGTTCTTGTCAGAAGTAGATTTTAGCAATTTTGATCAGAAATATTTAGAACTACTTCCTGACTTCCACTGGTCCCGAACTGTGGTCTTTGTCTTCAACTTCTGAAGTTATAGAAACTAATGTAATTCTGACTTTATAATTCAGACATTGGTAGGCATATTCTTTGTTTTAAAGCCACTAAATTTCCATGTTTCAGAGTTGAAAACTCCAAATTTTCTTAATTTGGCTCCAAATTATACACTTTTTAGCTCTCATACTGCCTGTTAATCTTCTATAGACAAATTGCAACTTCCCTGCATTTCTGCTACCACCAAGCACCCAGAGGATGGCAAAAGAGAGAAGGTCCCAGAGCACATAAGCCTCTTTACCTGAGACAGGGTGCAGTCTTTATTTATTTCCTTCTCAGACTACTTCAGCAGTATTGACCCAGGAATGGAAAAGAGCACAGATAGGGACTGAAGACAGAGATCTCTCCAGTCTTCTGGCTAATCTTGGTATAGCCACCGTTAACATCCTCTAGCCAGACTCACAGAAAATGTGAAGCATGGGGTTTGGCTCCATTAATATTGGAGCACTTGTTAGTTCCAGAAGTATCTGGGGCAGTTATAATTGTAGTGCCTCAGAAACTCTGACCGCTGGGAACTTCTTAATCCCGCTTTCCTTGGGACCAAAAGGTCCTCCTGGGATAAACAGAGAGTTAGATGGGAAGAGAAAATGATTCTCTTTCTTTCTGTGACAAAGAACCCCCAGTAATCCAGTGCTACGTTGACTGCTTGTCCTGTAGGCAGTAAGTACGTCTCCTGGGTACAGGGATCCTATGTCCACATCCGTCTCTGTTCATATTCATTTGCCTATGCACACTGAGCAGCTTCTGTGGATCCAATAAGTGAACAGAAATTATTGTGGGCTTCCTGCTTGTTTTGTTTGATAGGCACTGCCCAAACTATGCTATTGAATGGATTGGTGTTAATCTATCATGACTTTTATCAAGGTATTATGATAAAAATGCAAGAGAAAACTGAACAAAATCTTACTGAGAAAATGCGATATGATATTCAGAGAAAAAAGACCTATAATAATTTTTTTTGTGGTGAGAGGTTTAAAAATGGAATTTATAAATAACCCAATATTAGTTAGCAACTATGTTTTTCCTTTAGGTTTTATTTTCATTTTGAACCTTATATGAATTATTCACACTTATCAGCTAATAGAAACAAGCATCATAAATTTCTTCAAGGCTTTTGCTTTATTTCTTTTCCTGTATTTTCCAACATTCCTCCTAGTTCCCTTCCCTTTAGAAAAGTGAAAACTCCAATGGATTTAAAATATATCTTTCTAATTAATTTTCAGTATGCTTATACAGGGATATATTTATGAAAAAATTCTTTTAAAATTGAATTTATATATATGTCACTGGGTTTAAATCTAATGTTATTATTCTTTTTCTATCAATGCTATATCTTAAAATTTATACATGTTGCTATGTATAAGTTGACTTTATTATTTTTGACTGCTATTCACTACCGAGGAAAGACCATTTGAGAATTTTACCCAATGCCTTATGAATTATAATGCTTTCCTTTCTCGACAGTGGAAACAGATACTATTTCAGGCCCTGTGTGATAATTGGATACTGTTCTCACTAATTCTTTTAGGTGCCCTCCTCCCTTCCTCCACCTTGGTTAGTGTCCTCATCTGCATACATTCATTCATTACTTGAGGAAGATCCTCTGTAGGTTTTCAGGCTTCTCTCTGTGTGCAGCTTTCTTTTGTCCGGTATTCTCTCCTACGAGCTTTAGCGGCTTTGGTCTTTCTGTACTCCAATTACATCTCCTCAACTTAGGGACTCCACTGAGTTCCATTTGGTCTATCTTTCTTCCCTGCACTGCAGCCTGGAAACTCTTTCAAGACAGAAAACTGGGGCAGTTGTAAGGCCTGCCTCATTTGTTTCACATATTTCAGGGATTACTGTCCTTACTTGCCTGATGTCTAGTGTCTTGAAACTCATTGTTTACTATATTTTATTCCACTTTTGGTTTGTTTTGTTTCAGGTCAGTTAGGAAAGCAAATTCAGTCCCTTTTATCACATCTTGGCTAATTTTTAGAGTAATTTAATTCACCTCTCATCAGTATTTGTTGTAGCTGATCTCAAAAGCTGCCCACCCCCAATGTAGCATGCTAGTGAGGAATCAATACTTTGTATGATCCCCTTATTTTCAATCTGAGATGAGTCTTGGATACACTTTTGATTAAAAGAATGTGTTGGAAGTGAAACTGCTTGAATTCTGAGACAAGCTCCTAAGAGGCCTTGTAGCTTCTACCAGGATCTCTTAGTTAAGTTGTTTAGGGGGATAACTAACTGCTCTGAGACAGTTTTGCTGTGATGAAGCCCAAATTAGCTATATGGAAAAGACTCATAAAGAGAGGTCTATGCTCAGTCATGCTCTGATGTTTGAACCATCTCAACACAGGGGCTAGGCATGTGAGTAAAGAAGCCATATTGGACATCCCAGCTGCAGTACATGTCACACGAGGAAGAACCAAGAAATTCAGCTGACAGCTACGTGGTACAGCCTGGCTGTCATGGTCACATCCAGTAATTCACTCCATCCCAGCTCATCCCAGTCATTGTTGTGCAGACAAAATTTCCCCACTGTTCCGTTTTTGAATTCACAATGCACAAATTCATTAGCATAATAAATGCTTATTTTTAGATGACACCAATAGATAACCAGAATAGAAATCAACAGTCAGTCCCTCTTAGACCTGGGAAAGCAGGACCCTGGCCCTGGTCTCTGACACCTTATGGGGTCCAAGATTTGGAGGATTTAGCTTATCATAGAAGCAAGAAATTATTAAGACTGAAATGGAAACATGGAATGAAAATAATTATGAAAGACTTGCACAAACAAGTTACATAATTTCTATTGAATAGGATTTGACAATGTTGGAGTATACCTAAATTAAACCAACTTGTTGTCTTGGATTTGATGGAATCGTTCTGAAATTGAACAGCCCCTATTCCTACTGTATGATATGGGCATCTGACCCAGGGAAGACCAGGTCTTCTAGGCTGTGAAGGGAAGAGCAGGTGCGTAAGGCTGTGAGCCAGGGGACCCAGAGAATCCCAAGAACACCTGAGCAGGGAAAGGAACAGGATATAGACTTCTTACAGGGACCACTTCAAGTTAGATGCTGAATGGGCCAAATGCCACTTAGTGGTGCTCAGTGAAGTATAAATCTGTCTTGTTCTCCAAATGAGCCCTTGGGACTAGGCCAAGACTGCCTCCCAAGAGAGGCAGGACCATGTTCCTACATTCTAGTCATGTGAGCTATCTCAGGGATACCTGGGGCCACGTGGAAATCAGGTCTAGAATGGTGGGATCAGGAGCCCAGGTGATCTCAGCCTGACCTTCCAGCCTCATCATCCTCATTTCATCCCCCTCCCACGCAATCTGGTCTAAGGCACTCAGACGTGTATTTCTCAAGCTGGTTCCCACAACCTGCCTGCATGGTTAAGACATGGTCTGACCCCGTCCCTGTCTGGTTTTACTCTCAGTTGATACCTTGAATACGTTCCTTAACCACAATGCGTTGATAAAATTTGATCAGAGAGACCATACCTCATAGGTGTGTCCTGCGTCTAGAATGGAATATGCTATCAATCAATGCGGCCAGTAATTATTCATCACCAGGAGAAAGAAATTCCTGGCCTTTACTCTGTTGGACCCCAGCCCCATGTCCCAAGACATCACCTGCGCGCCGTGGCTGGTCTCCGTGCTGTAGGCACCTGAATCACAGGAACTAAATGAAGGGAGAAAGAGGAGAGATGGGCAAAAATCTGTGCGATTGAAGAGGAAACCTAAGACCGCAGAAGAAGAGAACTGCATTGTTAAACTCCTGGCAGACTCGAGAGCCCGAGACTAACAAACCGGTCACCAGGGCCCAGCGGCGTAGGCTCGGGGCTGTTCTTCGCTGCCGTGGAGGTCCAGGGCAGGACAGGGCGCTGGCTGGTAACCAAGGACACGGCAAGCGGACACACACCAATCAGAAGACTTGCGTTCCTTGCTCCTTTAAATACACCCAGCGCAAAGCAACCTCCTCCGTTCTGCTGGAACACAAACGCGCTTCTAAGTTTCTTTTTTTTTTTTTTTTTTTTATACTTTAGGTTTTAGGGTACATGTGCACAATGTGCAGGTTTGTTACATATGTATCCCTGTGCCATGTTGATTTCCTGCACCGATTAACTCGTCATTTAGCATTAGGTATATCTCCTAATGCTGTCCCTCCCCCCTCCCCCAACCCCACAACAGTCCCCGGAGTGTGATGTTCCCCTTCCTGTGTCCATGAGTTCTCATTGTTCAATTCCCACCTGAGTGAGAACACGCGGTGTTTGGTTTTTTGTCCTTGCGATAGTTTACTGAGAATGATGGTTTCCAGTTTCATCCATGTCCCTACAAAGGACATGAGCTCGTCATTTTTTATGGCTGCATAGTATTCCATGGTGTATATGTGCCACATTTTCTTAATCCAGTCTATCGTTGTTGGACACTTGGGTTGGTTCCAACAATTTGCTATTGTGAATAGTGCCGCAATAAACATACGTGTGCATGTGTCTTTATAGCAGCATGATTTATAGTCCTTTGGGTATATACCCAGTAATGGGATGGCTGGGTCAAATGGTATTTCTAGTTCTAGATCCCTGAGGAATCGCCACACTGACTTCCACAATGGTTGAACTAGTTTACAGTCCCACTAACAGTGTAAAAGTGTTCCTATTTCTCCACATCCTCTCCAGCACCTGTTGTTTCCTGATTTTTTAATGATGGCCATTCTAACTGGTGTGAGATGGTATCTCACTGTGGTTTTGATTTGGATTTCTCTGATGGCCAGTGATGATGAGCATTTCTTCATGTGTTTTTTGGCTGCATAAATGTCTTCTTTTGAGAAGTGTCTGTTCGTGTCCTTTGCCCACTTTTTGATGGGGTTGTTTGTTTTTTTCTTGTAAATTTGTTTGAGTTCATTATAGATTCTGGATATTAGCCCTTTGTCAGATGAGTAGGTTGCAAAAATTTTCTCCCATTCTGTAGGTGGCCTGTTCACTCTGATGGTAGTTTCTTTTGCTATGCAGAAGCTCTTTAATTTAATTAGATCCCATTTGTCAATTTTGGCTTTTGTTTCCATTGCTTTTGGTGTTTTAGACATGAAGTCCTTGCCCACGCCTATGTCCTGAATGGTATTGCCTAGGTTTTCTTGTAGGATTTTAATGGTTTTAGGTCTAACATTTAAGTCTTTAATCCATCTTGAATTAATTTTTGTATAAGGTGTAAGGAAGGGATCCTGTTTCAGCTTTCTACATATGGCTAGCCAGTTTTCCCAGCACCATTTATTAAATAGGGAATCCTTTCCCCATTTCTTGTTTTTGTCAGGTTTGTCAAAGATCAGATGGTTGTAGATATGCGGCATCATTTCTGAGGGCTCTGTTCTGTTCCATTGATCTATGTCTCTGTTGTGGTACCAGTACCATGCTGTTTTGGTTACTGTAGCCTTGTAGTAGTTTGAAGTCAGGTAGCGTGATGCCTCCAGCTTTGTTCTTTTGGCTTAGGATTGACTTGGCGATGCAGGCTCTTCTTTGGTTCCATATGAACTTTAAAGTAGTTTTTTCCAACGCTGTGAAGAAAGTCATTGGTAGCTTGATGGGGATGGCATTGAATCTATAAATTACCTTGGGCAGTATGGCCATTTTCATGATATTGATTCTTCCAACCCATGAGCATAGAATGTTCTTCCATTTGTTTGTATCCTCTTTTATTTCATTGAGCAGTGGTTTGTAGTTCTCCTTGAAGAGGTCCTTCACATCCCTTGTAAGTTGGATTCCTAGGTATTTTATTCTCTTTGAAGCAATTGTGAATGGGAGTTCACTCATGATTTGGCTCTCTGTTTGTCTGTGATTGGTGTACAAGAATGCTTGTGATTTTTGTACATTGATTTTGTATCCTGAGACTTTGCTGAAGTTGCTCATCAGCTTAAGGAGATTTTGGGCTGAGACAGTGGGGTTTTCTAGATATACAATCATGTCATCTGCAAACAGGGACAATTTGACTTCCTCTTTTCCTAATTGAATACCCTTTATTTCCTTCTCCTGCCTGATTGCTCTGGCCAGAACTTCCAGCACTATGTTGAATAGGAGCGGTGAGAGAGGGCATCCCTGTCTTGTGCCAGTTTTCAGAGGGAATGCTTCCAGGTTTTGCCCATTCAGTATGATATTGGCTGTGGGTTTGTCATAGATAGCTCTTATTATTTTGAGATACGTCCCATCAATACCTAATTTATTGAGAGTTTTTAGCATGAAGCGTTGTTGAATTTTGTCAAAGACCTTTTCTGCATCTATTGAGATAATCATGTGGTTTTTGTCTTTGGTTCTGTTTATATGCTGGATTACATTTATTGATTTGCGTATGTTGAACCAGCCTTGCATCCCAGGGATGAAGCCCACTTGATTATGGTGGATAAGCTTTTTTATGTGCTGCTGGATTCGGTTTGCCAGTATTTTATTGAGGATTTTTGCATCAATGTTCATCAAGGATATTCATCTGAAATTCTCTTTTTTGGTTATGTCTCTGCCAGGCTTTGGTATCAGGACGATGCTGGCTTCATAAAATGTGTTAGGGAGGATTCCCTCTTTTTCTATCGATTGGAATAGTTTCAGAAGGAATGGTACCAGTTCCTCCTTGTACCTCTGGTAGAATTCGGCTGTGAATCCATCAGGTCCTGGACTCTTTTTGGTTGGTAAGCTATTGATTATTGCCACAATTTCAGAACCTGTTATTGGCCTATTCAGAGATTCAACTTCTTCCTGGTTTAGTCTTGGGAGGGTGTATTTGTCGAGGAATTTATCCATTTCTTCTAGATTTTCTAGTTTATTTGCATAGAGGTGTTTGTAGTCTTCTCCGATGGTAGATTGTATTTCTGTGGGATTGGTGGTGATGTCCCCTTTTTCACTTTTTATTGCATCTATTTGATTCTTCTCTCTTTTCTTCTTTATTAGTCTTGCTAGCGGTCTATCAATTTTGTTGATCTTTTCAAAAAACCAGCTCCTGGATTCATTAATGTTTTGAAGGGTTTTTTGTGTCTCTATTTCCTTCAGTTCTGTTCTGATTTTAGTTATTTCTAGCCTTCTGCTAGCTTTTGAATGTGTTTGCTCTTGCTTTTCTAGTTCTTTTAATTGTGATGTTAGGGTGTCAATTTTGGATCTTTCCTGCTTTCTCTTGTGGGCATTTAGTGCTATAAATTTCCCTCTACACACTGCTTTGAACGTGTCCCAGAGATTCTGGTATGTTGTGTCTTTGTTCTCATTGGTTTCAAAGAACATCTTTATTTCTGCCTTCATTTCATTATGTACCCAGTAGTCATTCAGGAGCAGGTTGTTCAGTTTCCATGCAGTTGAGCAGTTTTGAGTGAGTTTCTTAATCCTGAGTTCTAGTTTGATTGCACTGTGGTCTGAGAGACAGTTTGTTCTAATTTCTGTTCTTTTACATTTGCTGAGGAGACCTTTACTTCCAACTATGTGGTCAATTTTGGAATAAGTGTGTTGTGGTGCTGAAAAAAATGTATATTCTGTCAATTTGGGGTGGAGAGTTCTGTAGATGTCTATTAGGTCCACTTTGTGTAGAGCTGAGTTCAATTCCTGGATATCCTTGTTAACTTTCTGTCTCGTTGATCTGTCTAATGTTGACAGTGGGGTGTTAAAATCTCCCATTATTATTGTGTGGGAGTTTAAGTCCCTTTGTAGGTCACTCAGGACTTGCTTTATGAATTTGGGTGCTCCTGTGTTGGGTGTATATATATTTAGGATAGTTAGCTCTTCTTGTTGAATTGATCCCTTTACCATTATGTAATGGCCATCTTTGTCTCTTTTGATCTTTGTTTGTTTAAAGTCTATTTTATCAGAGACTAGGATTGCAACCCCTGCCTTTTTTTGTTTTCCATTTCCTTCATAGATCTTCCTCCATCCCTTTATTTTGAGTCTATGTGTGTCTCTGCACGTGAGATGGGTTTCCTGAATACAGCACACTGATGGGTCCTGACTCCTTATCCAGTTTGCCAGTCTGTGTCTTTTAATTGGAGCATTAGGCCATTTACATTTAACGTTAATATTGTTATGTGTGAATCTGATCCTGTCATTATGATGTTAGTTGGTTATTTTGCTCGTTAGTTGATGCAGTTTCTTCCTAGCCTCGATGGTCTTTACAATTTGGCATGTTTTTGCAGTGGCTGGTACCGGTTGTTCCTTTCCATGTTTAGTGCTTCCTTCAGGAGCTCTTTTAGGGCAGGCCTGGTGGTGACAAAATCACTCAGCGTTTGCTTGTCTGTAAAGGATTTTATTTCTCCTTCACTTATGAAGCTTAGTTTGGCTGGATATGAAATTCTGGGTTGAAAATTCTTTTCTTTAAGAATGTTGAATATAGGCAACCAGTCTCTTCTGGCTTGTAGAGTTTCTGCCGAGAGATCAGCTGTTAGTCTGATGGGCTTCCCTTTGTGGGTAACCCGACCTTTCTCTCTGGCTGCCCTTAACATTTTTTCCTTCATTTCAACTTTGGTGAATCTGACAATTATGTGTCTTGGAGTTGCTCTTCTCGAGGAGTATCTTTGTGGCGTTCTCTGTATTTCCTGAATCTGAATGTTGGCCTGCCTTGCTAGATTGGGGAAGTTGTCCTGCATAATATCTTGCAGAGTGTTTTCCAACTTGGTTCCATTCTCCCCGTCATTTTCAGGTACACCAATCAGACATAGGTTTGGTCTTTTCACATAGTCCCAAATTTCTTGGAGGCTTTGTTTATTTCTTTTTATTCTTTTTTCTCTAAACTTCCCTTCTCACTTCATTTCATTCATTTCATCTTCCATCAGTGATACCCTTTCTTCCAGTTGATCGCATCTGCTACTGAGGCTTCTGCAATCTTTGCGTAGTTCTCGAAACTTGGCTTTCAGCTCCATCAGCTCCTTTAAGCCCTTCTCTCCATTGGTTATTCTAGTTATCCCTTCTTCTAATTTTTTTTCAAAGTTTTTAACTTCTTTGCTATTGTTTTGAATTTCCTCCCGTAGCTCAGAGTAGTTTGATCGTCTGAAGCCTTCTTCTCTCAACTCATCAAAGTCATCCTCCATCCAGCTTTGTTCCGTTGCTGGTGAGGAACTGCATTCCTCTGGAGGAGGAGAGGTGCTCTGCTTTTTAGAGTTTCCAGTTTTTCTGCTCTGTTTTTTCCCCATCTTTGTGGTTTTATCTACTTTTGGTCTTTGATGATGGTGATGTACAGATGGGTTTTTGGTGTGGACGTCCTTTCTGTTTGTTAGTTTTCCTTCTACCAGACAGGACCCTCAGCTGCAGGTCTGTTGGAGTTTACTAGAGGTCCACTCCAGACCCTGTTTGGCTGGGTGTCAGCAGCGGTGGCTGCAGAACAGCGGATTTCCGTGAGACCACAAATTCAGCTGTCTGATAGTTCCTCTGGAAGTTTTGTCTCAGAGGAGTACCCAGCTGAGTGAGGTGTCAGTCTGTCCCTACTTGGGGGGGTGCCTCCCAGTTAGGCTGCTTAGGGGTGAGGGACCCACTTTAGGAGGCAGTCTGTCCATTCTCAGATCTCCAGCTGCGTGCTGGGAGAACCACTACTCTCTTCAAAGCTGTCAGTCAGACAGGGACATTTAAGTCTGTGGAGGTTCCTGCTGACTTTTTGTTTGTCTGTGCCCTGCCCCCAGAGGTGGAGCCTACAGAGGCAGGCAGGCCTCCTTGAGCTGTGGTGGGCTCCACCCAGTTCGAGCTTCCTGGCTGCTTTGTTTACTTAAGCAAGCCTGGGCAATGGCAGGCGCCCCTCCCCCAGCCTGGCTGCCGCCTTGCAGCTTGATCTCAGACTGCTGTGCTAGCAATCAGCGAGACTCCGTGGGCATAAGACCCTCTGAGCCAGGTGCGGGACACAATCTCCTAGTGTGCCATTTTCCAGGCCCATTGGAAAAGCGCAGTGTTCGGGTGGGACTGACCCAATATTCCAGGTGCCGTCTGTTACCCCTTTCTTTGACTAGGAAAGGGAACTCCCTGACCCCTTGCGCTTCCCGAGTGAGGCAATGCTTCACCCTGCTTCGGCTTACGCACAGTGCGCTTCACCAACTGTCCTGCACCCACTGTTTGACACTCCCTAGTGAGATGAAACCGGTACCTCAAACAGAAATGCAGAAATCACCCCTCTTCTGTGTCGCTCAGGCTGGGAGCTGGAGACCGGAGCTGTTCCTATTCGGCCATCTTGGCTCCACCCACAAAATCCGATTTTATACTTATAGTTTGTTGGTAAAAGTGTTTTCCTAGGAATTTAAAAATTGATGTCAAGTAGCAAATTTGTTTAAATAAAATTATTCATAACATTAAGGTCACCGCATGTTCTCACTCATAGGTGGGAATTGAACAATGAGACCACATGGACACAGGAGGGGGAACATCACACACCAGAGCCTGTTGTGGGGTGGGGGCAGGGGGGAGGGATAGCATTTGGAGATGTACCTAATGTTAAATGACGAGTTAATGGGTGCAGCACAGCAACATGGCACATGTATACATATGTAACAAACCTGCATGATGTGCACATGTACCCTAAATCTTAAAGTATAATAAAAAAAATTAAGGTTATAATTTGTATTTTGAAATCACTTTATTTTTTTCAAAATTGATATTGCTAAGCCTTTTGAAATTTTAATATTTTGAAAATCAGTGTTGTAGCTTTTTGAGACTTTTTATTTTGTTTCTTTCTACCACATTATTTTATTAATTTTTTTACTATTTCTCTTATCTTTGTATTTTATTTGCCATTTCATTATGATCAGTTAAAGTCAACATTGGATGACTTATTTTCAGCATTTCTTATTTCCAAATGTATGCATTTACAAGCTTCCTCTTTCTTTTACATGCAGCTGTAGTTTCCTAGGCAAGCTTTAGGAACCAACACTATCTGAACATGGAATATGTACTTGCACTGTCACCAGTGAGTTATGTGAATACATAAACGACTTGTCTTTCACAAAAATCTGTTAAGGACACCATGTTTTGAAGGGGTGAAGGATTGATACGGTGATCTGCAAGAGAAGTCATGAAAGAGAATGGAAAAAGTGTCTTGAAAGCATCTGTTTACGTTGTACTATGACATAGGAGGGCCATTAAGGCACTGAGGGGACAGCACCTAGTAAGAGTGTGTTCCAATGAGTTTAGGCTTCTCCTTTTGGATTTATTATTTATTTAGTAAGGAAATATTAATTATGCAACCACTACATTACAGACACTACCTTAATGACTTGGCATATAACCATGAAAAACAGGCATAGTCTCTGCCTTCATGGGATGAATATACTTACAAAATGAGAGAAAAACCAATGAATACAATATAACTTCAAGTAGTTATAAATATTAGGAACCAAGGTAAAGCAAGCTAAGAAAATAGAGTTGGAAGAATGATCCTTCTAAATTCATTGGCCAGAAAATTCTTCTTTGAGTCCTAGATATGTGAGGAGGGATAAATGAAGTGAGGGAACAAAACTTTGGAAGGTATTGGAGAACAATATTCCAGGTCTTATGAGTAGAAAAGGCAAAATCCCTGGGATAAAAGTGATCTTAGAATTGAGAAATGGCACAAAGTACATGCCTGGAGTGGTGGGAAGAAAGGAGTGAGTGGCAAGAGATGGGTTTGAGGAGTAATTCCAGGGCAACTGACCTTTGTAAGAAGTTTTTATCAAATACTATGAATACAGAAGGAAAAGGGACAAATGTATTAGTAAAGTTTTATTCCATGAAGTACATTTATCAGGAGGTGGTTTGCATTGTAACATTGCATTTTTTATATGGATTACAGAAAGAGATTGTAGATTAATGCTTCAAGATACATGACAGTGGAAGTGAGAGGCAAGTACAGAGGGAGAAGAGAGAAAGAGAGCAAGTGAGAGGAGAGAGATAGACAGAGATTGAGAAGAGAGAGTGAGAAAAAGAGAGAGGATTGATTTGTAAAGTAATGAAGAGTACAGGATTGGATCTGAGCCAATAAATCAGGCATTCACCAGGGGGTTGAAATTTAGTTTAAAAAGAAGAAATCGTACAAGTTCTTTTGGTAAAAAAGTGAATTATTTGAACTAATGAAGAATTTTTTTTCTCTAGTCTGTGTAGGGGGAAAGGGACTGCAAAACAAAACAAATTTGCAGTGCCTTTTAAGTAAGCCGTGCCAATGTATCATAGATACAGCAGTTTCTATCCCAAAGGAATCAAAGTTTTAGTGAAAACATAAATGGCTTCTCTTTAGCATGTTAAATTGTGCACTCATGCAGTGCCAACTGGTGTTCAAAATAATGCTTCTTAGCGATTTAGAGATCAAGGTAAGTCATACCAAGATTCAGCTGCAAAATGCAAGAGGAGAGATGAGGAAAGGCTTATGTCAAACTTATAAGGAGAGATAGAGGACAGAGTATGGACAGAGAAAGCACAATCATACTCATGACCTCTCAAGACTACACATGCTTTTCTACATTTACATATACCTGTGACCCTGCAAAATTTCACACATGAAACCAACAAGACTGCAAAGCTGATGAGGAAGGTAATGTAGCGATATATCCTATAGCTCTTGTTTCTGAACCTTATGTACAGGAGCTCAAATGTGATAGTAAGAGGGCGAGATTTTTTTCCTGTTTTTATAGGATAGTAATAGGTATAGTAAAGGTAATCTGTAAGTATGTCTTTAATAATTACATTTTTGAAGAAATGAATTGTGAAGCATGGGCCTGAGGAATAGAGTCTTTCAAAAAGAGAATCCAAAGTTAAGGTGACAAAGAAGCTGATAAAGGAAATGAGGTTTGATGCTGGAGTGACGGGCATAAGACTGGGAGATTAAGCAGATATAAAATTAAAACATGTATATTTTTTCTTCCGCTTACCCTCATCTGACATGGGACATGAAATGAGGTGTGTATGAAGACTTTGTGAGGGTTATTGGATTAAGGTGCAGTAAAAATAAGTAAGGTTTCAGAAAATGTCTACCAGATATAATTCTATGAAAACCTTAGTTTTAGAAGGTCAAACAAAGGTGCTGGGACCTAGTTTTATTTCTGAACCCAACACAGATTGGAGACTGTACAAATGCGTGTTGGAATAACAGGTCAGCGTACAGTCATAAACTAAGAGACTAGATGTTTTGAGAAATGTTTGTAGACTTGGAAATGATGTTTTCTCAAATAGAAGTCCCAGTTGTGAAACTCATTTGGGAAAATCCACAAAATAAGTGTGATAAATTGATTTTCATAATATATAGCCTTATTTTCTCTTTACGAATTTCTGTTGTACCAAGAGTGACTAAGATACCAGATATTTCTTAGGACATAGACGTGCATACACAGAGTTCAGCGGACGTTTTACTGTGTCACTATAAAAAGTAATGCAGAGGACCAAGATTCCAGGATTTTGTCCTGGCTGGACAATATGTTTCTTTTCCTCACTGTGTCCTTGTATTTTCCTCCATAGAAAATTTTATATATATAGATAATAAAATATATAAATATATATGATATATAAAATATATAATATATAAATATATGATATATAAAATACATAATATATTAATATATATGATATATAAAATACATAATATATAAATATATATGATATATAAAATATATAATATATAAATATATATGATATATAAAATATATAATATATAAATATATATGATATATAAAATATATAATATATAAATATATATGATATATAAAATATATATATTAAGGAATTTTTCTTTAAGTCACAGCCAAAGCCCAACTTCTTCCCTGGAATTTTCATTGCCCCATCTCTACACCTACAACATCTGATGGCTGTTTTTATCATAGCACTTGCAATGCAGCTTTCAAATTTCTTCTTTGGAATTGTGTCTCTGTCTACACTGTGGTCTTTTTGAGAGTGTTTGACAGGTATTATTCAAATGAATGCTGGCTAGCAAATATAGGACCTCTTAGATATTTGATGGAATAAATTGTGAAGTGTACCCTTCTACATCCCTCAAGTATTATTCACTAATGGGGAAAGAAAGAATTGTGTCTTTATCTTTGACTTTCCTATTACAGATCCGAGAACTTTAAAGCTATTCTCAACAGCCTCAATAACCATGTATATATTCTCCTTCTTGAGATAATTTCTCTAATTTTCTCCCATTTCTGCTAGCCATCATTAGCTTCAAATGGTAGGGTTTTTTTTAGACACTTGCCTTGTTACAGGTTTAAAGTAGAGCATACTGATCTTATTTGCTTCTAATGGAGACCACTCTGCTCTGACTTCTTCAAGCCTCCACGTATTCCCAAATTTGAATCAAAGTGTTCTGTTCAATTGTGTAATTCACAATCACTCCACATTATCTATACAACTAGTTTTAGAAAAGAATTTGCTCAATAATAAACATCTCTCACATTGATTTTTGAAAAATTTAATTTATTATAAGTGAGTCCAGAATTTTTCCATAGGCAGAAAGTGTTACAAAACAAAATCATATAAACGTTTTTATTTCTGTGCCGTGAAAAGCAAAGTTCCATAAAGACGCTAACATACCAGATGGAGAACAGCATTGGTAGGAAATATATTATAAAATAAAGTTCTTCTCCCTGTCCATGTAAGTCTGAGATAATATTTAAAATTCTCTAGAAGAAAAAACCCACTCTCTAGAGTTTCTTTAATGTATATGTTTTTTATGGGTTCTATATATGATGTATTTATCTAAATTAATCTTTTATTCCATATTTAGCTTTAAATGCAAAATACTTTTCATTAATTATCTTCCTTTAATTTTCTTTACCCAATTTCCAAAAATGATGGATACAATATTCTTTTTGCAAAAGAAATTGTTATGATCAGGTAGTTGTTTATTTTCTGAAACATCACATTAAAATTTTTTGCTGTCTGGTTTTCAATTTATTAACTTGATTAACATTTAAAATTCAGAAGTCTTAAGTGGTATATAAAAAATATAGGCTTTTCAAAGACTTGAAACCAACCCAAATGCCTGTGAATGATAGAGTGGATAAAGAAAATGTGGCACACATATACCATGGAATACTATGCACTTATAAAAAAGGATGAGTTCGTGTCCTTTGCAGGGACATGGATGAAGCTGGAAACCATTATTCTCAGCAAACTATCACAAGAACAGAAAACCAAACAATGCATGTTCTCACTCATAAGTAGGGGTTGAACAATGAGAACACATGGACACAGGGAGGGGAACAACACACACTGGGGCCTGTCGGGGGTTTAGGGGCTAGGGGAGGGATAGCATTAGGAGAACAACCTAATGTAGATGACGGGCTGATGGGTGCAGCAAGCCACCATGGCACGTGTATACCTATGTAACAAACCTGCACATTCTGTACATGTATCCAAAAACTTAAAGTATAATAATACAAAAACAAATTAAAAATAAAAATTACATGTGTATGTAAATATAAGCTTTTTCTCTCTGCTCTAAAAGTAAACCCACCAGTACTCTACAATTCATATGGAAATGCATAGAGACACACAAACACACACTCAGTGCACAAATATAAACTTTATTGTTAGCAGGATCTCTAGTAAGGGATTAACAGAGATTACAGATAACAAAAATCAGCCTGAAAGTTAAGAAAAATGAGTGTAAAACGATCAGATTCATAGATTCTGAAACCTTATTTTTAAAATTAGTTTCTGCATAGACTCTTCATTATAAATTTCTATCAGGCAGATAGAGATTTCTCCCCACTTTGTTCCTCATGTATAATAATTTCTGGTAGGAAAAGTGGCAATCAGGTGAAGCTGATTTAATTATTGGTTCTGTTTCATGCTCATATGACCCTAGCAGAGTAAGAGGTATTTTACTCTTTTTCAGAAAGGAACCTAAGAAGAGTACAATGCTATTTTTTATTTTACCAGCAATCAGGATAAAGTGAGAAGTGGAGCAAGAATCACTAATGGAAAGTCAGTCAGTAATTGTCACTAATATGCACAACAGCTTTTTGTGACAGAAAGAATGCCTATAGCTAATGACACCCAGTTCCATACTTCTTCATTCCTACTGCTGGGTATCCCAGGGCTAGAAGATGTGCACATCTGGATTGGATTCCCTTTTTTCTTTGTGTATCTTGTTGCACTCCTGGGAAATGCTGTTATCTTGTTTGTGATCCAAACTGAGCAGAGTCTCCATGAGCCCATGTACTACTTCCTGGCCATGTTGGATTCCATTGACCTGAGCTTGTCTACAGCCACCATCCCCAAAATGCTGGGCATCTTCTGGTTCAATATCAAGGAAATATCTTTTGGAGGCTGCCTTTCTCAGATGTTCTTCATCCATTTCTTCACTGTCATGGAGAGCATTGTGTTGGTGGCCATGGCCTTTGACCACTACCTTGCCATTTGCAAACCTCTTTGGTACACCATGATCCTCACCAGCAAAATCATCAGCCTCATTGCAGGCATTGCTATCCTGAGAAGCTTGTACATGGTCGTTCCACTGGTGTTTCTCCTCTTAAGGTTGCCCTTCTGTGGACATCGTATCATCCCTCATACTTACTGTGAGCACATGGGCATTGCTCGTCTGGGCTGTGCCAGCATCAAAGTCAACATTATGTTTGGTCTTGGCAGTATTTCTCTCTTGTTATTGGATGTGCTCCTTATTATTTTCTCCTATGTCAGGATCCTCTATGCTGTCTTCTGCCTGCCCTCCTGGGAAGCTCGACTCAAAGCTCTCAACACCTGTGGCTGTCACATTGGTGTTATCTTAGCCTTTTTTACACCAGCATTTTTCTCTTTCTTTACACACTGCTTTGGCCATGATATTCCCCAATATGTCCACATTTTCTTGGCGAATCTATATGTGGTTGTTCCTCCCGCCCTCAATCCTGTAATCTATGGGGTCAGAACCAACATATTAGGGAGACAATGCTGAGGATTTTCTTCAAGACAGATCACTAACCAGTTGGAGTTTGGAGGG
The DNA here is from genome assembly GCF_006542625.1 of Nomascus leucogenys. Classification (NCBI taxonomy): domain Eukaryota; kingdom Metazoa; phylum Chordata; class Mammalia; order Primates; family Hylobatidae; genus Nomascus; species Nomascus leucogenys. The sequence goes on along the minus strand of NC_044395.1, from coordinate 66,792,933 downwards.
TCTCTCTTAGCATTCATGATGAAGCAGCCACTAGGGAGGAGAGAAGAGACACCAAGGAATTTGGGTAGAGAGAAAGTGAGATACCCTGAATGCAATTTAAAATAATTATGAATGTATTGGTAGATAAATATTATTTCACAGTCACCTTCAGTGAAATGTCCCAACCACAAAATATATCCATTTGTTTGTTTTAATGTTTTTGCTGGGTTTGCTTTGTCTTTTTGTCTCTGGATAAATAGTTGTAATCATTTAGAAAATGTGGTGTGTATATGTGTTTATGTTCCTATGTTCATAGAGAGGAACTGGTAGAAGGCAATTAAATTGACCAGTATGGATTGAATCCTTGCCTGTATTAATTGTTTGAACCAGCACTTTCAATTGATAGGCAAGACTTTTTCTCCTGATGCTCTGTTCTTCCAGAAAGTCTCCTTATCCAGTTTGAGAGAGAAAGGCACATAACATATATTAATGCAGAGTGATAAATCAAAGGACAGACTTATGAATCAGGTAAGGTGTGGTACACTTGGTTTATTTGTGGGATAGTGGAGATTTTCTTGTATTATGACCTTTCTAATGTAATTAGGAGAAAAATAAGTTAGTAACTGACATTTCCTCCTCAGTACTGATTTGAATGAGCACCAGTCATTTTTCTATGTTGAGCTTTTGTTTTTGTTTAAATTAAAATGTATCCTAATTTCTGTTTGGGCATTCATTTTAAGCCATTGATTATTTTCTATCGTGTATTTAATCTGCAGATAAATAGGTTAGTGGGGTTAGATTTTATTTTGGATTTCAAGTGATATATATGCTTATAATTTGGTGCACGTGTGTGTGTGCGTGCATATGTGTGTGTATGTGACTTTAAGAAGTGGACATTTAACAATAATTCAGGTGTATTTAAAAGCAATATACATTCTCCAATTATTTTTTAAATGCACATTCTCTTTACTTTTACTTACTTTTGTGTTCTCAAACAGCTTGTTTCTATAAGAGTTGCATTAAAGTCTCTACAAATTCTGTTATACCAATTATATTTTTAATTTCAGTGACCATTGTTGCAATTATTTTGAAGTTATATTTTGAGATGGATATTCTTGACTCTTATGTATTTTTTCTCTGTTATAATAATTGTTACTTTGAATTCTATCATTTCATAACATGTCTAATGTGTGTCAACTTTTTATGCATAAAATTTGTTCAGCATATTTAATAGTTTGTGGACACATACTAGTTGTACATATATATGGGGTATTGTGAAATTTTGATACAAAGATACAATGTGTAATGATTATATTAGAAAAATTGGTATATCTGTCACCTCAAGAATTTATAATTTTTTTGTGTTAGGAACATTCTACTTCTACTCTGCTAGTTATTTTGAAATATATAATACATTATTGTTAACTATAGTCACTCAATTATGCTACTGAATGCTACATCTTATTCCTTGTAACTGTATTTTTGTACCTATTAACCAATCCCTCTATCCTACCCTCCTCACTACCCTTTACAGCCTCTGGTAACCATCATTCTACTCTGTCTCCATGAGATCAATTTTTTTTAAGCTCCACATAAGAGTGAGGATGTGTGATATTTGCGTGATTTATTTCACTTAACATAATGTCATCCAGTTCCATCCATGTTGTTTCTTTCTTTCCTTTTCTTTTCTTTCTTTTTTTTTTTTTTTTTTTTTTTTTTGAGACAGAGTCTCCCTCTGTTGCCCAGGCTGGAGTGCAGCTGTGTGATCTTGGCTCACTATAACCTTTGCCTCCGCCTCCTAGGTTCAAGCAATTCTCCCACTTCAACCTCCCAAGTAGCTGGCATTACAGGCACCCGCCAACAAGCCCAGCTAATTTTTCTATTTTTAGTAGAGACGGGATTTTGCCATGTTGGCCTGGCTGGTCTCAAACTTCTGACCTCAGCTGATCGCCCGCCTAGGCCTCCCAAAGTGTTGGCATGAGCCCCTGCACCTGGCCCATGTTGTTTGAAATAACAGGATGTCATCCTTTTTCATCCTTTTTCATGACAATAATAATCCACTGTGTATAGGTACACATTTCTTCATACATTTCCCAGATATATGAAGTGAATATTGTAAGATCTAAAGGCCTGTGCAGCATGGCTGTGCCTTTCCTAGTGCCTGAAAATCCTATCCAGGAGATCTATATGTGTATATATATATATATATATATATATATATATATATATATAATCACTGAGATTCAGGATAATGTTGAAACCCAATCCAAGGAAGCTAAGAATAACAATAAAATGATACAGAAGCTGACAGATGAAATAGACAGTACAAAAAATAATGTAACTGATCTGATGGAGCTAAAAAACACACTGCAAAAACTTCAGAATGCAATCACAAGTATTAACAGCAGAATAGACCAAGATGGGGAAAGAATCTCAGACCTTGAAGACTGAATCTCTGAAATAAGACAGTCAGACCAACATAAAGAAAAAAGAGTAAAAAGGAACTCAAGAAATAAGGAATTACATAAAGAGGCCAAAACTATGAGTCACTGGCAACTGTCATCCCTGAAAGACACTGGGAGAAAAGCAAACAACTTGAAAACATATTTTATGATATCATCCATGAAAACTTCAGCAACCTTGCTAGAGAAGACAACATTCAAAGTTAGGAAATGCAGAGAACCCCTGCAAGGTACTACATAAGAAGATCATCCCCAAGACACAAAATCATCGGGTTTTCCAAGATTTTAGTAAAAGAAAGAATGTTAAAGTCAGCTAGAGAGAAAGGGCAGGTCACCTACAAAGGAAACCCCATCAAGCTAACAAAATACCTTTCAGCAGAAACCTTAGAAGCCAGAAAAGATTGAAAGTCTATATCAACATTCTTAAAGACAAAAATCTCCAACCAAGAATTTCATACCTAGCCAAACTAAGCTTCACAAGTGAAGAAGAAATAAGATTATTTTTAGATAAGCAAATCCTGAGAGAATTTAAAACCACCAGATTTGCCATACAAGAGCTCCTGAAAGGAGCGCTTAATATGGAAACACTCTTACCGTCTAATTCAAAAACTCACTTAAGTACGTAGACCAGTGACACTATAAAGCAACCACATAAAAAAGTCTGCATAATAACCAGCTAACAACACAGTGACAGAATCTAATCCATACATATCATACTAACTTTTAATGTAAATGGGCTAAATGCCCCAATTAAAAGGCAGAGTGTCAAGCTGGATAAAGAAGCAAGAGCCAAAGCTATGCTGTCTTTAAGAGATTCATCTCACATGAAATGACACTCAGGCTCAATAAATAAATAAAAGGGGAATGGAGAAAAATCAACCAAGCAAATGAAAATTTAATAGAAGCAGGGATTGCAATCCTATTTTCAGACCAAAAGATAAAAAAAGACAAAGACAGGCATTACATAATGGTAAAGGTTAAATTGAACAAGAAGATCTAACCTAAATATATATTCACCCAAATAAACACAATTAGAAATGGCAAAGGAAATATTACTACTGACCCCACAGAAATATGAATAGCCATCAAAGACTACTATGAATACTACTATGCTCAGAAACTAGAAAATCTGTAAGAAATGGATAAATTTCTGGCCACATACACCCTTCCAAGTCTGAACCACAAAGAAATTGAATCCTGAGGAAAATGATAATAAGTTCCAAAATTGAATCAGTAATAAATAGCCTATCAAAAAAAATGCTCATGACCAGATGGATTCACTGTTGAATTTTACTAGATGTACAAAGAAGAGCTGGTGCCATTCTTACTGAAACTATTGCAAAATATTGAGGGGGGACTCCTTCCCAACTCATCTATGAGGCCAGCATCATCCTGATACCAGAACTTGGCAGAGACACAACAAAAAAATAAAACTTCAGGTCAATATCCTTGATGAACATAGATCCCAAAATTTTCAACAAAATACTAGCAAATCGAACCCAGTAGCACATGAAAAAGCTAACACATTATGATCAAGTAGGCTTTATCACTGGGATGCAAAGTTTGTTTAACATCTGCAATCAATAAATGCGATTCATTAGACAAACAAAACTAAAGACAAAAACTACATGATTATCTCAACAGATGCAGGAAAAGTGCTTGATAAAATATAACATTCTTTCATGGTAAAAACCCTTAATAAATTAAGTATTGAAAAAACCTACTTCAAAATAATATGAGCCATCTATGACAAATCCACAGCCAACATTATACTGAATGGGTAAAAGCTAGAAGCATTCCCCCTTGAAAACCAGCACAAGACAAGGATGCCTTCTCTCATCACTCCTCTTCAACATAGTATTGAAAGTCCTGGCCAGACCAATCAGGCAAGAGAAATAAATAAAAGGCATCCAGATAGGAAAAGAGGAAGACAAACTACCCCTGCTGGCAGAGGACATGATTCTATTTCTAGAAAACCCCACAGTCTCAGCCCAAAAGCTCCTTCAGCTGATAAACAACTTCAGCAGAGTTTCACAATACAAAATCAACATACAAAAATTACTAGCACTCATATACACCAACAGCATCCAAGCCAAGAGCCAAATAAGAAATGTAATCTCATTCACAACTGTCATAAAAAGAATAAAATACCTAGTAATACAGCTAGCCAAGAAGGGAAAAGATCCCTACAATGAAACTTACAAACACAGCTCAAAGAAATCAGAGATGATACAAACAAATGGAAAAACATCCCATGTTCATGGATAGAAAAAAAGAGAATCTGTGAATAGTGCCACAATAAACATATGCATTCATGTGTCTTTATAGTAGCATGATTTATAATCCTTTGGGTATATACCTAGTAATGGGATCGCTGGGTCAAATGGTATTTCTAGTTCTAGATCCTTGAGGAATTGCCACACTGTCTTCCACAATGGTTGAACTAATTTATACTCCCACCATACACAATAGCATAGACTTGGAACCAACCTGAATCCCAAATGTCCATCAATGATAGACTGGATTAAGAAAATGTGGCACATATACACCATGGAATACTATGCAGCCATAAAAAATGATGAGTTCATGTCCTTTGCAGGGACATGGATGAAGCTGGAAACCATCATTCTCAGCAAACTATCGCAAGGACAGAAAACCAAATACCACATGTTCTCACTCATAGGTGGGAATTAAACAATGAGAACACATGGACAGAGGGAGGGGAACATCACACACAGGGTCCTGTCATGGCATGGGGGGCTGGGGGAGGGATAGCATTAGGAGAAATACCTCATGTAAATGACGAGTTGGTGGGTGAAGCAACCAACATGACACATGTATACCTACCTATGTAACAAACCTGCACATTGTGCACATGTGCCCTAGAACTTAAAGTATAATTTAAAAAAAGATAGGGGGTAAGGTCAAAAAAAAAGAGAATCTGGGGAACAAAAGTCAGTGATAAAGACTTTATAAACTCCTCTGGGCTTATGTTGTTGTTTTTTTAAAAAATTGGTGGAGATATTATCTTTTTAAAAATAGTTAAAATGTAGTTAAAGAATTGAAAACAATGTATTGGTTATCTTTTATTGAATAACAATCACCCCAGAATTAATCAATTTAAAACAAGAGATGTTATCATCTCACACATTTTCTGAGAGTCAGGAATCCGGTAAAGGTTTAACTAATGAGGTGTAGCTCAGGGTTTCTTGAGAAGTTACAACTAGTTGTTGGACCTGCCTGAAGTGTCTGAAGACTTAATCAGGGCTGGAGGGTCTTCCTCAAAGATCATTCAGATTGCTCTTGGGAGGAAGTTTCACTTTATTATCTGGTGAGCCTCTCATTAGATCTGGACATAACACAGCTTCTCCAAAAGTGAGTGAACTGTGGGGCTGGAGGAAAGGGGGAAGAAAGAGAGAAAGAGAGAAGTGAAATATATAGTATCTACTATAATCTAATCTCAGAAGTGACATACCAACAGTTAGTTTAATTTTCTTTTGCTCCAGGTTTATTGAGGTATGATTGACAAATGAGAATTGCATATATTTAACATGTACAATGTAATGTTTAATATATGCATATACTGAAAAATGAGTACCACAGTCAAGCTAATTAATACATCCATCACCTCACATATTTACCTTTGAGTGTATATGTGTGTGTGTTTGTGTTTGAAGAGAACATTTAAGATCTACTCTCAGCAGATTTCAAATATACAATACATTATTCTTAACTATAGTTACCATGCTATACATTAGATCTCTAGAATTTATTCATCTATAGCTGAAAGTCTGTACATCCTCAACAACATCTCCCTATTTTCCCCACTGTCCAAGAGGTCCACCTCTTTCTTGTCCCACTCAAAATAATGAGGGGCTTAGCATGGCTGAGTGGCTGGGGAAGTCTGGGAGCAAGGAAGAGAGGCAGCAACACCCAGAAACCAGTGTCCTGTACAGCTCAGGAAACCAGGAGGTCATTCACTACACACTCACTTTCCCTCGTGAGAGGAATTGCTTGCCAAAGGGGCTTTCTTGGCATTGAGCTATGCTGCCTTAGAAAAAGGGTATCACTGCTAAAGGGAAAATGTTTCATTTTACTCTCTTCAATGTGCCTACTCTCAGATTTTTTGCTCCAACAATGTGCTAGAACTTTTTCACTGGACTCCCAGACTCACACAAGGGTTCTCTTGCTCATGAGTTATTGTCAAAATCAATGCTGGTAGTCAGATGACAGTAGAAAACTCTAATTCCATCATCTTGCTGACATCACTCCCCAACACTTCTGCCATGTTTTATTGGTCACACAGAGCAGCCCTGGTATGGTTGTGGGAGGGAACTATGCGAGGATGTGAATATTGAGAAGGAGGGTGTCTTTAGGGCCATCTTGAGACCTGCTATCATAAACTTCTAAAATAGTTTAAAATAAAAAATAGATTAAAATATTATTTTAAAAGGTGTACAAGGAAACTTCTGAAGGTCATGAATGTGTTCATTAACTTAATTGTGGTGATGCTTTCATGCCTATAAATGTATCTTAAACTTATCAATTTACATTTAATATACAAAGCTTATTGTACATCAATTCCTCAAAAAAGATGACAAAATAATAAGAGTGCTCCATTACTTTTATTTGGGAAGGAAGACATCTGAAGAATATCTAGAGGAAAGTGGTAATACCAGATGCCATGCTGCTTCAAATCACACTTACAATTCTTAATCCAACAGCAAATGTATCAAGTGCCAACATTATGTCAGTTGCTATTCTAGACAGTAGTGATATAGATATAAGATATAGCTCATATAAACTGACAGTCTGGTACAGGGAAGGAAATATAGAAATAAAACATCTTTCTGAGTTCCCTCGTTGTACTTTTGGCAAGAGAAAATGTGAATCTTACATTTCCCCAGTGCTTTAGCAACACTTAATTTGGCTTCTTATTATCTTCAGTATAGAATCCAAAATCTTAGTCTGGCATGCAGATCCTATATGATCTGACTCTATCTTACTTCTTTATCATTCACTAAAACACTATCCACATTCTATATCTTAGAGCAATGAATTGCTTGCATTTTAAAAATGCATTATGTTCTCTCTCACCACTAGAAATTTTCACATACTGTTCCATCTGATTCAAATTACATGAACCCTCTATTTTCCTTCCTCCTATTATATTTTCGTAAAAAACTCTTCAAGAGAGTTATCATTGAGTCCAGCCTGGGCAACATGGCAAAACCCCATCTCTACTAAAAACACAAAAAATTAGACAGGCATGGTGGTGCACACTAATAGTCCCAGCTACTCAGGAGGCTGAGGTGGAAGAATCACCTAAGCCTGGGACAGGTCAAGGTTTCAGTGAACCACGATCGTGTCACTGCACTCCAGGCTGGGCAACAGAGTGAGACTCTGTATCACAGAAAAAAAAAAAAAGAGAGAGAGAGACATCAACATACAAACTGTTCTTTGATTTTCCCCTAATCTGTAATTTTTAGGCAATGCTGATTACATAATTAAATATATTCTAAAAATATCTTTCTTGAAAATACACTAAGATAACCAATATATTTGCACTCATTTTTCTTCTTAAATTTTATAAATTGACAATTTATAATTGTATAAATTTATGGGGTACAAAGTGACATTTTGACTTATAAATCCATGGTGGAATAATTAAATCAAGATAGTTGACATATCTATCACCTCAAATACTTAACATTTTTTGTGGTGAGCAGATTTGAAATTTACATTCTTAGCAATTTTGAAACGCACAATGCTCTATTCTTAACTGTATTCATCATACAGTGTAAGAGAACTAAAAAAATTTCCTGCTTTCTAATTGAGATTCTGTATGCTTTGACCATCATCTCCCCACTACCCCCAAGCCCGGCCTCTGTAACTGCCGTTCTACTCTCTGCTTCTATGAGTTCTATTGTTTTAGATTCCACATGTAAGTAAGTACATGCGGTATATGTCTCCCTGTGCCTGGCTGATATCACTTAACATAATGTTATCCAGCTGCATTTGTGTTGTTGCAGATGACAGAATTCTCTTCTTTTTTAAGGCTGAATAATATTCTATTGTGTATGCCTCCCACATTTTCTTTATTAATTCATCTGTTGATGGACACCTATGTTGATTCTGTAAAGTGGCTAACGTGAATAGTGCTGCAGTAGACATGGGAGTTCGCACATGTCTTTGACAAACTGGTTTCAAACCTTTTGGGTAAATACGTATATGTTGGATCATATGGTAAGTCTATGTTTAGTTTTTTGAGGAGCCACTATAAAATTTTCCGTAAGGGCAGTACTAATTTACCTTTGTACCAACAGTGTACAAAGGTTTACCGCTGCAGGCTCTGTGAGACAGCCAAAAAACTTTGAGTGCCCAAAGTGTGAGGGGGAATGTCTGTCCCCAAACACACATCGTCAGTGGGGAAACTGAAGGTCCAGTTCATGGGAGAAGGATTTGACCTTAACTGGAGCTGAAACACATTTAGAGAGCCAAGTGAAATAAAAGGGTAGAGGAAGCAGCCAAAAGAGCCCTGTGGGCACTCTCAGTCCCCAGGAAAGCCATTCCTGACTGCCAGCGGAATTGGGGAAAGACCACAGGGAGAAGGAAACTCTCAGCTTAACTTTGTAATAATTTCAACCAAATGCAAAGTTTCTTGGACAGAATCTGGGGGAGGAGACAAACAGGGAGTGCAGATATGAGCACAGAAACTGCAGCAGTTTCTGGGAGGCATGAAACCTGAAAGCCCTGCTTGCTTTCTCAGTGGGGAGGCTTGTAGCCTGGGGCAAGCTCTCAGCCCTGCTCACCAGCTCCCTGGAAATAAACTCGGTGCTGTTGGGGTGAATGGTGGAAGCTGGGCTGGCCTTTCGAGCAGTGTGGGAGCTGGATGAGGCCTGTCATTGCCACCTTTATCCCACTTCCCTGGAAACCTGTATGACACAGCAGAGGCAGCAATAATCCCCCTGGGAATAGAACTCCACTGGACTGAGAACCCCCTCTTCCCCTACAGAGGCCACAGCAAGCCCCGCCCAAGAAGGGGCTTGTATCCTCCCTATACTACCACAGCTTGTATCCTCTCTTTCTCCCTATATATACGTCAGCTTGCATCCTCCCTATACTACCACAGCTTGTATCCTCTCTTTCTCCCTATATATACGTCAGCTTGCATCCTCCCTATACTACCACAGCTTGTATCCTCTCTTTCTCCCTATATATACATCAGCTTGCATCCTCCCTATACTACCACAGCTGGTGTTCTTTTGAAAGTGCCACCTCCTGACTGGAGGCCAACCAACAAAAAAACCAGCACACTAAACAAAACTGTAAACAAGGACCCTCACAGAGTCCACTTCACTCCACTGCTATCTCCATTGGAGCAGTTGCTGGTATCCACAGTTGGGAGACCTGAAGATGGATCACATCACAGGACTCTTTGCAGACACTACCCAGGACCAGCCTGGAGCCCAGTAGCCCCTGCTGGGTGGCTACGCAGAAGAGAAATAACAATCTCTGCAGTTTGGCTCTCAAGAAGCCCAATCCCTAGGGAAAGAGGGAGAGTACCACATGAAAGAAGCACCCCATGAGACAAAAGAATCTAAGGAGCAGCGCTTGAGCCCCAGATCTTCCCTCTGACATAATTTACCCAAATGAGAAGGAACCAGAAAAAGAATTCTGGTAATATGACAAAACACTGTTTCATAATAACCCAAAAGATCACAATAGCTCACCAGCAATAAATGCAAACCAAGAAATCTCTAAATTGCCAGAAAAAGAGTTCAGAAGGTCAATTATTAAACTACTTAAGGAGGCACCAGAGAAAGGTGAATATCAAGCTGCACAGCAGAATCTAACTAGTGCCCTATGATCTGAGGTGGGACAGTTTCATCCCAAAACCAACCGCAGCCTCTGGTCCCCTATCGCTGGAAAAATTGTCTTCTACAAAACAAGTCCCTGGTGCCAAAAAGGTTGGAGATCGCTGCGATAAATAACTACTTTTCAAGTTCATCCTGCTTTCTTTTTGCTAGTTAGGTTGGTGATTGTGTTGGGGATGGTGCATGGTGGGTAGAATCTAAAACATGTTGAATTACTTCTTTTAACAAGGCACACTACTTATCCTCGCTTACCTTTTAAGGTAAGTGGCCTTCCCAATTATGTCTGTGGATGTAATGCTGAACACTTGCTTAGATAATCACTTATTTGCTACTCTGGTGCTTAATTTCTCTTTTCAGTCTGTGGGATACTTTTTCTTAATTTTTTTTTTTTTTATAATGGCTTCCAGCTCCATCCATGTCCCTGCAAAGGACATAGTCTCATTACTTTTTTTTTTTTTATACTTTAAGTTTTAGGGCACATGTGCACAACGTGCAGGTTTGTTACATATGTATACATGTGCCATGTTGGTGTGCTGCACCCATTAACTCGTCATTTAGCATTAGGTATATCTCCTCATGCTATCCCTCCCCCCTCCCCCCACCTCACAACAGTCCCCAGTGTGTGATATTCCCCTTCCTGTGTCCACGTGTTCTCATTGTTCAATTCCCACCTATGAGTGAGAACATGCGGTGTTTGGTTGTTTGTCCTTGTGATAGTTTGCTGAGAATGATGGTTTCCAGCTTCATCCATGTCCCTACAAAGGACATGAACTCATCATTTTTTATGGCTGCATAGTATTCCATGGTATATATGTGCCACATTTTCTTAATCCAGTCTATTGTTGTTGGACATTTGGGTTGGTTCCAAGTCTTTGCTATTGTGAATAGTGCCGCAATAAACATACGTGTGCATGTGTCTTTATAGCAGCATGATTTCTAGTCCTTTGGGTATATACCCAGTAATGGGATGGCTGGGTCAAATGGTATTTCTAGTTCTAGATCCCTGAGGAATCGCCACTAATTTTTCTCTCCACTTTGAACAACTGTGGGCAGATTATTTGTATAGCTATTCCCCATCCCACTGCAGGGCACTTTGCTTTATCTGGCTATTTCTCAGGAATTAACAACAAAAAGATTCCTGTCTTTTCCAGGAGAGGCAGTGCTTCTCACAGGACCTGACACCATGTGTCTACATCATGGGAAATCACCCTACAGCTGCTAAAAACTGTATCATTTGGAATGGCCTTAAATCTCTTTGATAGAACTTCTTTTTGTCTTAATATTGTAGTAGGTCTAAAATATTCACAGAAAATGATTTTTAAACTTCCTCTGAGAAATGTATGGATTTTAAAATCTATGTTGGTGTCTTACAATCTTTTCTCAGAAATTATTTTATTTTTTCTTTTAATTATTCTTATTTAAATTTTTTTTATCTCCTTGCGTCTTCAGGATTTTGACAACATACATTTATTGCTCTTCATAGAATTTCTTTTTTAGGCTTGAGGTTTATTTTTTAAAACATTCTTTACATTCTACAATCAGTGATTACGAATAATTGAATGTTAAATGTGTCTTTAAAGAATTATCATTTAAAATAAAAATTGCACAATATAGCCCTTATTCTCAAATTTCTTAGAATCTACTCCTTTTTTGTATTAGCAAAGTCTTCATATTTTATAAATACAGAAGTACTCACATTCAGAATTCATGAAACAGTAAGCAAAACTTGAGTCCAAACAGGGGCTTTCACTACAACACAGCTCCTAATATTAGTGAGACTACCTAGTAAGGGCTAAAATCACAGGCTTCAACACCATAGGGTCCCTGAACTTGACTTTATTTCTTGGCCTTGTTTTCATCTCAAATCTGGAATAGCTGCCTCAAAACTGCAAATGGCTGAATGATCATTAACATCTCTACCGAATTTTTCCTCTACAGAGGTTAATTCCTGAAACTTTTTCCCCTTCTCTAATTTTATCCAATGAGTAGCTGCTACAGGGTGTTTGAAAAACTCTAGATTGAGTCAAAATTTGTAAGATAGAAACATTTTCATCAGGAAAATGACATAGCTATTTTCTGAGTATGACATCTTACACAGCAAAATCAGAAAAGAAAACTTGACTTCACATTTTTTAAAAGGACAAAGAGAACAAGTGCTGATGAGACTATGAAGAAAAATAAACTCTTGTACATCGTTGATGAAAGTGTAAATTAATATAGCTATTATGGAAAAAAAGTATGGAGGTTCCTCAAAATATAAGAAATAGAATACCATAAGATCCAGCAATCCTACTTCTGGGATTATATCAAAAGGAAATAAAATTAATATGTCAAAAAGATGTCTACACAACCATATTCATAGTTACATTATTCAAAATATCCAAGAGGTGGAAACAATACAGGTGTCCATTGACAGATTAACAGATAAAGAAAATGTGATACATACACACAAATACTACTCAGCCTTAAAAATGAAGGAAACCCTGTCATTTTTGACAACGTGAGTGAACTTGGAGGACATTATGCTTAAGTGAAAAAAGGCACAGAAAGACAACTACTGTATAATCTCATTTATACGTGAAATCGAAAAAAGTTCATAATATATTATAAAATAAGTGCTATAAAAATTTACAATATAATCACACTTTTTAAAAAATGTCATATTAAGATCTTTATTCCCTTTGCCTAGTTGGCTCCTCCTCTACTTTCAAGTGGCAATTTGAATGTTCTTTTCTCAGTAATGAGTTTTCTACTCACCTTGTCTAAGTTAGAGCCCTTGTGATAGGCTTTCATTGCATCTACCACATAGCAGACAATCCTCCTGGTATTTGAGACACTTCAGTAAGCAAATCAGGTAAAGATCTCTGTCTTTGTGGTGCTAGGTGCTAATAATCTTTTTTTTTAATTTTTCTCCTTTTTTTTTTTTTGTGAGACCGTCTCTCTCTGTTGCCTAGGCTGGAGTGCAGTGGCACAGTCTTGGCTCGTTGCAACCTCTGCCTCCCAAGTTCAAGCAATTCTCATGCCTCAGCTTCCCAAGAAGCTAGGTGTATTAGTCCGTTTTCATACTGCTGATAAAAATATACCTGAGATGGCAATTTACAAAAGAAAGAGGTTTAATGGACTTACAGTTCCACATGGTTAGGGAGGCCTCACAATCATGGCGGAAGGTGAAAGGCCTGTCCAACACGGTGGAAGACAAGAGAAGAGGGCTTGTGCAGGGAAACTCCCATTTTTAAAACCATTAGACCTCCTGAGACTTATTCACTATCATGAGAACAGCACAGGAAGGACCCACCCCATGATTCAATTACCTCCCACCAGGTTCCTCCCATGTAGGAATTGTGGAAGTTACAATTCATGATGAGATTTGAGTGGGGACACAGCCAAGCCATATCATTCTGACCCTGACCCCTCTTAAATCTCATGTCCTCACATTTCAAAACCAGTCATGCCTTCCCAACAGTCCCCCAAAGTCTTAACTCATTTCAGCATTAACTCAAAAGTCCACAGTCCAAAATCTCACCTGAGACAAGGCAAGTCCCCTCCACTTATGAGCCAGTAAAATCAAAAGTAAGTTAGTTACTTCCTAGATACAATGGGGGTACAGGCATTGGGTAAATACAGCCATTCCAAATGGGAGAAATTGGCCAAAACAAAGGGGCTACAGGCCCCATGCAAGTCCAAAAGCCAGCAGGGCAGTCAAATCTTAAATCTCCAAAATGATCTCCTTTGACTCCTTGTCTCACATCCAGGTCATGCTGATGCAAGAGGTGGATTCCCATGGTCTTGGGCAGCTCTGCCTCTGTGGCTTTGCAGGGTATAGGCCCCCTCCTGGCTGTTTTCATGGGCCAGCATTGAGTGTCTGCAGCCTTTCCAGGTGCACAGTGCAAGCTGTTGGTGAATCTACCATTCTGTGGGATCTGGAGGACTGTGGCCCTCTTCTCACAGCTCCACTAGGCGGTGCCCCAGTAGGGACTCTGGGTGGTGACTCTGACCCCACATTTCCCTTCCACACTGCCATATCAGAGCTTCTCCATGAGGACGCCACCCGTGCAGCAAAGTTCTGCCTGGGCATCCAGGCATCCTCTGAAATCTAGATGGAGGTTCCCAAACCTCAGTTCTTGACTTCTGTACACCAACAGGCTCAACACCATATGGAAGCTGCCAAGGTTTGGGGATGCCACCCTCTGAAGAAACAGCACAAGCTGTACCTTGGCCCCTTTTAGTCATGGGTGGAGCAGCTGGGATACAGACACCAAATCCCTAGACTGCACACAGCAAAGGGACCCTAAGCATGGCCCATGAAACCATTTTTTTCTTCCTAAACCTCCCAGCCTGTGATGGGAAGAGCTGCTTCAAAGGCCTCTGGCATGCCATGGAGACATTTTCCCCATTGTCTTGGTGATTAACATTTGGCTCCTCGTTACTCATGCAAATTTCTGCAGCCAGCTTGAATTTCTCCTCAGAAAATGGGTTTTTCTTTTTTATCTCATTATCAGGCTGCAAATCTTCTGAACTTTTATGCTCTGCTTCCTTTTTAAAACTGAATGCCTTTAACAGCACCCAAGTGACATCTTGAATTTTTTTGCTCCTTAGAAATTTCTTCTGCCAGATACCCTAAATCATCTCTCAGGTTCAAAGTTTTATAAATCTCTAGGGCAGGGGCCAAATGCTGTGTCTCTTTGCTAAAACATAACAAGAGTCACCTTTGCTCCAGTTTCCAACAAGTTTCTCATCTCCATCTGAGAGCCCCTCAGCCTGGATTTCACAGTCCATATCATTATCAGCATTTTGGTCAAAGCCATGCAACAAGCCTCTAGGGAGTTCCAAATTTCCCACATTTTTCTGTCTTTTTCTGAGCCCTCCAAACTGTTCCAACCTCTGCCTGTTACCCAGTTCCAAAGTCGCTTCTACATTTTCAGGTATCTTTTCAGCAGCACCCCACTGTTCTGGTATCAGTTTACTGTATTAGTCTGTTTTCGTGCTGCTGATAAAGACATACTTGAGACTGGGCAATTTACAAAAGAAACAGGTTTAATGGACTCACAGCTCCACATGGCTGGGGAGGCCTCACAATCATGGCAGAAGGTGAAATGCATGTCTCACATGGTGGCAGACAAGAGAAGAGAGCTTGTGCAGGGAAACTCCCATTTTTACAACCATCAAATCTCCTGAGACATAAGCAATATCATGAGAACAGCATGGGAAAGATCCACCCCCATGATTCAAGTACCTCTCACCAGGTTCCTCCCATGACATGTGGGAATTGTGGAAGTTACAGTTCAAGATGAGATTTCCGGGGAGACACAGCCAAACCGTATCACTGGGATTAGAGGCATGTGCCACCATGCCTAGCTAATTTTTGTATTTTTAGTAGAGACTAAAATACATGTTGGCCAGGCTGGTCTTGAACTCTGGCCTCAAGTGATCCACCCACCTCGACCTCCCAAAGTGCTGGGATTACAGGCACAAGCCACTGTGCCTGGCCTTGTGGTGCTAATAATCTAAAGGGCATGATTGGAGAGAATATCCAATAACAGTTAACATAATAAATATATAAAATTTTATAATGATTTAGAAAGGAATGTGCTCTATAAAAATATGAGAGCAAGAAAAAGCTGGGAGCACTAGGTGCACTTTTAAATATGGTGGTCAAGGTAGAAATCTTTAATGTTGTCAACACTGAGCAAGAAATTATGCTTCTGTTCATAGTGGGAAGAAACTCAGAGTTTACAATATAAAATATTTAACTCCTCTAATTTGTCTTCGTGGCTTTTGTAGAAGTCATTTGTTAGGGTGAGTTAGAAAATGCAGAAATGTTGTTTAGTCCTGTGACTATGTACATTTGTGTAATACCATGTGGCACCTTTAAGAATTTGATGTTAACAGTGGAGGGTGTCCAGGTTCTTGGCATCTTGAACAAAGAACTGGACAAAATGCACAAACAAAGCAAGGAAGGCATGAAGGGATTTATTGAAAATGAAAGAACACTCCACAGTGTAGAAGCAGCCTGAGCATAGAGGCTCAAAGGCCCTGTTACAGAGTTTTTGTGAGTTTGAATACTTACTACTTGGGGTACACTGTATGTAAATGAAGAGGATAAAGTAAAGTTACAAAGTCATTTACTCAGTGTATGCCGTGTCGAGAGAGTATTTCCTCTATAGCTGAAGTGTGGATCAGCCTTATGTTCCCTGCCTCCAGACACTATTTTCCTGCCTCAATGGCAGCCATTCATATTTTAATAAGCCATTTTCTGAAAAAAATTCCATCACTTTGTCCAGTGCAGGGCCATCACTGGAGGACTTTATAGCATCCCAATCATAAAGAGCATACTACAAATTCTTTAAATTTTTAAATTCCTTGTAGAAATGGTACAGTGTATTATAGTCATTAAAATTAAAGACACTGGAACCAGACTGCCCGGGTTTAAATTCAAGACCTACCACTTGCTGGCTATAAGACTTTCATTAACTTATTAACCTCTCTGTGGCTCAGAAAGATTATCTTATCTGTAAGTTTGCTTATCTGTAAACTGGGCATAAAATAGTACTATTCTTACAGTTCATTTTAGGATTAAATGAGAATGCAATACAGTAATACGCTTCTGGAAAATAAATGCTATGTACGTTTTGTTGTTATTGTTGTTGCTATTATCTTGAAACTGTGTGTGTGTGTGTGTGTGTGTGTGTAAACAGTCAACACTTTGAAAGTAAGTAAGCATGGAGGAAGACATAAGGGATCTCTACACAGGAATGCCTTGAGTTCTGAAAAGAACCTGGGTTGGTGCATGAAATAGGGAGTAAAAACTGAGAAAATGAGTTTTAGTGGAAGAAAGAAGAAAGTTGGGGAGGAAAAAATAGAGGGAGACAGGATTTAAGAGGCAATGGTTATGGCGGAGATGTGAGCAGTCCAGAAGGGTAACGAACGGGGCAACAGCTGCTTAAAGGTGAAGGGTGATTCTAATATACTTAGTATCTCACAGATGAAGAGCAATGTGGGGCATGCCTGAAGTTGTGACAAGACTCACAAAGCACTTCCTGATAGGATCTCTATCTTTCTAGTGACATTTTTTACTCCTCACCCTTTCTCTTTTACCTCTGAATATACAAAAAGCTTTGTGAACCTAGACTTGCTATTCTTTGTTCAGCCTTAATATTAGAGCTAGGTTGTTTATTTTTTTCCAAATAATTTCCATCTGCTCTTTCTTGTAGGACACTTATACATGTAATTCGAGATTGACCTTATATACTGTTTTCCCTGTAAAATCTTTACTCACTACCTCCAATAGATATTGATGATCATGCTCTCAGGATTCATGAGTTTTGTGAACATCTGTGATGTACAATTACCTTGTTATCATTTTATAATGATTCCATTGCATTTTATATCCTCTACTAGGCAAGGAATTAGCTAGTGTTTTTGTTTTCATTTACATTTCTCAGCGTATAACATGGAGTCAGGCACATGATTGTACCCAGAAAAACTTGTTGGCTGACATTGATAGTATGTTTGTGAGAACTCAATGAAAACTTGCCCATGGCCAGGCATGGTGGCTCACACCTGTAATCCCAGCACCTTGGGGGGCCAAGGCAGGCGAATCTTCTGAGCTCAGGAGTTCGAGACCAGCCTGAGCAACATAGTGAAACCCTGCTTCTACCAAAAATACAAAAAAATTTGCTAGGCATGGTGGGGCATGCCTGTGTCACAACTACTCAGGAGGCTGAGGTGGGAGGATCACTTGATTCTGGGAGGCAGAGGTTGCAGTGAGCCAAGATGATGCCGCTGCAGCCTAACCTGAGTGACAGAGTGAGACCCCATCTCAAAAAAAAAAAAGAAAAGAAAAGAAAGCTTGTCCACACAAAACTGAGACTGCACTGTGCACTGCCTGTACAACTGGAAAGATTGATCCTCAAACTGTGATTTTCATAATGAATCAGAGTTGAAACTAATAGCTCATAAAAATAACTAAAACTTATCGAATGGTTAGTATACATCAGAGATTGTGCTACCAGCTTTTTTTGCATCAGAGCATTTAATCAGAAGAAACATCTCTGTGATACATTTTCTTTTTCATATTTGGAAGAAAACATGGAAGTCAAAATTTAGGGAGATTGTGTAGCCTGTCCAACTCTAGTGGCTAGAAATTAAAAGACAGAAGACTTAACACTTGAGATGAATTGAATCTGAAACTGGTGTTATATTTCCCCAAATTCTTTCCTACTAACTTTTTATTTCCTTCACACTGAATTCATTTTTTCTCTCTCCCCTTTCTTTCATATGTATTTCTTCTCACACGTCCCTGGCTACAGTCCAGATTCTGAGTATCTTGAAAGCAGGAACTGTATCATCTGCCTCCCTCTCAATAAATCTAAGATATGACTAATAATATTGCTTAAATTAGTGTTTCAAAAAATGAATTAATGAGCGAATGAATAAATAAATTATAATATATACTAATAACTTAATGTTTTGCCTGCTTGGTCAATAATATAGCAATTATATTTTCAGATCCATTGTGTAATTTATTTATTTATTTTATTTTTACTTTAGATTCAGAGTATACATGTGTAGGTTTGTTACAAGGTTATATTGCGTGATGCTGAGGTTTGGGCTTCTGTAGATTTTTTCACCCAGATAGTGAATGTAGTATCCAACAGAAAGCTTTTCGGTGTTTATTCTTCCCACTCCTTTCGAAGACCCTGGAGTCTATTTTTCCCATTTAGATCCATTTTAAATGGAGACCCTAAACTGATGACATGGGAAAAATAGAACCCCTGGATATTCTTGTATGAATTATAGGGTATTTTAACATATATTTTGCTGACAATTAAAATGGGGAGATTTCATAGAACATATAAATCTAGCTTGTCTTTAAAAAATACTGAAAAATATTGAACACTGGACCCATGTTTCCCTATGTCTCTATAGCCTCCCCACTTACACACAATGCATAGATTGTCAGCAGGTCTGCTGTCCTTATTTTATTACCTTTCTAGTCTCACAAACATGTGAGTCTATAAACGCTTAGGAAAAGCATCAACTCTTTAAGTAATGGGTATATTACTTCTTTATTTTGCATTCTCTGCTTTGGCAGATCCTTGCCCCCACTCCCAACACACACAAATTCAAGAACTTGCAGAGACTTCAGAAAATTGACATATTATGGTAACTTACAAATTTATGTGTTTATTTTGATTTTTTATTTCTATTTTTATTTTAGGTTTAAGGGGTACACGTGCAAGTTTGTTACATGGGTAAATTGCATGTCATGATTTTAATACCATTTTATTCACATCTTTTATGAAATGTTGTCTCCATTATTTTCTCACCACCTCAAACAATAAAATGGATCTAAATGGGAAAAATAGACTCCAGGGTCTTCGAAAGGAGTGGGAAGAATAAACACCGAAAAGCTTTCTGTTGGATACTACATTCACTATCTGGGTGAAAAAATCTACAGAAGCCCAAACCTCAGCATCATGCAATATAACCTTGTAACAAACCTACACATGTATACTCTGAATCTAAAGTAAAAATAAAATAAATAAATAAATTATACAATGGATCTGAAAATATAATTGTTATATTATTGACCAAGCAGGCAAAACATTAAGTTATTAGTATATATTATAATTTATTCATTCACTCATTAATTCATTTTTTGAAACACTAATTTAAGCAATATTATTAGTCATATCTTAGATTTATTTATTTATGTTTCATTTGTCATAGGTAAAACTAACCTTGTCTCCAAGTAAAAATTTAATTACACCTTCCCGAATCTGCCTGGTCTTGACTCCATAAACAATTGGGTTCATGGTAGGAGGCAGTAGCAGATAAAGGTTGGCCATGACGATGTGTATGTGGTTTGGGATATTGTGTCCTCCAAAACGATGAGTGAAAAAAGTGAAAAAAGCAGGAACATAGGTGATCACAATGGCACACATGTGAGATGTGCAGGTGCTGAAGGCTTTGTGACGAGCATCTGCTGATGACAGGCTCATAACAGCCTGCAAAATCATAGTGTAGGATACAGAGATACAGCAGATGTCAAACACACCAATCAGGAGAGCAACCAATAGACCATAAATAGCATTGACCTTGAAATTGCCACAGGATACCTTGGCCACAGACATGTGGTCACAGTAGGTGTGGGGGATGAAGTTCCCCCGGCAATAGGGCAGGCGCTTGGTGAGGAGAGTGAATGGGATGATGAGCATCACATTCCTCAAGAGGGTGGCAAGAACAGCCTTGGCGATGACAGGGTTGGTAAGGATGGTGGCATAGCGTAAGGGATAGCAGATGGCCACATAGCGGTCCAGGGCCATGAGCATGAGCACCCCAGACTCCATCCCTGTCAGCATATGGACAAAAAACATCTGGGCCAGGCAGGCATTAAAGTCAATCTCCTTGAGGTTGAACCAGAATATGCACAGCATATTAGGTACCGTGGTGGTGCACAAGGTGACATCAGTGAAGGAGAGCAGGGCCAGGAAGTAGTACATGGGCCGGTGCAGGGCCTCCTCATGGCTGATGAGGCAGATGAGCCCACAGTTCCCTATAACAGCAATGGTGTACATAAAGCAGAATGGCAGGGAGATCCAGATGTGTGTGGCTTCCAGCCCAGGAACGCCATTCAAGATAAAGAATCCTGGGGTCAGGCTGGAGTTGTTGTCCCCAGACATGATGGCTGACAGGAGGAGAGCATTTTACACTCTTTAGCAGTGGCAGTTTCCTAGACCAGAAATGAAATCAGTACTGAGTAGAGGGCTTAGAAATAATGAAAAAATATGATGACTTCTATAAGATGTCTAAAATGAGAAGAGGTGATTAAATCCCTCTGAATTCACACTGCCTAACTTCACATTCCACTTCCTGTTCTTCCTGGTGTATGATATTGGCGAGTCATTTTACCACTTTATGCCTCAGTTTCCTCAATCTAAAATGAGATAATAATTCCTAAAATCAGAACGTTGTCAAGATTTTTCAATAAGATAATTTACATAATGTGCTAAAACTTTACATAGTATATAGTGAATCCTCAACAAATATTATCAGTAATCACTACCATTATTATTATTTCTTTTCCCAATATAAAGCATTCCATGTGAAAAAACTTACCATAAGAAATACTTATGAATTCAGCCCTAATCCAACTCAAATGTCATCTTGTACTTTAGAGTGGGAACGATAGCATGAGATTCTGAAAACTTCAACTGTATTGAGACATTGTGAGGGAACTTTAGAAAGTAAATGCTAGCATAGGCTAGTTACTATGGACTTCAAGAGATTAAAATACGTTCTCATGTTTTAGATGAAAAAAATATATAAATGTCTCTTAAATCAAGAATAAAATCCAGGGGAATTTTATCCAGCTAAATTCTTGCAAGTCTCCTGCTAACTCTAGGTTGCTACGCAAGTGGACTTTGGAACTTCTGCAAAGAGAACTGATCTGTGTGGAATGATGCCTTGGATATTTTTGCTCCTTCTGAGGTAGCCAGAGGGCACCAGAGCCACAAAACTGGAAGGAAAAAAACAAGGACAGTAGGATATAAGGAGAAGTAGGAATTTCTGGCTCTGCACAGCCATCTTGTAAACTAAAACTGACCACCCATCACAGAAAATTATCATATTCTTCCAAGCATCAACACTATGTAACTAAACACTCAATCTCCATTTATTAAATACCAACTGGCAGAAGACAACTCAGAGCCAGTTCTTTCTTCTCACACCTTAGAAAAAAATTCTCCCTTCCAGATGATTCTCAGCCATGCACATAAGCATTCCTGAGCCAAGCAACCCAGACACAAAACCCAGACACACCTGCTGTAAGTGCTGTATTCTAATTGTAAATTAGAATATATTTAAAAGAAGACAGCTAAGTGTCCACTCCCTGAAAATATAAGGAGAGCAGAGATTTATCACATTTTTACTATAGAGACATGGCCATTCAGACTCAATCAGTTAAATCTTGCTCCCAGCACTAACTGGATAGACTTGAGTAAGTCCTAAAACCTTTCTTCTTACAATTTTTATAACTTTAAAAGGGGAATTATAATACTATGTATACAAACAATAGAGGTGTTAAAGTGGTTAAATTAGAATTAATCTTCCCATTGGTGCCTGGAATCTAATAAGTAAACAATGCATGTTATCTATTATAATAACTTTCATGTTGTAAAATACAGTTTAACATACATTTATTGATTGTCTTGCCCAGGATCATTTTAGTTTCTAGAAATACGTTAGTGAACCAGACAGACAACATCCTCTCCACTTATGGAGCTAATATTTCAATAGGGATTGATTACTGTATTTACACTTAAAATAGCAATATGGATATATGTTATTATCTTAATTTTATATGTGAGCAAATGGAGGTGCCAGGTTATTCAATAAAATGCCTAATGCCACAAAAATTGAAAACTAGTAGAGCCAAGATCCAAATCCAAGTTTGTTTGACTTCAAAGCCGTGTGTTTAATCAATCTATGTCTACTGTCCTAACTTACTGATTTTAACCCTGAACACCAGTCCCATAAACTAAGCATAACCAGTTTAAACAAGTCATAGGGACACAAGAAGAAGCTAATTTTCAAGTGGGAGAACAAGGAAGCTTATTTTTAATTGTATCTTAGAGAAGAGAGAACAAATGTGTAGATTTACAGAAAATTAGTTCTTAGCTCAGGAAGCTCTCTATATAAGAGAACATATCTGTAGGGTAGCTGCATTCTTATCCCTGGACTTGTTCACACAGATGCTGGATTGCGCCTGGTAGAAGTATTGCATAGGAGAATTTCTGTAGGGAAATTTCTTCCAGCAATTCCTCTCAACAACTTCTAGGATTCAAATCTAGTCTTGAGTTATCTTCCATTTCTTCATAAAGACCATTTCCACTGGAAGCAATTCTGTGTATAGATATCTATTAATTAAGGCAAAAAATTTTGTTTTCTTCTCATTGGAAGCCAGCTACTATCTGAACTTCTCTGTCTTCAATGAATTAAGAGGTAGTTTTGAATTTACTTCACATTGAGGGAAACTCTGTTTTCTCTCTTACTCCCCAAATAAATGGTACTTCTTTCTTGTACTGAAGACTTTGCAGTGTAGAAAAATATGAGTCTTTGGGAATTTCCCGAACTCACCTTAGTAAAGACCAGATTAGTATGCATGACTGAGTGTCCTGAGCATCAAGAGTTCTGTAGCAACCACATTCCACCTCTTCATAGCATTTCTGTGCCATCTGAGAATTCTCTAGACTCAAGTATGTACGCTTGATTGAGTCTCCACAGTTTGGTGTCTCATAGGGCTGTGGTCAGAAGGAAAAGACCCTTTGGGAATTTTGAGATTATTTCTATATTTACCAACTCTTTATGCAGGGGTAAAACTATAAAAATAAACAGTAACAAACTTAAATGTCTTCTCTCAGGTATGGATTCTGATGAATAGTTCTGATAGTAATAAGAACGATTTGTTTTCATTTATATTCATCACAGTATCTATCTCACAATCTTGTTATCCATATATAATGTGTGTTTATATATGTACATATATATATATACACATACACTATGTACATAACTATATGTGTGAAGTTTTATAAAAAATAGAGGGAGCAAGCAGGATGGAGAAAAACAGAGACAGAGAAACAGAGAATTCCATGTATCACAAAAGAGCAATAGAATTGTTCTATGCCTAGTTTATGATTTGTCCTGAGTTTATTGGATAAATAAATGGATACATAAACACACATATGTGTGTACACACACTTACATTTTCATCTGTTTTTTTGGAAGATTGTGGCAAAACAGTTTTACATATATTTTATATATATTTTGCCATTTGATTTTTCCTCTTAATATTTTATTTTGAATCAATTTTATCATGAATCTATTGGAAACAAATTTAAATGATTTTTATCATTTCAGATGCTGAAAGTATGAAGATTTCTAAAGTTGTCATTGAAAATGTGTCAGAACTCCCTGCCCCAAACTCTAATTCTAGTACATTAATAGGGGAATTGTAGAATGCTGCAACCATTTGGCAGAACAGTTTAGCAGTGTCATTAAATTATATGAGTATCAAATCTATGACGTAGGAATTTCCTGCTTAGGCTATTTTTCTCTTTTTTTGAGACAGGGTCTCACTCTGTCACTAGACTAGAGTGCAGTGGCACCACCATAGCTCACTGCAGCCTAGAACTCCTAGGCTCAAGGAATCCTCCTGCCTCAGCCTCCTGGCCAGCTAGCTAATTTTTTTTCTTTTGTTTTTTTTTCTTTTACTTTTTCTTTTTCTTTTTTTTTTTTCATTATTATACTTTAGGTTTTAGGGTACCTGTGCACAATGTGCAGGTTTGTTACATATGTAACCATGTGCCATGTTGTTTTGCTGCACCCATTAACTTGTCATTTAGCATTAGGTATATCTCCTAATGCTGTCCCTCCCCCATCCCCCCACCCCACAACAGTCCCCAGAGTGTGATGTTCCCCTTCCTGTGTCCATGAGTTCTCATTGCTCAATTCCCACCTATGAGTGAGAACATGCGGTGTTTGGTTTTTTGTCCTTGCGATAGTTTACTGAGAATGATGGTTTCCAGTTTCATCCATGTCCCTACAAAGGACATGAACTCATCATTTTTTATGACTGCATAGTATTCCATGGTGTATATGTGCCACATTTTCTTAATCCAGTCTATCATTGTTGGACATTTGGGTTGGTTCCAACTCTTTGCTATTGAGAATAGTGCCGCAATAAACATATGTGTGCATGTGTCTTTATAGCAGCATGATTTATAGTCCTTTGGGTATATACCCAGTAATGGGATGGCTGGGTCAAATGGTATTTCTAGTTCTAGATCCCTGAGGAATCTCCACACTGACTTCCACAATGGTTGAACTAGTTTACAGTCCCACCAACAGTGTAAAAGTGTTCCTATTTCTCCACATCCTCTCCAGCACCTGTTGTTTCCTGACTTTTTAATGATGGCCATTCTAACTGGTGTGAGATGGTATCTCACTGTGGTTTTGATTTGCATTTCTCTGATGGCCAGTGATGATGAGCATTTATTCATGTGTTTTTTGGCTGCATAAATGTCTTCTTTTGAGAAGTGTCTGTTCATGTCCTTTGCCCACTTTTTGATGGGGTTGTTTTTTTCTTGTAAATTTGTTTGAGTTCATTGTAGACTCTGGATATTAGCCCTTTGTCAGATGAGTAGGTTGCAAAAATTTTCTCCCATTCTATAGGTTGTCTGTTCACTCTGATGCTAGTTTCTTTTGCTGTGCAGAAGCTCTTTAGTTTAATGAGATCCCATTTGTAAATTTTGGCTTTTGTTGCCATTGCTTTTGGTGTTTTAGACATGAAGTCCTTGCCCACGCCAATGTCCTGAATGGTATTGCCTGGGTTTTCTTGTAGGATTTTAATGGTTTTAGGTCTAACATTTAAGTCTTTAATCCATCTTGAATTAATTTTTGTATAAGGTGTAAGGAAGGGATCCAGTTTCAGTTTTCTACATATGGCTAGCCAGTTTTCCCAGCACCATTTATTAAATAGGGAATCCTTTCCCCATTTCTTGTTTTTGTCAGGTTTGTCAAAGATCAGATAGTTGTAGATATGTGGCATCATTTCTGAGGGTTCTGTTCTGTTCCATTGATCTATGTCTCTGTTGTGGTACCAGTACCATGCTGTTTTGGTTACTGTAGCCTTGTAGTATAGTTTGAAGTCAGGTAGTGTGATGCCTCCAGCTTTGTTCTTTTGGCTTAGGATTGACTTGGTGATACAGGCTCTTTTTTGGTTCCATATGAACTTTAAAGTAGTTTTTTCCAATTCTGTGAAGAAAGTCATTGGTAGCTTGCTGGGGATGTCATTGAATCTATAAATTGCCTTGGGCAGTATGGCCATTTTCATGATATTCATTCTTCCAACCCATGAGCATGGAATGTTCTTCCATTTGTTTGTATCCTCTTTTATTTCATTGAGCAGTGGTTTGTAGTTCTCCTTGAAGAGGTCCTTCACATCCCTTGTAAGTTGGATTCCTAGCTATTTTATTCTCTTTGAAGCAATTGTGAATGGGAGTTCACTCATGATTTGGCTCTCTGTTTGTCTGTGATTGATGTACAAGAATGCTTGTGATTTTTGTACATTGATTTTGTATCCTGAGACTTTGCTGAAGTTGCTTATCAGCTTGAGGAGATTTTGGGCTGAGACAATGGGGTTTTCTAGATATACAATCATGTCATCTGCAAACAGGGACAATTTGACTTCCTCTTTTCCTAATTCACTACCCTTTATTTCCTTCTCTTGCCTGATTGCTCTAGCCAGAACTTCCAGCACTATGTTGAATAGGAGCGGTGAGAGAGGGCATCCCTGTCTTGTGCCAGTTTTCAAAGGGAATGCTTCCAGTTTTTGCCCATTCAGTATGATATTGGCTGTGGGTTTGTCATAGATAGCTCTTATTATTTTGAGATACGTCCCATCAATACCTAATTTATTGAGAGTTTTTAGCATGAAGCATTGTTGAATTTTGTCAAAGGCCCTTTCTGCATCTATTGAGATAATCATGTGGTTTTTGTCTTTGGTTCTGTTTATATGTTGGATTACATTTATTGATTTGCGTATGTTGAACCAGCCTTGCATCCCAGGGATGAAGCCCACTTGATCATGGTGGATAAGCTTATTGATGTGCTGCTGGATTCGGTTTGCCAGTGTTTTATTGAGGATTTTTGCATCAATGTTCATCAAGGATATTCATCTGAAATTCTCTTTTTTGGTTATGTCTCTGCCAGGCTTTGGTATCAGGACGATGCTGGCTTCATAAAATGTGTTAGGGAGGATTCCCTCTTTTTCTATCAATTGGAATAGTTTCAGAAGGAATGGTACCAGTTCCTCCTTGTACCTCTGGTAGAATTCGGCTGTGAATCCATCAGGTCCTGGACTCTTTTTGGTTGGTAAGCTATTGATTATTGCCACAATTTCAGAGCCTGTTATTGGTTTATTCAGAGATTCAACTTCTTCCTGGTTTAGTGTTGGGAGGGTGTGTTTGTCGAGGAATTTATCCATTTCTTCTAGATTTTCTAGTTTATTTGCGTAGAGGTGTTTGTAGTATTCTCTGATGGTAGATTGTATTTCTGTGGGATTGGTGGTGATATCCCCTTTTTCATTTTTTATTGCATCTATTTGATTCTTCTCTCTTTTCTTCTTTATTAGTCTTGCTAGCGGTCTATCAATTTTGTTGATCTTTTCAAAAAACCAGCTCCTGGATTCATTAATGTTTTGAAGGGTTTTTTGTGTCTCTATTTCCTTCAGTTCTGCTCTGATTTTAGTTATTTCTAGCCTTCTGCTAGCTTTTGAATGTGTTTGCTCTTGCTTTTCTAGTTCTTTTAATTGTGATGTTAGGGTGTCAATTTTGGATCTTTCCTGCTTTCTCTTGTGGGCATTTAGTGCTATAAATTTCCCTCTACACACTGCTTTGAATGTGTCCCAGAGATTCTGGTATGTTGTGTCTTTGTTCTCGTTGGTTTCAAAGAATGTCTTTATTTCTTTTTTTTTTTTTTTATAGTTATTTTTATTTATTATTATTATTATTTTTTTTTTTTATTATACTTTAGGGTTTTAGGGTACATGTGCACAATGTGCAGGTTTGTTACATATGTATCCATGTGCCATGTTGATTTCCTGCACCCATTAACTCGTCATTTAGCATTAGGTGTATCTCCTAAAGCTGTCCCTCCCCCCTCCCCCCACCCCACAACAGTCCCCGGAGTGTGATGTTCACCTTCCTGTGTCCATGAGTTCTCATTGTTCAATTCCCACCTATGAGTGAGAACATGCGGTGTTTGGTTTTTTGTCCTTGCGATAGTTTACTGAGAATGATGTTTTCCAGTTTCATCCATGTCCCTACAAAGGACACGAACTCATCATTTTTTATGGCTGCATAGTATTCCATGGTGTATATGTGCCACATTTTCTTAATCCAGTCTATCGTTGTTGGACATTTGGGTTGGTTCCAACTCTTTGCTATTGTGAATAGTGCCGCAATAAACATACGTGTGCATGTGTCTTTATAGCAGCATGATTTATAGTCCTTTGGGTATATACCCAGTAATGGGATGGCTGGGTCAAATGGTATTTCTAGTTCTAGATCCCTGAGGAATCGCCACACTGACTTCCACAATGGTTGAACTAGTTTACAGTCCCACCAACAGTGTAAAAGTGTTCCTATTTCTCCACATCCTCTCCAGCACCTGTTGTTTCCTGATTTTTTAATGATGGCCATTCTAACTGGTGTGAGATGGTATCTCACTGTGGTTTTGATTTGGATTTCTCTGATGGCCAGTGATGATGAGCATTTATTCATGTGTTTTTTGGCTGCATAAATGTCTTCTTTTGAGAAGTGTCTGTTCATGTCCTTTGCCCACTTTTTGATGGGGTTGTTTTTTTCTTGTAAATTTGTTTGAGTTCATTGTAGACTCTGGATATTAGCCCTTTGTCAGATGAGTAGGTTGCAAAAATTTTCTCCCATTCTGTAGGTTGCCTGTTCATTCTGATGATAGTTTCTTTTGCTGTGCAGAAGCTCTTTAGTTTAATGAGATCCCATTTGTCGATTTTGGCATTTGTTGCCATTGCTTTTGGTGTTTTAGACATGAAGTCCTTGCCCACGCCTATGTCCTGAATGGTATTGCCTAGGTTTTCTTGTAGGATTTTAATGGTTTTAGGTCTAACATATAAGTCTTTAATCCATCTTGAATTAATTTTTGTATAAGGTGTAAGGAAGGGATCCAGTTTCAGCTTTCTACGTATGGCTAGCCAGTTTTCCCAGCACCATTTATTAAATAGGGAATCCTTTCCCCATTTCTTGCTTTTGTCAGGTTTGTCAAAGATCAGATAGTTGTAGCTATGCAGCATCATTTCTGAGGGCTCTGTTCTGTTCCATTGATCTATGTCTCTGTTGTGGTACCAGTACCATGCTGTTTTGGTTACTGTAGCCTTGTAGTATAGTTTAAAGTCAGGTAGCGTGATGCCTCCAGCTTTGTTCTTTTGGCTTAGGATTGACTTGGCAATGTGGGCTCTTTTTTGGTTCCATATGAACTTTAAAGTAGTTTTTTCCAATTCTGTGAAGAAAGTCATTGGTAGCTTGATGGGGATGGCATTGAATCTATAAATTACCTTGGGCAGTATGGCCATTTTCACGATATTGATTCTTCCAACCCATGAGCATGGAATGTTCTTCCATTTGTTTGTATCCTCTTTTATTTCATTGAGCAGTGGTTTGTAGTTCTCCTTGAAGAGGTCCTTCACATCCCTTGTAAGTTGGATTCCTAGGTATTTTATTCTCTTTGAAGCAATTGTGAATGGGAGTTCACTCATGATTTGGCTCTCTGTTTGTCTGTTATTGGTGTACAAGAATGCTTGTGATTTTTGTACATTAATTTTGTATCCTGAGACTTCGCTGAAGTTGCTAATCAGCTTAAGGAGATTTTGGGCTGAGACAGTGGGGTTTTCTAGATATACAATCATGTCATCTGCAAACAGGGACAATTTGACTTCCTCTTTTCCTAATTGAATACCCTTTATTTCCTTCTCCTGCCTGATTGCTCTGGCCAGAACTTCCAGCACTATGTTGAACAGGAGCGGTGAGAGAGGGCATCCCTGTCTTGTGCCAGTTTTCAGAGGGAATGCTTCCAGTTTTTGCCCATTCAGTATGATATTGGCTGTGGGTTTGTCGTAGATAGCTCTTATTAATTTGAGATACGTCCCATCATTACCTAATTTATTGAGAGTTTTTAGCATGAAGCGTTGTTGAATTTTGTCAAAGGACTTTTCTGCATCTATTGAGATAATCATGTGGTTTTTGTCTTTGGTTCTGTTTATATGTTGGATTACATTTATTGATTTGCGTATGTTGAACCAGCCTTGCATCCCAGGGATGAAGCCCACTTGATCATGGTGGATAAGCTTTTTGATGTGCTGCTGGATTCGGTTTGCCAGTATTTTATTGAGGATTTTTGCATCAATGTTCATCAAGGATATTGGTCTGAAATTCTCTTTTTTGGTTATGTCTCTGCCAGGTTTTGGTATCAGGACGATGCTGGCTTCATAAAATGTGTTAGGGAGGATTCCCTCTTTTTCTATCGATTGGAATAGTTTCAGAAGGAATGGTACCAGTTCCTCCTTGTACCTCTGGTAGAATTCGGCTGTGAATCCATCAGGTCCTGGACTCTTTTTGGTTGGTAAGCTATTGATTGTTGCCACAATTTCAGAACCTGTTATTGGTCTATTCAGAGATTCAATTTCTTCCTGGTTTAATCTTGGGAGGGTGTATTTGTCGAGGAATTTATCCATTTCTTCTAGATTTTCTAGTTTATTTGCATAGAGGTGTTTGTAGTATTCTCTGATGGTAGATTGTATTTCTGTGGGATCGGTGGTGATATCCCCTTTTTCGTTTTTTATTGCATCTATTTGATTCTTCTCTCTTTTCTTCTTTATTAGTCTTGCTAGCGGTCCATCAATTTTGTTGATCTTTTCAAAAAACCAGCTCCTGGATTCATTAATTTTTTGAAGGGTTTTTTGTGTCTCTATTTCCTTCAGTTCTGCTCTGATTTTAGTTATTTCTAGCCTTCTGCTAGCTTTTGAATGTGTTTGCTCTTGCTTTTCTAGTTCTTTTAATTGTGATGTTAGGGAGTCAATTTTGGATCTTTCCTGCTTTCTCTTGTGGGCATTTAGTGCTATAAATTTCCCTCTACACACTGCTTTGAATGTGTCCCAGAGATTCTGGTATGTTGTGTCTTTGTTCTCGTTGGTTTCAAAGAACATCTTTATTTCTGCCTTCATTTCATTATGTACCCAATAGTCATTCAGGAGCAGGTTGTTCAGTTTCCATGTAGTAGAGCGGTTTTGAGTGAGTTTCTTAATCCTGAGTTCTAGTTTGATTGCACTGTGGTCTGAGAGACAGTTTGTTATAATTTCTGTTCTTTTACATTTGCTGAGGAGAGCTTTACTTCCAACTATGTGGTCAATTTTGGAATAGGTGTGGCGTGGTGCTGAAAAAAATGTATATTCTGTTGACTTGGGGTGGAGAGTTCTGTAGATGTCTATTAGGTCCACTTTATGTAGAGCTGAGTTCAATTCCTGGATATCCTTGTTAACTTTCTGTCTCGTTGTTGATCTGTCTAATGCTGACAGTGGGGTGTTAAAATCTCCCATTATTATTGTGTGGGAGTTTAAGTCCCTTAGTAGGTCACTCAGGACTTGCTTTATGAATCTGGGTGCTCCTGTGTTGGGTGCATATATATTTAGGATAGTTAGCTCTTCTTGATGAATTGATCCCTTTACCATTATGTAATGGCCTTCTTTGTCTCTTTTGATCTTTGTTGGTTTAAAGTCTATTTTATCAGAGACTAGGATTGCAACCCCTGCCTTTTTTTGTTTTCCAGTTGCTTGATAGATCTTCCTCCATCCCTTTATTTTCAGTCTATGTGTGTCTCTGCACGTGAGATGGGTTTCCTGAATACAGCACACTGATGGGTCCTGACTCCTTATCCAGTTTGCCAGTCTGTGTCTTTTGAATGGAGCATTTAGCCCATTTACATTTAACGTTAATATTGTTATGTGTGAATCTGATCCTGTCATTATGATGTTAGTTGGTTATTTTGCTCATTAGTTGCTATAGTTTCTTCCTAGTCTCGATGGTCTTTACAATTTGGCATGTTTTTGCAGTGGCTGGTACCGGTTGTTCCTTTCCATGTTTAGTGCTTCCTTCAGGAGCTCTTTTAGGGCAGGCCTGGTGGTGACAAAATCACTCAGCGTTTGCTTGTCTGTAAAGTGTTTTATTTCTCCTTCACTTATGAAGCTTAGTTTGGCGGGATAGGAGATTCTGGGTTGAAAATTCTTTTCTTAAAAATGTTGAATATCGGCCCCCACTCTCTTCTGGCTTGTAGAGTTTCTGCTGAGAGATCAGCTGTTAGTCTGATGGGCTTCCCTTTGTGGGTAACCCGACCTTTCTCTCTGGCTGCCCTTAACATTTTTTCTTTCATTTCAACTTTGGTGAATCTGACAATAATGTGTCTTGGAGTTG
Source organism: Nomascus leucogenys (assembly GCF_006542625.1). NCBI lineage: Eukaryota > Metazoa > Chordata > Mammalia > Primates > Hylobatidae > Nomascus > Nomascus leucogenys. The sequence continues at coordinate 66,760,551 of NC_044395.1, read as the reverse complement.
CCCTTCTCGAGGAGTATCTTTGTGGCGTTCTCTGTATTTCCTGAATCTGAATGCTGGCCTGCCTTGCTAGATTGGGGAAGTTCTCCTGGATAATATCTTGCAGAGTGTTTTCCAACTTGGTTCCATTCTCCCCATCATTTTCAGGTACACCAATCAGACGTAGGTTTGGTCTTTTCACATAGTCCCAAATTTCTTGGAGGCTTTGTTCATTTCTTTTTATCCTTTTTTCTCTAAACTTCCCTTCTCTTTTCATTTCATTCATTTCATCTTCCATCAGCGATACCCTTTCTTCCAGTTGATCGCATCTGCTACTGAGGCTTCTGCAATCTTCGCGTAGTTCTCGAAACTTGGCTTTCAGCTCCATCGGCTCCTTGAAGCCCTTCTCTCCATTGGTTATTCTAGTTATCCATTCTTCTAATTTTTTTTCAAAGCTTTTAACTTCTTTGCTGTTGTTTTGAATTTCCTCTCGTAGCTCAGAGTAGTTTGATCGTCTGAAGCCTTCTTCTCTCAACTCATCAAAGTCATCCTCCATCCAGCTTTGTTCCGTTGCTGGTGAGGAACTGCGTTCCTTTGGAGGAGGAGAGGTGCTCTGTTTTTTAGAGTTTCCAGTTTTTTTGGTCTGTTTTTTCCCCATCTTTGTGGTTTTATCTACTTTTTGTCTTTGATGATGGTGATGTACAGATGGGTTTTTGGTGTGGATGTCCTTTCTGTTTGTTAGTTTTCCTTCTACCAGACAGGACCCTCAGCTGCAGGTCTGTTGGAGTTTACTAGAGGTGCACTCCAGACCCTGTTTGGCTGGGTGTCAGCAGCGGTGGCTGCAGAACAGCAGATTTTCGTGAGACCACAAATTCAGCTGTCTGATAGTTCCTCTGAAAGTTTTGTCTCAGAGAAGTACCGGGTTGAATGACGTGTCAGTCTGTCCCTACTGGGGGGGTGCCTCCCAGTTAGGCTGCTCAGGGGTGAGGGACCCACTTTAGGAGGCAGTCTGACTGTTCTCAGATCTCCAGCTGCGTGCTGGGAGAACCACTACTCTCTTCAAAGCTGTCAGTCAGACAGGGACATTTAAGTCTGTGGAAGTTCTTGCAGAGTTTTTGTTTGTCTGTGCCCTGCCCCCAGAGGTGGAGCCTACAGAGGCAGGGAGGCCTCCTTGAGCTGTGGTGGGCTCCACCCAGTTCGAGCTTCCTGGCTGCTTTGTTTACCTAAGCAAGCCTGGGCAATGGCGGGCGCCCCTCCCCCAGCCTCGCTGCCGCCTCGCAGCTTGATCTCAGACTGCTGTGCTAGCAATTTGCGAGACTCCGTGGGCATAGGACCCTCCGAGCCAGGTGCGGGACACAATCTCCTAGTGTGCCGTTTTCCAGGCCCGTTGGAAAAGCGCAGTTAGGGTGGGACTGACCCGATATTCCAGGTGCCGTCTGCTTCCCCTTTCTTTGACTAGGAAAGGGAACTCCCTGACCCCTTGCGCTTCCCGAGTGAGTCAATGCCTCGCCCTGCTTCGGCTCGCGCACAGTGTGCTTCACCGACTGTCCTGCACCCACTGTTAGGCACTCCCTAGTGAGATGAAACCAGTACCTCAAGCAGAAATGCAGAAATCACCCATCTTCTGTGTCGCTGGGGCTGGGAGCTGGAGACCGGAGCTGTTCCTATTCGGCCATCTTGGCTCCACCCCTCAATGTCTTTATTTCTGCCTTCATTTCATTATGTACCCAATAGTCATTCAGGAGCAGGTTGTTCCATTTCCATGTAGTTGAGCAGTTTCGAGTGAGTTTCTTAACCCTGAGTTCTAGTTTGATTGCACTGTGGTCTGAGAGACAGTTTGTTATAATTTCTGTTCTTTTACATTTGCTAAGGAGACCTTTACTTCCAACTATGTGGTCAATTTTGGAATAGGTGTGGTGTGGTGCTGAAAAAAATGTATATTCTGTTGATTTGGGGTGGAGAGTTCTGTAGATGTCTATTAGGTCCACTTTGTGTAGAGCCGAGTTCAATTCCTGGATATCCTTGTTAACTTTCTGTCTCATTGATCTAATGTTGACAGTGGGGTGTTAAAATCTCCCATTATTATTGTGTGGGAGTCTAAGTCTCTTTGTAGGTCACTCAGGACTTGCTTTATGAATCTGGGTGCTCCTGTATTGGGTGCATATATATTTAGGATAGTTAGCTCTTCTTGTTGAATTGATCCCTTTACCATTATGTAATGGCCTTCTTTGTCTCTTTTGATCTTTGTTGGTTTAAAGTCTATTTTATCAGAGACTAGGATTGCAACCCCTGCCTTTTTTTGTTTTCCATTTGCTTGATAGATCTTCCTCCATCCCTATATTTTGAGTCTGTATGTGTCTCTGCACGTGAGATGGGTTTCCTGAATACAGAACACCGATGGGTCCTGACTCCTTATCCAGTTGCCAGTCTGTGTCTTTTAATTGGAGCATTTAGCCCATTTACATTTAAAGTTAATATTGTTATGTGTGAATCTGATCCTGTCATTATGATGTTAGTTGGTTATTTTGCTAGTTAGTTGATGCAGTTTCTTCCTAGCCTCGATGGTCTTTATAATTTGGCATGTTTTTGCAGTGGCTGGTACCGGTTGTTCCTTTCCATGTTTAGTGCTTCCTTCAGGAGCTCTTTTAGGGCAGGCCTGGTGGTGCCAAAATCACTCAGCGTTTGCTTGTCTGTGAAGTATTTTATTTCTCCTTCACTTATGAAGCTTAGTTTGGCTGGATATGAAATTCTGGGTTGAAAATTCTTTTCTTTAAGAATGTTGAATATCGGCCCCCACTCTCTTCCAGCTTGTAGAGTTTCTGCCAAGAGTTCAGCTGTTAGTCTGATGGGCTTCCCTTTGTGGGTAACCCGACCTTTCTCTCTGGCTGCCCGTAACATTTTTTCCTTTATTTCAACTTTGGTGAATCTGACAATTATGTGTCTTGGAGTTGCTCTTCTCGAGGAGTATCTTTGTGGCGTTCTCTGTATTTCCTGAATCTGAATGTTGGCCTGCCTTGCTAGATTGGGGAAGTTCTCCTGGATAATATCTTGCAGAGCATTTTCCAATTTGGTTCCATTCTCCCCGTCATTTTCAGGTACACCAATCAGACGTAGGTTTGGTCTTTTCACATAGTCCCAAATTTCTTGGAGGCTTTGTTCATTTCTTTTTATTCTTTTTTCTCTAAACTTCCCTTCTCGCTTCATTTCATTCATTTCATCTTCCATCAGCAATACCCTTCCTTCCTGTTGATCGCATCTGCTACTGAGGCTTCTGCAATCTTCGCGTAGTTCTCGATACTTGCCTTTCAGCTCCAGCAGCTCCTTTAAGCCCTTCTCTCCATTGGTTATTCTAGTTATCCATTTGTCTAATTTGTTTTCAAAGTTTTTAACTTCTTTGCTATTGTTTTGAATTTCCTCCCTTAGCTCGGAGTAGTTTGATCATCTGAAGCCTTCTTCTCTCAACTCGTCAAAGTCATCCTCTGTCCAGCTTTGTTCCGTTGCTGGTGAGGAACTGCATTCCTTTAGAGGAGGAGAGGTGCTCTGCTTTTTAGAGTTTCCAGTTTTTCTGCTCTGTTTTTTCCCCATCTTTGTGGTTTTATCTACTTTTGGTCTTTGATGATGGTGATGTACAGATGGGTTTTTGGTGTGGATGTCCTTTCTGTTTGTTAGTTTTCCTTCTACCAGACAGGACCCTCAGCTGCAGGTCTGTTGGAGTTTACTGGAGGTCCACTCCAGACCCTGTTTGGCTGGGTGTCAGCAGCAGTGGCTGCAGAACAGCAGATTTTCGTGAGACTGCAAATTCAGCTGTCTGATAGTTCCTCTGGAAGTTTTGTCTCAGAGGAGTACCCGGCCGAGTGAGGTGTCAGTCTGTCCCTACCGGGGGATGCCTCCCAGTTAGGCTGCTCGGGGATGAGGGATCCACTTTAGGAGGCAGTCTGTCTGTTCTCAGATCTCCAGCTGCGTGCTGGGAGAACCACTACTCTCTTCAAAGCTGTCAGTCAGACAGGGACATTTAAGTCTGCAGAGGTTCCTGCTGACTTTTTGTTTGTCTGTGCCCTGCCCCCAGAGGTGGAGCCTACAGAGGCAGGCAGGCCTCCTTGATCTGTGGTGGGCTCCACCCAGTTCAAGCTTCCTGGCTGCTTTGTTTACCTAAGCAAGCCTGGGCAATGGCGGGCGCCCCTCCCCCAGCCTCGCTGCCACCTTGCAGTTTGATCTCAGACTGCTGTGCTAGCAATCAGTGAGACTCCATGGGCACAGGACCCTCCGAGCCAGGTGCGGGACACAATCTCCTAGTGTGCTGTTTTCCAGGCCCATTGGAAAAGCGCAGTGTTCGGGTGGGACTGACCCCATATTCCAGGTGCCGTCTGTTACCCCTTTCTTTGACTAGGAAAGGGAACTCCCTGACCCCTTGCACTTCCCGAGTGAGGCAATGCCTCGCCCTGCTTCGGCTCACGCACAGTGCGCTTCACCGACTGTCCTGCACCCACTGTTTGTCACTCCCTAGTGAGATGAAACTGGTACCTCAAACAGAAATGCAGAAATCACCCGTCTTCTGTGTCACTCAGGCTGGGAGCTGTAGACCAGAGCTGTTCCTATTTGGCCATCTTGGCTCCACCCCCCAGCTGGCTAATTTTTGTATTATGATTTTGTAGAGACAGTCTCGTCATCTTGCCCAGAATGGTTTTTAATAAAGAAAAATCAAAACTTTTTTCCACAAAAAGACATGTATACATGTTCATGTAACCCAAATATTAATAATTGGACCAAAATATGTGGTATATTCATCCAATGGTATATAACTTTGAAATAATAAGGAATAAACTATAAATACTACAATATAGATGAATCTCAAGAAGATGACCCTGAGCCAAGCAACCAAGACACAAAATCCCATTGTATGATTTCATTTATATGCCATCCAAAAACAGGTAAAATGAATCTTAAGTTAATAGACATTTTAAAATGACATCCTCTGAGGAGGAGTAATGACTCATAGGAGCAAAATTGACACTTCTAGGAAGATAAAAATGTTGTCTGTCCTTTTTTTTTTTATTACTGTACTTTAGGTTCTAGGGTACATGTGCACAATGTGCAGGTTTGTTACATATGTATCCATGTGCCATGTTGGTTTGCTGCACCCATTAACTCGTCATTTAGCATTAGGTATATCTCCTAATGCTGTCCCTCCCCCCTTCCCCCACCCCACAACAGTCCCTGGAGTGTGATGTTCCCCTTCCTGTGTCCATGAGTTCTCATTGTTCAATTCCCACCTATGAGTGAGAACACGCGGTGTTTGTTTTTTTGTCCTTGTGATAGTTTACTAAGAATGATGGTTTCCAGTTTCATCCATGTCCCTACAAAGGACATGAACTCATCATTTTTTATGGCTGCATAGTATTCCATAGTGTATATGTGCCACATTTTCTTAATCCAGTCTATCGTTGTTGGACATTTGGGTTGGTTCCAAGTCTTTACTATTGTGAATAGTGCCGCAATAAACATACGTGTGCGTGCTCATCATCACTGGCCATCAGAGAAATGCAAATCAAAACCACAATGAGATACCATCTCACACCAGTCTGTCCTTTTTTATGTGAGTAATATTACGCAGATATTTGTAACTGTCAAAACTGATCAAACTGGTCTGGGCACAGTGTCTCACATCGGTAATTTCAGAGCTTTGGGAGGCTAAGGCAGGAGAATTGCTTGAGGCCAAGAGTTTGAGACCAGCATGGGAAACATGGAGAAATCCCATCTCTACAAAAAGAAAAAAACAGGCAAACAAACCCCCCCAAACAAGTGGATCAAACTGAACACTTAAAAGCTGTGCAGCTTATTGCGTAAAATATACTTCGATAATAGAAAAACCCCACAAACTATTGGGCTAATAAAGGGTGTATAAAAAGACACAATAAGCAGTAGTTATGAATTGTTAAAGGCAAAGGCGTTCCTTCTGAGATCAGACCAAACCTAGGCTTTCAACTATCATCACTTCTATTCAATATTATGCTGAAGTTCCACCTAGTAAAATACAGCAAAAGAAATAATTGAACATAATAGTTAAACCTACTTTTTGTGGTGTCTTTAGGATTTTCTAGGTATAGAATTATATTATTGGTGAAAAGAGATAATTTTACTTCTTTTCTTATTTAGATTTTTTTTTTTTTTTTCCGAAATGGAGTCTCACTCTGTAGCCCAGGCTAGTGTGCAGTGTGGCATGATCGTGGGTCACTGTAACCTCCGCTTTCCAGGTTCAAGCAATTCTCATGCCTCAGCCTCCTGAGTAGCTGGGATTACAGGTCCACTCCACCATGCCTGGCTAATTTTTTTGTCTTCTATATTTTTAGTGGAGATGGGGTTTCATCATGTTGGCCAGGCTGGTCTCCAACTCTGACCTCAAGTGATCCACCTGCCCCAGCCTCCCAAAGTGCTAAAATTACAGGCGTGACCCACCACGCCCGGCCTGGATGCCTTTTATTTCTTTCTCTTGGTTGATTGCTCTGGCTAAAACTTCCAGTGCTACACTGAATAGCAGTGGTGAGAATAGGCACCTTGTCTTATTTCTGTTATTAAGGGGAATGCTTCTAGTTTTGGCCTGTTCTCTATGATGGTGGCTGAGGGTTTGTCACACACAGCTCTTATTATTTGGAGGTATGTTCCTTTCACGACTAGTTTGTTGAGGGCTTTTATTGTAAAGGGATGTTGAATTACTATTGATAGCTTTTTCTGTGTCTGTTGAGACGATCATGTGGTTTTTGTTTTTAATTCTGTTTATGTGGTGAACCTAGAGCTAAGAAATAACTCCAGTAAAATTTCAGGATATAAAATCAATGTACAACAATCAGCAGTCATTCTGTACACTCATAACTTTGAAGCTGAAAATGAAATCAAGAATGCAATTCCTTCCACAGAAATACAAAAGAACCTCGGAGACTACTATAAACAACTCTATGCACATAAATTAGAAAATCTGGAAAAAATGGGTAAATTCCTGGAAGCACATGATCTTTCAAGATTGAATCAGGAAGAGGGTGGAACCTAGAATAGACCAACAATAACTTCTGAAATGAAATCAGTAATGAAGAATGTAACAACCAAAAAAAAAAAAAAAAAAAGCTCTGGACAAGGTGGATTCACACCCCACTTCTATCAGACATGCAAATAAAAACGGATTACATGTCTGTAATCCCAGCACTTTGGGAGGCCGAGGAAGGCGAATGACTTGAGATCAGGAGTTCGAAACCAGCCTGGCCAAGATGCTGAAACCCTGTCTCCACTAAAAGTACAAAAATTAGCTGGGTGTGGTGGCACGTGCCTGTAGTCCCAGCTACTCGAGAGGCTGAGGCAGGAGAATCACTTGAACCTGGGAGGCGGACATTGCAGTAAGCCAAGATCATACCACTGTACTTTAGCCTGGATGACAGAGTGAGACTCTGTCTCAAAAAAAAAAAAAAGAAAAGAAAAGAAAGAACTGATACCAATCCTATTGAATTTATTTTAAAAAATTGAGGATGAGGGGCTTCTCCTTAACTCACTATCTGAAACCAACCAGCATCAGCCTAATACCAAAATCTAGCAGAGACACAATGAAAAAAGGAAATGTCAGTTCACTTTACCTGATAAACATAAACAAAAATTCTCAACAGAATAAGAGCAAACCGAATCCAGCAGCACATTAAAAAGTAAATATGCCACAATTCAATAGGCTGTACTCCTGGAATATAAGATTTGTTCAACATATGTAAATCAATGAAAGTGATCCACCACATAAACAGAATTAAAAGCAAAAAAAGTATGGTCACCTCAATAGATGCAGAAGAAGATTTGGATGAAATCCAACAACGCTTCATGATAAAAACCTTTGAGAGACGAGGCATCAAGGGAACATACTTCAAAATAATGAGAGCTGTTGATGACAAATCCACAGCCTACATCATACTGAATGGGCAAAAGCTGGAAGCAATCCCATTGGGAACTGGAACAAGACAAAGATGCTCACTCTCACCACTCCTATTCAACATAGTACTGGAATTCCTAGCTAGAGAAATCAGGCAAGAGAAAGAAATAAATGGCATCTAAATAGGAATAGACGTCAAACTTTCTCTCTTTGTTGATGACACGATTTTATACCTAGAAAATCCTAAAGACTCTGCCAAAAGATTCCTAGAACTGATAAACAACTTTAGTAAGGTTTCAGGATACAAAATCAATGTACAAAAATCAGTAGCATTTTTATACACCAACAGCATCCAAGTTAAGAGCAAAATCAAGAACACAATTCCATTTGCAACAGCCACAGATAAAATGAAATACCTAGGAATACAACTAAACAAGGAGGTAAAAGATCTCTACAAAGAGAATTACAAAACACTGCTGAAAGAAATCAGAGATGACACAAATAAATGGAAAAACCTTTCAGAAACATGGATTGGAAGAATCAATATCATAAAAATGGCCATACTGCCCAAAACAATCTACAGATTCAACACTATTTCTATCAAACTACCAACAATATCCTTCAAATAATTAGAAAAACCTATTCTAAAATTCATATGGAACCAAAAAAGTGCTGAAGAGCCAAAGCAATCCTAAGCAAAAAGAATAAATCTGAAGGCATCACATTATCCAACTGCAAAATATACTATAAAGATACAGTCACCAAAACAGCATAGTACTGGTATAAAAACAGACATACAAATCAATGGAAGAGAATCAAAAACTCAGAAATAAAACTTCACACCTACAACCATCTGATTTTCTACATGGCCAGCAAAAATGAGCAATGGGGAAAGGACTGCCTATTCAACAAACAGTGCTGGGATATCTCACTAGCCATATGCAGAAGATTGAAGCTGGACCCTTACCTTTCACCATACACAAAAATTAACTGAAAATACATAAAATATTTCAACGTAAAACCTCAAACTATGAAAATTCTAGAAGATGGCTGGGCACAGTGGCTCAGGCCTGTGATCCCAGCACTTTGGGAGGCCGAGGCGGATGGATCACGAGGTCAGGAGATTGAGACCATCCTCGCTAATACGGAGAAACCCTGTCTCTACTAAAAATACAAAAAAAAACTAGCCGGGGGTGGTGGCGGGCGCCTATAGTCCCAGCTACTCGGAAGGCTGAGGCAGGAGAATGGCGTGAACCTGGGAGGCAGAGCTTGCAGTGAGCCAAGATCGCGCCACTGCACTCCAGACTGGGAGAGAGAGCAAGACTCCGTCTCAAAAAAAAAAAAAAAAAAGAAAAGAAAAAAGAAAATTCTAGAAGACAACCTAGGAAATACTCTTCCCAACATCAGACTTGGCAAAGAATTTCTGGCTATGTCCTGAAAAGCAATTGCAACAAAACAAAAATTGACAGGTGGGGCCTAATAAAACTAAAGAGTTTCTGCACAACAAAAAAGATAACAACAGAGTAAAGGGAAGCCTAAGGAATAGGAGAAGATATTTGCAAACTATGCATCTGACAAAGGCCTAATACCAAGAATCTATAGGGAACTTAAGCAAATCAACAAGCAAAACAGAAATAACTCCATTAAAAATGGGCAAAGGACATAAACGGACACTTCTCAAAAGAAGACATACAAGCTGCCAAGAAACATTTGAAAAAATGCTCCACATCACTAACCATCATATAAACGAAAATCAAAACCACAATGAAATACCATCTCAAAACAGTCAGAATGGCTGTTATTAAAAGTGGTGAGGCTGAGGAGAAAAGTTGTTGTGGGAATGTAAATCAGTTGAGCCGCTGTGGAAAGCAGTTTAGAGACTTCTCAACAAACTTAAAACAGAGCTACCATTCGACCCAGCAAACCCGAAAGAAAATAAATAATTCTACCAAAAAGATACGTGCATGCATATGTTCTTTGCTGCACTATTCACAGTAGCAAAGATATGGAATCAACCTAGGTGCCCATCAATTGTGGATTGGATAGAGAAAATGTGGTACATATACACATGGAATACTACACAGCCAAAAAAATAATAATAATGAAATCAAGTTCTATTCAGTGACAAGGATACAGCTGGAGGCCATTATCCTAAGTGAATTAGTGCAGGAACAGAAAACCAAACAACCACATGGTCTCACTGATAAGTGGGAGCTAAATATTGGATACACAGAGACACAAAGATGAGAACAACAGACACTAGGGATTACTATAGGGAAGACAGATGGAGGGACCCAAGATGAAAAACTCCTTACTGGGTACTTTACTTACTACACAGGTGATGGGATCATTCATACCCCAAGCCTCAGTAGCACACAATATACCCATGTAACAAATCTGCGCATGTACCACTGGAATTTAAAAAGAAGTCAAAATTTTAAAAATAAAAAAATAAACATTTAAGGAAACAATATTTAACATGTTTACTGGTATACGGAGAAGCTAAGTGAATGTACAAATGAATTATTAGTATTAGTTTATTAACTTAAGAATGCCACTGGGGCCGGGCGCAGTGGCTCACGCCTGTAATCCCAGCATTTTGGGAGGCCGAGGCGGGCGGATCACGAGGTCAGGAGATCGAGACCATCCTGGCTAACACGGTGAAACCCCGTCTCTACTAAACAAAAAGAATAGCCGGGCGTGGTGGCGGGCACTTGTAGTCCCAGCTACTCTGGAGGTTGAGGCAGGAGAATGGCATGAACCCGGGAGGTGGAGCTTGCAGTGAGCCAAGATCCAGCCACTGCACTCAAGCCTGGGTGACAGAGTGAGACTCTTATTAAAAAAAAAAAAAAAAAAAGAATGCCACTGGAAACAGGGTAAGTAAAAAAAACCAAAACCAAATTTTATTAGTAATCTAGTAGCACATTAGAAAATAAAAATTAAAAACTGATATCCTTTCCAATAGTTTCAACAATTTGAAAATCTTCACTAGAAACTATGACAAAGCTATGTCCAGGGATTGGAAAGCTAATATGGTACAGAGATGATTGCATCTGAAAGTAATTTATAAATTTAATAAAATCTCAAATCCTAGAAAGCTTTATTTATTTATTTTCGGAAATATGAAACTGATACTATAATTTATTCTGAAATGCAGCAGAGCACCAACAGCTTACCTAATACTTTTAGAGCAACAAAAATAAAATCATGGCTGGAGAACACCCAATTGTAGGAAAATAGCACAATTTAGCCATTTTTAAAATTGATAAACATTCAGGCCAGGCGCTGTGGCTCATGCCTGTAATCCCAGCAGTTTCAGAGGCCTAGGCGAGAGTATCACAAGGTCAGGAGATCGAGAGCAGCCTGGCCAACATGGTGAAACCCCGTCTCTACTAAAGATACAAAAAATTAGCCGGGTGTGGTGGTGTGCACCTGTAATCCCAGCTACTCAGGAGGCTGAGGCAGAAGAATTGCTTAAACCCAGCAGGCAGAGGTTGCAGTGAGCTGAGATTATGGCATTGCACTACAGCCTGGGCGACAGGGCGAGACTCCGTGTCAAGAAAACATGCAGTGTGTCCTGTTTTTATAGTTTTTGGGGGGCAAAACTTCAGTGTTGTTTTTTGAAAAGGAAGAACAAAACTTGATTACTTTATCTACTGAATATAAAAATATATTGTAATATTACAGTAATAAAGACAGGGAAGCCTTGGGACAAAATGTACCCATTGAACAATAAACTTGGTATAAAAATAAGACAAAACCTAAGTATGATTAATTTTTATTATTTTTCCTTTGTTTTTACACCAATAACTTGTTATGAATATTTACAAAACATCTTGTAAAATTGAAGATACACATACCTTTTTCCTTCCAATTCTCCTTGCTCCATGTTGTAGAGGAAGACTTGTTTAAGTTCACCATTGATATTTACACACATTTTCAACGACGCAGAGTTTTTCTTGCAACATCAAAAAATTAGCAACCATAAAGACCATAAGAAAATTAATAGATTTTGTTTATCAAAATAAAACATAATAAAAACAAAATATAATGGATAATAAAAATGGAAGCCACAGATTGGAAGAAAATGTGTGCTAACATATACAACTGATAAATAATATATAATATATAAAGAAATTTTATACATCAAAACTAAAAGAAAAGTAACTAAAGAAAAGGACAAAAGTCTCAAACTGCCAGTCAAGAAAAAATTCAAATGGCGCACAATCTACGAAAATGTGTCCCATCTTTCGTCATCAGGTAAACCCAAATTAAAAGTGTGGATTTTACAACACTGACAATAGCAAGTGTGGGAGAAGATGTGGAGTAACTGGAATTCCTATACACTTGGTGAGAGTTTAAACTGGTACAAATCATCTTGGAATACAGTTTATACTCTATTCCAAAAGTGATCATTCTAAAATTCAGACATTCCACTTGGGTTTAAAACCAACATGTAAATGTGTGCTCCAAAAAATATACACAAGAATGTTCATAGAAGCATTATTTATAGGGGCCCACTAAAATGTCCCTCAGGAGTATAATGAATAAATAAATTGTAGTATATTCATAAACTGGAATATTTTAAAGCAATAAAAATACCAAAATAATGTTTCATAGAACAACATAGATCATTTGCAGTATAACCATTGCCTTTTTTAAAGCTCAGAACAAATTATCTCCACTCTTCTGAAATTTGACACCATAGGAATCTGCATTTCTTCTCCTTGCCTCTTTTCTTCTCTCCCTCTCTCCCATCCCCTACTCCTTTTCTTCTTCCCCTTTTCTCTTATTTCTCTTTACCATTTCTTTATTTTCTTTTCCTTACATTTAACCTGTTATTTTTCTTTCATATGTGGACTGAATTTTCTTTTTATCATAATTATAGTTCAAATCTTTTAGACTATAGATGCAAATGATTCTCTTGAAATGCTTTTTCTTTGTGGTATGCTCTTTAGACTTGCACACGTGCATCACTAATACATTTGAATTTATTCTTTTCTTGACTTTAATACCATTTATTCTTCAGTCACTTTGAGCTCTGCATTATTAAAACAAAGGATATTTATGTTCTGTCTTTATTCTCTATCCTTTATCTTCTTTAAACATTTTTACCTCATGTCTTTACTCACTGCATTGTATAACAACTTTTAATGTTTACCTTTATGTCACTAATTTAAAAGAATAACTTTAAAATTTTACTTTCTAACCATAGATTTTAATTTTGTATTATGTTTTTACTTGCCTAAACTTTACTAATTTATCATTGTTTAATCTCATTCTGTTATCTTATCATCTCATTTTCTATTCTTGTCATCCATGCATTTCTGTCATTATTTTTTCTCCTTTTTCATAGATTATAGGAAATTATATTCATTTTGTAGTTATCCTTTAAACAGGCTTTCTAATCTTGCAGTAAACATTTTCTACATCTCGGTAATCTTTTCATTCTCTTACAGGCTATTTCTTCTCTTATTTATCAGGACATTTTATAGGTCAATATAATAATTATTATTTGTTGTGTTGTTGATTTCCTTCTGTATTCCTCTTCAACCAGAGCTAGATCTGTCTATTCTGGCTGTTTTTCAACAAACGTGGAGAATAAAACGTCTTTGTTTTCTACCTCGTTCATCTTGTCATACTTAGACACTAAGGACAGAATAATATATGTGTTCTCACACCGATTGTCAGTTTCTAGAAAAGTCTGTTTGGTGTTACCCGTCTCCTGAGGGAACATTCTTTTATTCTGTAGCTGCTTATTCTCTGACCCACAGATAGTGTACAGTTCCCAGAAATTCCTTAAATCAAGGTCCATTCTACTGGTACCCCAAATATGTTACTTATTAATGAAGACTTGTGGACTAAATTTATCATCATACATCCTTATGTATTCATCCTTCTTTTTCAATTTCTACTTCCTACGCTATTGTTTATTATATTTGCAATTTCCCTCAGTATGTTGCAGATGGGCATATATGTTTGTGTGAGTGTGGGAGTTTAAGAGAGATGCACAAAATATCAGGATGTGTGTTGAGTATTTTTTACTACACACAGAGAAAACTGATTAGGTAGAGAAAGACAAGTGTCTGAATATTTCTTATATATGTTCCCATCTTTATGGAGTCTTCTCTAGTGATAAACATTGCATCGCTCTTTCTTTAAATTATTGTATTGATTTTTTTTTCTGTGCCTTTGAGCTGGCTGGCATAAATATTTTAGCTCCCATCAAAGGCTGTGCAGTGATTCCAGAATCTAGGTTTCATGCACTGTTCAACCTTTACATGTAGACATAAACAACACTGAAGGCGTATGATCAAGCAGAGTCTCAGTATGGACTATAAGACCTCACCTACTGTTTGCCCTTATAACTTTTCTTACTTGTAGAATCTCAATTTTCTTATGCCTTTAGTTTCATTCTCTATAATTTCAGAAATGTATTTAATCCAGTGTTTTTATGTGTTTGGAGTGTTGGGGAGTGCACATTTCTTTTTATGTTCAAACTGCTACCCTAACTGGAAAACCCCCCAGATACCCACTTAGCATGATCAAATAACCCCCTAAATTATACTAGCATTTTTATTATGATATAACTTCAGGAAACTCCGTATAATATCTCACAGTGTCAAAAATTTCTAGCAGGAGAATAGTACGCTCTACTAGTTACTTGCAATTATGTACTTAAATATGTATAAATGTGCATTTTACAAATGCCGGTTGCCATAGAAGGTTTGTACTGACAATAAAATTTACAAAACTAAAAAAAAAAAAATTCAGCTAGGTTTACTTAGTATTACAGAAAAATGCAGGGCATGGGAATCAGCATACACAGTATCTTCAGACTTGTTCAGGGCTCCACGGTGACCCAAATACAGCTTCCCAGCTGCTCCACATTTTGCTTTACGGGACGTGAACTGGCTACAGGGGACAAGATCAACATTTGTGCATGATTTGTTCATAATATAAACTTTGTTTGAGCTACCAAAATCTCTTTGGAGTCAAATTATAGATTTTTAGCTGTGTCGGTTAAGCTTGAAAAAAATTGCTATTAAAAATACCTTGGCATTCACTTCCTTAGGTTTCATGAATTCACTTTTAAAAGTATATATGTCTATTCAAATCAATTGATATGTATTTTTTCTCTTTGTTAAAATGAGAGGAGAAGAGTGTGTGTTTCATATGGGATATTGTAAGATTTCGATGGTATTCTGGGTATAAATAGAGTTGATTCTCGCTCAAGAGACAAAGAGTAGCACATATTTGGGAAAACATTATTCTCCAAAGTACTGTCAAATCCGTATAATGTAACTCAGGAAGTTCCAATAATTGAGGCCTTCCGCATGCAGTTGGTTCTTGACTGGAGCATAAAAGTAAGAAAGATGCAATGTGAGGACTTCAGCTGAAGGCTAGAATATTGGCATATGGTAGTACATATAGCACTGATGATGCTAAACCAAGAAACAGAAAACTTATTCCTAATAACAGGCTTGCAACAGCTGACAACTTCACATGGTGAACTGTACTCCCTTCTCCCCATCACTTCACTTTTGCTACACCTTATTCTCTCTTTTTTACATCCATCATCTCTATCACCTCTTGATCCTCTTTCTCTGGTAGTCTATGACACTGAATTCTTCTTATCATTCTCTTTTTCTGAACACATACCTCCCTTGTATGTGTATGTCCAGAGTAGGGTAGCAACTGGTAAATTCTGTGAAGTCAGCTAAATCCAAATGTTTACAGGTTTCGCTGGCAAATCTCCTCCATTTTCTACTATCACCTTGCAATAATTTCTAAGGCGTTCTGTGTCTCCTTCAACAATGTCTCAGAATTACCCTTGAGGGATTGTTTCTTCTAAGTTTCCACAGCTCTATTCCTTCCTTACTTATCTCCCTGTCTTTGATTTGATCATGTTGACACAAATATATAAATATTATTCTCCTTCATAATAGAGAGTTAATGCAACTTACATAGATATGAGATAATTTTCTTAACTGAGAAAAGCTGTGCAAAATTATACAGTGCAAAGAATAGTGAGAGTAAATAAAATCACTAAAACAAATTTCAAAGGCCTTTTTCTATAAACTCTAAGGCATTTTTTGGTGGCTTTCTGTCTTTTCATGTTGCACAAATGATTTGTGCAACATGAAAATCTCAGACTTGTGCAACATGAAAGACACATTAGAAATCTATGTAATGTAATTGTTTCAAACAGCCTCAAAATTATAATGATGTGAAATTATATTTATAAAAGAAAACTCAAATTTAGGAGGCTTGTTTCTTATTTAGATCATTAATTTCTATCATTAATGACTTCTGCAGAAAAAAGAACTCAGTTGATATTATAGCCAATAGTCAATTAATATTGCTTTCTGTAATGAAAACAATTTGTTTTAGTTTTATATTCAAGTTATTTTATAAAATTTTCTTTAGTTTTCCTTATTTTTGAATATGAATGAATCTATTTTATACCTAGGATACCTTTCTCCTTAAAATTAACTTGATTACCCCTTCCCGGATCTGCTTGGTCTTCACTCCATAAACAACAGGATTCAGAGTGGGTGGAAACATCAGATAGAGATTGGCAATAATGATGTGGATGTGGTGGGGAATGTTTTTTCCCCCAAAACGATGAGTAAAAATGGTGAATAAGGCTGGAACATATGTGATAATAATAGCACATATGTGGGAGGTACAGGTGCTAAAGGCCTTATGACGAGCGTCTGCTGATGACAAACTCACCACTGCCTGCAAGATCATGGCATAAGACACAGCGATGCAAACCATGTCAAAGCCCCCAATCAGAAGGGCTGCAAAAAGGCCATAGACAGCATTGACCTTGAAATTGCCACAGGATACCTTGGCCACAGACATGTGGTCACAGTAGGTGTGGGGGATGAAGTTCCCCCGGCAATAGGGCAGGCGCTTGGTGAGGAGAGTGAATGGGATGATGAGCATCACATTCCTCAAGAGGGTGGCAAGAACAGCCTTGGCGATGACAGGGTTGGTAAGGATGGTGGCATAGCGTAAGGGATAGCAGATGGCCACATAGCGGTCCAGGGCCATGAGCATGAGCACCCCAGACTCCATCCCTGTCAGCATATGGACAAAAAACATCTGGGCCAGGCAGGCATTAAAGTCAATCTCCTTGAGGTTGAACCAGAATATGCACAGCATATTAGGTACCGTGGTGGTGCACAAGGTGACATCAGTGAAGGAGAGCAGGGCCAGGAAGTAGTACATGGGCCGGTGCAGGGCCTCCTCATGGCTGATGAGGTAGATGAGCCCACAGTTCCCCACAACAGCAATGGTGTACATAAAGCAGAATGGCAGGGAGATCCAGATGTGTGTGGCTTCCAGCCCAGGAACGCCATTCAAGATAAAGAATCCTGGGGTCAGGCTGGAGCTGTTGTCCCCAGACATGATGGCTGACAGAGGAGAGCATTTTATACTCTTTAGCAGCCATTGCTTTCTGCCTAGGAGAGGGAGAGGTAGAGTTAGAGACGAGATAAGAGCTACTGGTTTGGACAAAGTGAACCTCAAGTGCCATGTACATTCACCTTACATTGATAACCAGAAATTCTTTCTTCCAACTATAGCAAGAAAGACTTTGAACTACATTGTCCAAAATCACCAAGCAGTACAGTCTTACCACTACTCAATGTGCCATTGCAAACTTTGATTAACTATGCTCACTTACCACACCTCTCCCCAGCACAACTCTTATATTCTACTACATTCTAATAACAAATTGTGAGCTAGGCTGTAACTGTCTTCCTCCTTCAATAGGTCCATTTCTATTCTGTGCTCTCAGAATCTTCCCATGCTAATTGTACATGAGTCTTGCCACTGAAATCACATGTGTGTAATTACAGCATCACCCTAATCTGACCCGTTCTTATCAGTAGCTTAACTTTCCATTTTTAACAATATCTCAAATATTAGCACTTTTCCCCTGCCTTGATGATAACAAAAAATGATTATATTCTCTATATAAGATGTCAATAATGTTCCACATAACTTACTCAAGATAATACCTAGTAGATAATAAAATATATGTGAATGAGTGAATATATGAGTTAAGAATTTGGTATGTCTGATACTCAAACTCTATCTGATGTCAAAATCATGTTTTTCTATACCATGGAATTTGAAAGGAAGTTCTTGACAAGAAACAGAAAGATATTTACAATTCTAAATCATTAACAAGTTTTACGTAAGTTTAGCAGTGATTTTACTAAAGATCTAAATTCAATTAGGTATAAAATTTGGCTTCTCTATCTTTTCACAGGTTCCCTATCCATTCTCAATACTAAATTTACACTCAAAAAGCCCTTGAAGTTCTGGGATTATTGACTGTTTGTACTGCTTTAATTTAGTATTATTTTTGTTATAACTGAAAGGAAGTCAATTAAAAAATAGCACCACATCTTTGGATTGCTATTTCTTGATGGAGCAGTAGAAAGAATTGAATAGTATTTGAAGGAATTTATAGCTTCAGGGGTGTTTGAAGAAAGTTGAAGGGTCCTAATGATTAAATTTTTTTTTACTCGGAATAAAACCCTAATCCTTAAATTCTGTAGTAGACCCCATGGAGCGAAGCCAATGCCAAACATTCCTCACCATCTAGCAGAAATAGATATATATTTGCAGTGTGATGGCATGGATTACATGGTCGTGAATCCACAAGCTTAGAGTTCTGTGACTGAAACATTCTAGAAATCACTGCAGTTGTCATGTCCACTGGCTAGAGTACATGGAAATTTCCAATGATGGAGGGAAATATAAAGCAACCGCATGTTTCAGAGGCTCGTGATCTCTGAATACTACCTGACTGGATCTCATATAAATAATCCCTTCTTATAAGGAAGTTCTCACAGTACCTCTCCAGAATGTCACTGTTTCAAGAAACCATCATTTTATGTTCTTAGACAAGACAAACTTAAAGATTAAAATTTCTAGTGTCTACTATCTTTTATGTGTACACCACATCGAAATGAATGGGATGAAAAGAAAATAAGATTAAGTCCAGTGGAAGCCACCCAGAAAGAAAAAGAACCATTACCTCTTAAGAAGTGAAAGGGAAAGTAAAATACATTGCCCCTTACTGCTATTACTTTTTTAAAACTGTTTCAATGTATCAGGCTGTTGCATTCTTTGCCAAAAATATCTTTACACTTTCCTAAAATAGGGATTTATGAAAATTGACCAATCTCACCTCAGTGCTAGGCACAATCAAATCTCTATGCATGGCTGAGAATCTTTAGGAGTTGTCTGAAATCTAGGATGACATCTTCTTACATAAAATTTTTTGTTTCCCTGGGGAATTTCCAGCAAGATGTCCCAGGCTGATTTAGTCTCCACAATTAGGTGTCTCCATGGGTTCTGTTTAAAAGAGAGTGAACTTTGGGCCTGCTGGTAATAGATGTATATTTAGCAGCTTTTGAGTAGAGAAAGTTTAATGCCTTTTCCCAAGTGGGAAATATGGTCACCAAGTCTGGTCACGAAAAACATAATTTTTTAAAACTTTTTTTTCCTCTTACAACAAGAGAAGTATGTCTTTAATATAGAAAATTTGGAAACTATAGAAAAGTATAATAAAGAGTTGAAAATCACTTGTAATTCTAAAACAAAGGAATAAGCACTCTAAAAAGTTTTCTGTACTTAATTCAGTCATTTTATAATTATTATGTATAATATTCAGAGATTTCAGAAAAGTAAATTGCAGATGATATGGAGTTGTGTACATTGTTTCTATCTCCAACTAGTATCATTTTGTGCATATTTCATCATGACATTGTATATGCTTTGAATTAAAAAGTTTAATAGCTAGACCGTCTTTCCATCCAATAGCTGTACCAAATTTAATCATGTGTTTTATTACTCTTGAATATTTGTTTCCAAATTTTTCTATCAAATATAATTCCTCAATGAATATCTTAATCCACTCTGTATGCATTTCTGATTTTTCTTCTCTACAGATAGATAGAAATGGTATTGAAGTTTATGGTCTCAAAAGGCATGCACAATTTTGATTGTGTTGATAAATGTTAGAAAAAATCATTTCAATAAAATTTGTGGTGATGTTCGTTTCCATGCAAAGTGACTGAACCATCCCCCCATGAATACTATTATATACCTTCTTTCCCAAGCTTCACTAGTGCAAATACTGTCTCACTTGTATTTTAAATTGAATTAAAATTAACTTCACTAGTAGTATTTATGTCACTTTTTTCAAGTGTTCTTGGTCAACTGTTTTTGTGTATTTATTAGTCATCCACCTCCTTGTCCATCTTCATTGGAGGTGTTAGTGTTTATTCATTGCATGATAAGCACTTTCAAAATGAGAATTAACCCATTGTCCGTTGTATTTGCAAACATTTTTTTCAAGGTTGTATTGGTTTTAAATTTTATATTATAGTGGAAAGCAATTGTATATTTTGACCTTTCTTCCTTTTTACTAAAAAGCCCCACAAAACACAATTTTTCTATACTTAAATTCTTTTGTATGAAATGATATGAAGTAGAAAATAGTCATACCATTCCCATAAACTCACATTTCACCTTAACCCACTTCTGAAGTAAATGCTATTAAAACCTAAAGTCTGATGTATGTATTTCCAGAAATTTCTTTTATTAAGTATTTAAAAAATTAATGTATTACTTTTGTTGTTTTGTTTAGTTTTCAGCATTAGCAATATTACATACAGGTGTATAAAGATTCCTGAGACTCCTTGGAAAGAAAACTTTCATTTAAATGAAAAATTTAGTTGTGTTTAAAAACAATAGAATACACACAAAATCATTTTGTCAAAATTTAAATTAATGCAACTATTACAAAAATACATATATGAGTTTCAGTGTAAACTCTTCCCTTTTAGATCTAAAAATGTAGAAAAATGAGAATTGGTATGAAACATTGGTTAGATTTAGATCAGGAGGTCAGGCGCGGTGGCTCACACCTGTAATCCCAGTACTTTGGGGAGCCCAGGAGTTTGAGACCTGCCTGGACAATATGGTGAAACCCGTCTCCACTAAAAATACAAAGATTAGCTGGGCGTGGTAGTGCAAGCCTGTAGTCACAGCTACTCGGGAGGCTGAGATGGGAGGGTGGCTTGAGCCTGGGAGGCAGAGGTTGCAGTGAGCTGAGATAGCTCTACTGCACTCCAGCCTGGGTGACAGAGTGAGACCATGTCTCTCAAAAAAAAAAAAAAAAAAAAAGATTTAGATCAGGCTTCCTAAATTGGAGACCATACATGGCCTCCACACTGTTTACACTCAACTGCATCAAGACCTCCTATGCAGTTCTTTAAAAAGAAGTTCATACGGTGCCCTATAATTTACCACTTTGATCATAAATATTTGTATTATGTTTGCTTTAGTTATTGACATGGCCGATTCATTCTTTTTGTAATGTAGTAAAATATACATAACAAAGTTTGCCATCTTAATCATGTTCAGGTATATACAGTTCAGTGGCGTTAAATACATTCATCATGTTTTGCAGCCATCACCACTATCCATCTCCAGAACTCTTTTCATCTTGTCAAACTGAAACTCTACACCCATTAAACAATAACTCCCCATTTGCCCTCCCACCAGCCTCTGGCAACCACCATTCTTTCTGCTGTCTAATGATTTTGACCTTTCTAGGTACCTTATATAAATGGAATCATATGATATTTGTCTTTTTGTGACAGGCATATTTTATTTAGCATAATGTCCTAAGTTTCATCTTTGTGGTAGCAGATGTCAGAATATTCTTCCTTTTTAAGTCTGAGTAATATTCCATCATATGTACAGGTATATACACACATACATATATATACACATATATAATGTATATATACACATGTATATACACACATGTATATATACATATGTATATACACACATACACATACATACTACGTTTTGCTTATCCATTATTCATTCATCCATTGATGGGCAATTAGATTGTTCTTATATCTTCATTATTGTGAATAATGTTGCAATGAACGTGTGACTGCAGACACTTCTTCAACATACTGATTTCAATTCTCTTGGGGATCTCATGGAATAGTGAGATTGCTGAATCATATGCTATTTCTAGTTTTAATTTTTTGAGGAACTACCATACTGTTTTCCACAGCAGCTGTAGCATTTTACATTTTTGCCAAAAGTGCACAAGGGTCCAATTTCTCTACATTCTCACTGATACTTATTATTTTCTGTTTATTTTTATAGTAGCCATCCTAATTGGTGTAAGGTGGTATTTTATTGTAGTTTTAATTTGCAGTTCCCTAATGATTACTGATGTCCAGTATCTTTTTATGTGTTTATTATCCATTTGTATATCTTCTTTGGAGAAATGTCTATTGTAATCCTTTGCCCATTTCTTATTAAGCTGTTTGTTGTTGTTGTTGAGGTTTAAGAGCTCTATATATATTTTGGATATTAATACCTATCAGATATATAATTTACAAATATTTTCTTCTAGTCTGTGGGTTGCCTTTTTACTTTGTTTATAGAATCTTTTGATGCACAATTTAAAAACAAATTTCATAAAGTCTAATTTGTCTGTTTTGTTTTCTTTTGTTTCCTGTGCCTGTGCCTTTAGCATCATTTCCAAGAAATCATTACCAAATCCAATGTCATAAAATTTTTTCTCTTTGTTTTCTTCCAAGAGTTTCATAATTTTAGGTTTTATTTTTAGGTCTTTGATCCATTTTGAGTTAATATTTGGACATGCTGTTGTGTAACAGTCCAACTTCCTTCCTGTACATGTAGATATCCAGTTTTCTCAGCACTATTTATTGTAAAGAATGTCCTTTCAACATTGAATGATATTGACACTCTTGTCAAACGTCACTTTGCCACACATGTGAGGGTTCATCTCTGGGATCTCTATTCTACTTCATTGGTCTGCAGTTCGGACTTTGTGCTAGTGCCACACTGTTTTGGTTTACTGTCGCTTTGTCGTAAGTTTTGAAATCAGAAATGTGAGTCTTCCAGCTTTTTTCTTTGTTCAAGATTGCTTTGGCTATGTAGGGTCCCTTGAGATTTCATATGAATTGTAGAATGGATTTTTCTATTTCTGCAAAATTAATTATTGGGATTTTGATAGGGATTTTACTAAATCTGTAGATTACTTTGGGTTGTACTGACATCCTAACAATACTGTCATCCACCCCTTGAACATGGCATGTATTTCCATTTATCAATGTCTTCTTTAATTTCTTTCTGCAATATTTTACAGTTTTAATTATATAAGTTTCTTACTTTTGCATTAATAACAAACAATCTGAATGGAAATTAGGAAAACAATTTAATTTACAATGGAATTAAAAATAAAATATAATTTTATTATTTATTTTGTATTTTCTTATGTATTTTATTATTTTATGTGCTATTGTGAATTGAGTTGTTTTTCTAAATTTCTTTTCAGATTGTTTGTTGTTAATGTAGAAAAAGGCAACTGATTTTTGCATTCTGACTTCGTATCTTGTTACCTTGCTCATTTATTAGTTTTAACAAGTTTTGTGGAATCTTTAGGGTTTTCTACGTAGTAGATCATTTCAACGGTGAACAAAGACAATTTTACTTCTTCTTTTCCAATTGAGAGGCCTTTTATTTCTTGTCCTTGCCTAATTGCTCTGGCTAGGACTTTCAGTACTATGTTGAATAGAAGTAGTGAAAGAGGATCCCCATGTCTTGTCTGATCTCAGAGGAAAAGCTTTCAACTTTTCACCACTGAGTATGATGTTAGCTCTGGGCTTCTGATATATGGCCTTTGTGTTGAGGTACACTTCTTTAATATCTAACTTGATAAAAGTTTTCATCATGAAAGGAGGTTGAATTGTGTGAAATGCTTTTTCTGCATTTATTGAAATGATCATATATTTTTGTCATTCATTCTGTTAATGAGGTGTGTTGCATTTATTGATTTGTGTGTGTTGAAACATCCTTGTATTCCAGTGATAAAGCCCAAGTGATCATGGTGAATGATCCTTTTACTGTGCTGTTGATTCGGTTCACTAGAATTTGTTGAGGATTTTTGCATCTGTTTAACAGGATATTGGCCTATTGTTTTCTTTTTTGGTGTCCTTGTCTGGTGGATGTCAATGTAATGCTGGCTTAGTAAAATGAGTTTGGAAGTATTCCCTTCTCTTTCACTTTTTGGAAGAATTTGAAAATAACTGGTATTAATTCCCCTTTAAATGTTTGGTAGAATTCAGCAGTGAAGCCTCCATGTCCTGGATTTTTTTATTTTTTTTGATGGGAGATTTTTTATTACTGATTCAATTGTTTTACTTATCTTTGGTCTGTTTAGATATTCTATTTCTTTATGATTTAGTATTAGTAAGTTGTAAGTGTAGTTCCGGTCCACTGTTTCATTATTGACTTTCTGTAAGTTGTAAGTGCCAAGGAATTTATCCATTTCTTGTAAGTTATCCAATTTGTTGGCATATAATTGTTTGTAGTAGTCTCTTATGACCCTTTGGATTTCTTTGGATTCAGTGGTAATGCCTCTTTTTTCATTTCTAATTTTATTTCATTTGAATCTTTTTACTTGTTTTTTATAGTTTCTATTTCATTTATTTCTGATCTGATCTTTATCATTACCTGCCTTCTAATTACATGGGTTAAGCTTTTTCTTCTTTTCCAAGTTCCTTGAAATGTAACATTAGATTATTTATTTGAGATCTTTATTATTTTTTGGTGTAGGTGTTTCTTGCTATGAACTTACTTGTAGAACTGCTTTCATAGTATCTCATAAGATTTGCTTTGTTGTGCTTACATCTCCATTAGTATCAAGATATTATTTAGCTTCCCGTTTTATTTATTTTTTGATCCATTGGTTTTTCAGGAGTGTAATTTTCGTGTATTTGTAAATTTTTCAAACTTCCTTTTATTATTAGTTTCTAGTCTTATATAATTGTGATAGAAAAATATATTTGATATGATTTCAGTCTTTAAATTTTTATTTAAAATTTAAATTTTTTAAGACTTCTTTTCCAGCCTAAAATATAACTGATTTGGTCTGAAGTATAGTTCAATTCCAGTGTTTCCTTATTGATTATCTATATGGGTGACCTTTTCATTGTTGAAAATGGGGTGTTGACATCCCCTACTATTATTTTATTGCAGTCTATCTCTCCCTTCAGCTCTATGAATATTTTCTTTATATATTTAGGTGCTGTGATATTACAGACATATATTTACAATGGTTAATGTGCTTGATTAATTGGCCTCTGTATCAATATATAATTACCTTTATACTATTTTAAATTTTTGTTTTTCCTCATTTCCTTTTTTTTTGAGATGGAGTCTCACTCTGTCACCCAGGCTGGAGTACAGTGGCAGGATCTCGGCTCACTGCAAGCTCTGCCTCCTGGGTTCACGCCATTCTCCTGCCTCAGCCTCCCAAGTAGCTGGGACTACAGGTGCCCGCCACCACACCCGGCTAATTTTTTGTATTTTTTAGTAGATACAGGGTTTCACCGTGTTAGCCAGGATGGTCTAGATATCCTGACCTCGTGATCCGCCTGCCTCGGCCTCCCAAAGTGCTGGGATCACAGGCGTGAGCCACCTTGCCCGGCCCTCCTCATTTCTTCTCAAAGAAAAAAGCAGGATACATGTGCAGAATGTGCAGGTTTGTCACATAGGTATACATGTGCCATGGTGGTTTGCTGCACCTATTGACCCATCCTTCAAGTTCCCTCCCCTCAGCCCCCAACCGCCAACAGGCCTTGGTGTGTATTGTTTCCCTCTCTATGTCCATGTGTTCTCATTGTTCAATTCCCACTTATGAGTGAGAACATGCAGTGTTTGATTTTCTGTTCCTGCCTTTACAGTTTTTGATTTAAATGCTATTTTAGCCAATATACATATAGCTACTTCCGAACTCTTTTGCCTTATATTTGCCCAAAATATCTTTTTCCATTCCTTTGCTTTCAACCTGTGTGTGTGTCTTTAGAGGTGAAGTGATGCTCTCACAGGCAGCAAATAGTTGGGTCTTCTAGTTTTAATTCATTCAGCAAATCTATGTCTTCTGATTGAAGAATTTAATCATTTTTCTTTCAAGGTAATTATTAATAAGTAAGGACTTACTACAGTAAGTTGTTGTTTTCTTGTTGTTTTTTACATTCTTTCTTCTCTTCTTCTTCTCTTGCTGTCTTCTTTTGTGATAGATAATTTTCTCTAATAGTGTGCTTTCGTTCTTTACTTTTTATATTTTGTGTATCTACTATAGGTTTTTGCTTTGTGGTTACCTCAAGTCTTACATAAAACATTCTATATTTATAAAAGGCTATTTTAGGCTGATAACAACTTCAATTGCATAAAGAAGTTCCATACTTCTACTCAACTCTCCCTGATATTTTATGTTTCTGATGTCACATTTACTTCTTTTTATATTGTATATCCCTTAACAAACTATTGTAGCTGTCTATTTTTTAAATTAATTTTGTCTTTTAACATCATATTAATGATATAGGTGATTTACATACCACCATTACAGTATTAGAGTATTCAGAGTTTCACTATGTACTTACTTTTGCCAGTGACTTTTATTCTTTCACGTGTTTTCATGTCACTAATCAGCATCCTGTTTTTTCAGCTTTAGCACTTCTTGTAAGGCAGGTCTGGTGGTAATACACTCTCTTAGCTTTTGAATTCCATTTTTATATTAAATCTTACATATCAGAAGAATAAGACAGGTGGCCAAAGTTTAAATTATATTTATATATCATATTTTATAAATATTTAATATATTTTATGTGTTTAGCCACTTTTGCCAATAGTTTTCTCAAAAATTATTTTCTCAACTTTCTGTATTACAATAAAAAAATTGTTATCTCCAAGTGGAAAGCTTTTATCATTCATCTTCTTAAACCTTTTCATTGTCTCTCTTGTTCTTACCATAAACCCAAAAATGACTCTATGAAATAACCTGACATCATAGGCATGGGGCTCTAGGTTTAGTATGAAGCAAAACAACAATAACAAAACAACAAAAAGGTAACACGTTAGGTTAAAGAAAAAAGACTGTGTACTATAAACTCAGATAGAACTGGCCCCTAATTTGAGCCCACTTAATCTTGTTTTCAGTCCCTTCATGTGTGGCACATTCATTCCTCAAAACCTCCATGCCGGCCATTTCCTCTTCCTTAAACAGTTTTTGCCTCCCATCCCCCTTCCACAATGTTAACACCAGCTTATCTTCTGTACCACCTTGAGCATTTGTTCCTCCTGAAAGTCTTTTCTGATATTTGTAATTTGTGACATTACATCTCATTATACTTATAACACATTCCTTTGCGTTTTTGCTTCATTTGACTTTTCCCCTACCTTATTTATTTATCTTTCCATCATAATTCCATTTTAAAATGTTTTGGGATTTTTGAGGGCCTGTTAATACGACCTTGTACTTTCCTCCTCAGTTCAGAGCTGAGACACACAGGAGGCAAGGAGTTGACAGAGAATGTCAACAATTTTATGATATACGTCTGGGAAAATGAGGCTTTAGATTTTTCAGGCAAAATGCCTTGTTCTATCTTGCCTCTGATTTAGACTAGCTTGCTCATCCAGTCCCTAGCACAGACACCTATAAGTCTCTTTCGGAAAGGTTGGCCACTGACTTTGCTAATGTGCACAGACCAGAATGCATGGCCTATTCAGACAGGGAGATTGACTTCTGTGAAACGTCAAGGCTCAGCATATGACTCACCCACAGCTCACTGATATCTGATGCTTCTCCCACTCAGAGGAATGAGTTACGACAAGAAGAATGGTATTCTAAATGAAGTCCTTATACTTGAAGTAATAAGTGTAGAATAATGAATTATACCCTTTTCCCAAATCTCTCTTCCTTTCCTTAAACTTACTGCTATTTGTTCTTTCTCGTAATACAATATCTTCTTGTACTAAATTCAGATTGTGATAGCCTCTCTTGAATGACTACTGGGTAAATAACAAAAGGAAGGCAGAAATAAAGATGTTCTTTGAAATCAGTGAGACCAAAGACACAATGTGCCAGAATCTCTGGGACACATTTAAATTTCTTGTCTTTAATTAGCCCACAGAAATAGTTAAACTATCCTTGGGCAATGGTATTCATTTTTCAGCTTTTTTATAGAACTGCTTTGAAAATAGCTTTACTGTTTTTTTTTTTTTTTTTTGAAAGACAATGTAAGATACAATAATTTTCTCTGAGTTTCTCTTCAAAGATTTAGCCTGCTAACTTCCTGGTCTTTTGTTCTCAAACTCAACTTTCCTTTCCCTTAGTTACTGTAAAATAGCCTATCCGCTTCCCATCAGCGCTAATCAATAACTCACATCTGTTCCCTTAGTTACCTGGACTCGTTGCCCGGAAACTGCACATCTCACATGCCTCACCACTGTATCCCATGTCCCCCTTCCCTTCCATATTTAGAAAGATATTTGCAAGTAGCCAATCTGGTCAGCTCAGCCCATAGGGGAGTGACACAGCCCATGGGGGAGTGACACAGAAGTAGAAACTACTGTCAGAGATAAAAGCTCCTTGCTCTCCTTCCTTCCCTGTGATCTTGATTGATGCGAATGGCACCCTTCTATAGAAGTAAATTGCCTTGCTAAGAGAAATTTTGCCTAAGTGTTGGTTTCACTTTGCGGCACTGAGCATTTATTCCTAGAGCATTTGTACACCCAGCAACTCTGGGGGCTCATCTGGGATCCCCATTCTCCTTCAGAAAGGGGTCTTCGGTCATCCTACCCAGGGTAGACGCATTCCAATGCCCCGTTGCGTTAGTCTCGGGGAGGGGAGATCGAGACCTACCCATTGTGATGAATAAACCCGGACTCTCAGCAACGCGAGGAGGAGAGGCTTGCAATACCGCGGTGACCAGGTAAACTCTGTGCACAGACCAAGGTAGGAAACGTCACAGGGGCGACAAAGTACTTCCTCCTTGGTGGTTGGGGGCCGTGGATCGGGGCATTCTGGAGGTTGAAAGTGCCTGAATGGTAGCAAGCACTACTGCTGCGCGGAATTAATGAGTCCAATCTGTGGTTCCGTGGTCACCTCATATGGGGGTCCCATCAGGGGTTTATGCTGACCCGCCATCAAGGCTAAGAGGAACCTTAAATATTCCCACGAGGGAAGCTGCCAGAGTGGACAAAGCGAAGGGATGCAAAGAGCCTCCAGCAGGTGGGGCTAAAGGATAGGCGAATTGAGCCTCAGTAAAGATTCCAGTGAAGGATAGGCAAGAGGTCCCCTAACATAAGGGGTTGAGCCACAAGGAATCCCCCGCCAAATAGGCAAGAAATCCCTAATATGATGGGGTTGAGCCACAGCAATCCCCCGCTAGGCAAGAAATTCCTAATATGAGAGATTGCACCTAGCCAAGACCCAATATGGGAAATATTACAAGCAAAAATGGTAAGAATAGTAACAAAGATATATACCACCTGATAGTCCCCTAAGTCTCATGAAAAAAGATATGAATACTAACAAAGATATACCACCTGATAGCCCCATAGGTCTCATGCTAAAATGTTGGGAAGATAATGAAAGAACTAAACATAAGAAAAAGCAACAAATGATAAAATATTGCTTTTCTATTTGAACTCAAAGACCTAACCTCAATCCCTCAATCTTCTGGCCAAAGTTTGGGTCAACTGAGGATATACTATGTAAACTTTTAGTTTAACATGTAAATAATAAAAGCCCAGTTTCTCAAGAAGAACTGGACTATGCTCTTTTTTGGAGGCAAAGATCTGTCCTCCCTTTCCCTTATGCACCTGCCCCTACTGTGGAGACAGTGAAGAAGGGTGCTCAGAGGATCCTAGCAAAGAAAACAGCACATACGATTCCCTGGACCATCCTCTACCTAATGCCCCTAGTCCCCCACCTAATACCCCCAACCCTTCCCCTCAGGCCCAGCATAAGTTCCCCTCTCTGAAAGGACTCCAAGCTCCTAATTCGCCAGGTGGCTTTTGCCAGGCTAGCAACATCAAGGATCTGCCTCAACGTGTTGTCGTCCAGCCTCTAGTGCACCCCCACAGCAGGAAAAGCCCATGATCTGCCGCAGCCTATGCCCCAAGCAGACTACGCTATGGGACATATGCCTTATTTTTGCCAGGCTCAAGTAATATGGGCTTCAGATGCGGCTCCAAGCAGCTAGGCATCCCCGCGGCTGAATTTCCTGAGCAAGTAGTAGATAATCTTTCAGCTGATATATCCGCTAGCATTTATTATGGGTCAGGCCAGTGTTAAAAGTGAAAATATCCACCAGAAAAGAACTTTGATTCTTTAAAGTCACTTATATTAAAATGTACCACCAGAAAAGTATTGCATGTGTATAAGCATGGGTTTAAAATGATAGTTTAACATTAACGACTGATAATTCGCTTAATCTAGCAAGTTTCTTAATGAGATATCCAAAGCTAAAAAGAAAGCACACGTGTTTAAATTTAACTGATTACAAACGTCCAGCCAAACTTAGAAGAAACCCTCTTCAGGAATGATTAAGGGAAAAAGAACGCAACAGGTGTTCAGTAATTAATAAGTTCCTAGAGAAATTTATAAGCTGTCTGCACTTAGTCAAGCTTTAAATTACCTGCGGGACCAGGAAAGAACCATCTACACTAATTCTAAATACGCCTTTACAGTGGCTAGTACATTTAGCAAATTTCAGACTGGATTAATAGTAAAAGTCAAAGCCTTGTTCATGAGGAGTTAATCATTCAAGTATCTATTGTCCATGTCCCCAAGCACCAGAAAAGCCTGTGTTTTAAAATAACCTAGCAAATCAGATAAGCCGAACAGTCTGCTGTTTCCCCTTTAGGCACTAAAGGGAACTCAGAAAAATACTACCCATTAAAGACCCCAAGCGATGTATAACACAGTCAAAGTTTATATGTGTTTAGGAATTTATACCCTTAGCCAAAGAAGTCTAGAGACTTGGTTGCCATAGATGAAATGTCTTCTACCTTCCTATTACCCTAGTAAGTCCAAACTACCTCCCAAAACAATCTACTGCCAACATTCCTACATACTTGGTTTATCTTCCACTTTCTCTTCCCTCAGAACTCAAAATTTTCCAGTACAGGTGCCACCCCTAAAGTTCCCAGTACATTGAAACCAGCCTGAGGAGCTGGCCTAGTGCTTCTAACCACTGAAACTGCAGTCCAAACAGCAAGAAAAGATGGACCCATCATACCCGAGTCAAGAAAGCACCACCATCCCCAAAGTCATGGACCATTATTCAAGGGAAAAAACCCCTCAGACTAAAGTTAAGGAAAGTTTAACTCTCTTTTATCTATTCTATTACCCTTTCTTCTTTCCTCATGCTATTGCTGACCTTGTTATCAATGTAACTAAGTCAGACTCACCTTAAATCATTACCTTTGATGCTTGCCTTGTTATGCCTTGTGAAGAGAACGAACAATGGGACGAACAATGTCTCTCCTTTAGAAAAATACCTCTGCCCCTTCAGAGAAACCACTGACCTTGCGCCTTGCTCATGGTTGGGGTACCAAGGCACCTCAAATTAGGAGATACGTTCTCAATGAGCAGATGTCATCGTGACTACCAGTGAACATGGCAGGACCTCCCCAGAAGGCTGTACCAACCTAAAATCTTACCTCCTCCTTACCAAAGGAACAACCCCCTCTAATTGCCAACTTTACCATTGTAACCCAGTGACTATCTCTACTGACACCCCGACCTCTACCAACCATACGCTTCCTTTAGAACACTTTTACGGCTTAGGAGCAGAGGCCAATGGATACAACCCTGTAGGCCTCTTTAAAATACGCTTTATTGACCATCCTTCTCCTTCTAAACTTTCTACCCTGCCCAACAATGCCAAAGTAAATATTATAGAAGTGAAGGATCTAAGACAAACTCTAGCAATTGAAACAAGATATCAAGATATAAATGCCTAGTTGGGATGGATTCAATATTCTGTCCACACTTTGAACAAAAGCAATTGTTATTCTTGTGTGCACAGCAGACCAGAGGCCCAGATTGTCTCCTTTCCACTGGGATAGTCCTTCAGTCGACCAGGCATGGGCTGTATAGTAGCTGTTTTCCAAGATTCCACAGCCTAAGGCAACAAATCATGCCAAGCTCTCTCTCTGCTACATCCTGAAGTCCAACACCCTGCAGGTCAGCCCCCGAGGGCCATTCAGCTTCCACCTCCCGAAGTCAATTTCACCTCATGTCTCTCACAACAGGGGGAGAACTTGGCATTCCTTGGAAGCTTAACACGTTGCAGCAAGCTTAGGCCCTTCCAAGAGCTTACCCATCAGTCTTCTCTTAGTCATCCTTGAGCGGATGTATGGTAGTGTTGCAGTACACCCTTACTGGACACTCTGCCAAGTAACGGGAGCGGCACTTGTGCATTTGTCCAGTTGGCTATCCCTTTCACTCTAGAATTTCATCAACCAGGAAATGAAAAACCACAACACTGAGAAATAAGAGAAGCCCCTTATAAGTCTTTTGACTCTCAAGTTTACATAGATGCCATTAGTGTCCCACGAGGAGTGCCTGACAGGTTCAAAGCCTGAGACCAAATAGCTGCAGGATTTGAATCCATATTTCCACAAGTAACTATTAATAAAAATGTAGCTTAGATAAATTACATCCATTATAATCAGCAGCAGTTTATTAATTACACCAAGGATGCTATCAAAGGAATAGCTGACCAATTAAAGCCTACTAGCCAAAGAGCTTAAGAAAACAGAATAGCTCTAGACATGTTATTAGCCAAAAAGGTGACATTTGTGTTAACGATTAAAACCCAATGTTGTACCTTCATCCCAAACAACACTGCCCCCGATAGGAGCATAAAAAAGGCCTTACAAAGACTTACCACTTTATCCAATAAACTAGCTAAAAATTCTAGAGTCAATGACCCTATTTCAGGATGGCTAAGAAAGTAGTTCAGTAAACGGAAAAGAATCATAGCCTTAATTCTTATTTCTCTTGCAATTGTAATAAGTGTACTCTTTCTTGTTAGGTGTTGTGTCATACCACGCATCCATAGGCTAATACAAACGACTGTACAAACAGCACTTACTAAAGCCTCCCTTAGTTCTCCTCCACCTTATTCAAGTAAGCTTTTCCTTTTAGAAGATCAAATCAAATGGCAAAGCCAAGACATGTTAAAAACGTTTGAAGAGGAAGAATCATAAGAAAATTAAAAGGGTGGAATTGTAAGATACGATGAATTTCTCTGAGTTTCTCTTCAAAGATTTAGCCTGCTAACTTCCTTGTCTTTTGTTCTCAAACTCAACTTTCCTGTTCCTCCGTGTCCCTAGTTACTGTAAAAGAGCCTACCTGCTTCCCATCAGCTCTAACCAATAACTCACATCTGTTCCCTTAGTTACCTGCACCCATTGTTCCCCTGAAACTGCACATCTCACAGGCCTCACCACTGTACCTCAA
The DNA here is from genome assembly GCF_006542625.1 of Nomascus leucogenys. Lineage (NCBI taxonomy): Eukaryota > Metazoa > Chordata > Mammalia > Primates > Hylobatidae > Nomascus > Nomascus leucogenys. The sequence continues at coordinate 66,727,270 of NC_044395.1, read as the reverse complement.
GTCCCTCTTCCCTTCCATATTTAGAAAGACATCTGCAAGTAACAAATCAGATTAGCTCAGATTGTGCGGTCTGACCCCAGCCCATGGGGGAGTGACACAGAAGTAGAAACTACCATTAGAGAGAAAAGCTTGCTGCTCTCCTTCGTTCCCTGTGCTCTTGTGATCTTGACTGATGCAAGTGGCACCGTTCTGCAGAAGTAAACTGCCTTGCTAAGATAACTTTTGCCTGAGTGCGGGTTTCACTTTGTGGCACTGAGCATTTATTCCTACAGCATTTTTATATCCAACAACAAGCTATATCTACGTTTTTTTTTAATTTAAGGGAAAGTACATTTGTCATTAATTTATAAGAGACAGAACTCAGGGAAAGAGTGAGATAAGATATTAGTTATATTTTTGGCTTAATTTTGCCAGTTCAGTAAAACACAAAACACAGCTATTAGTAGAGACTTGTGAGAGGAAGCAGTTCCTGTGGAATATTTGCTGTATTTTGTGTCCTCCCACCTGTGTCGTTACATGTGGCCCATCTGAAATGATGGACTAAGTGGTTCTGGAGATTCTGTAGAAACAAGATAATCTTCCCTATACTTTGTATCACTTTGTCATTTTCTTTTTCTTCCTTTCCTTTGGGAATATCGATATATCTCTTATAGTTTGAAAAGGAAACATGGTGTAACCAATTGAAATCTCAATGTGAGTTCTTTGATACCTTGGTTCTAGATCTAATCTAACTGTGTGAAGTTGTTGTAGGAATATTGGGTCTGTTTCAGAAAGCTTGCTGATCTCTGCTACCCAACACTTGGTCTCTAGGGCACAAGATGCAGCTTGAAATAAAATGTTTTCCACTATCTTTCCCAGTCCTCTTGGTTTCCCTCTGCTTCCCTTTTATTTCCTTCCCTCTTCCCTCTCTGTCTGTCTGTCTCTCTCTCCCATCTCTCTCTATCTCTATCATCTCTATCTCTATCTCTCTTTATCTCTGTCTACATCTCTATCTCTACCTCTATCTATCTCTCTGTCTCTTCTCCCATGAATACTGAGTAGAATTTTGTTCTATGGCCATCCAACTTCTTTATGAAATTTCTCAAAGATATTGGCCTGCTGGCTGTAATCCGATTTTGAGTCTTAGTTTTCCGTCTTTTTTTTTTCATGAAACCTACTTTTGAATTTGTAATGATGAAGATAACAAAATTAATTTGCGATTGTTACTCATTGCCTGAAATCTTATTTATTGCATTTTACTTATCCTGATTTTAAGGATAGGTTCTTGTTTTACTTTGTTGCTCTTGCTGTTGTTTCTTTCCCCACCCCTAGCTTAGGTCTATTAACATTATTGTTTTCAAATTTTAACTGTAATATTCTATGATTCATCCAGTCTTTCTGCTTGTGTACCTCATATTCTTCATTTATGTAATGCAGACAATTATACCTATCTCATAGTTTTGAAGTAAAAGTTTGGTGAAATAATAAATATGAAACATTATTATAATATTAAACGATGTATATGTTTTAAAACGACAGTTTAGGAAAAGTAATTTATTGATCTGTTTGATAGTGTTTTGAATGGCTTAAATGAAGTTACCTGATAAACAAACTACCAAATGAAAAAACCTAATTCTAAGATATAACAACTTTACTATTAATAAGCTTATGATTTACATTACATAGAGGCACTTTATAATTTTAGCTTTTAAAAAAAAAAAACTCAGGTTTTACTCCCAGGTATGAAAATCTTATTGCAAAAATACATGGTGTGATTAATCTATTTTACTATTTTGCTATTTGACTACATATAACATGATATTAAAATATATCATTTATATTAGCAAATAAGAATATAATTTTCATCAATATAAATCTTGACCTGCTTATCCACTTATACTTATTTTGTGATCACAGTCTATTTATTACTTCAGTTTTCTCTTGGATTTTGTTCTTATTATTTTTCTCATGTTTAATTCAATCTTGCTATTACTAAATACCACATTTATCATTCTAATACTACCATGCACTTTATCTCTGCTATTTCCGGAAATCTAAATAAGGTATACTGTTCCCACAGTATTCATGAGGGAGTGGTTACAGGACACCTCCCATAATAAAATCTGTGGATGATCAAGTCCTTTATGTAAAATGGTGTGGTGTTTTTATATAACCTACACGCATCCTCTTGTGTATTTTAAATCATCTCTTAGATTACTTAGGATACCTAATGCAATGTGAATTCTATGTAAACAGTTGTTATATTGTATTATTTCTGTTTCTATCATTTTTATGGTTGTGTTATTTTTTTCCAAGTATTTTTGATCTGCAGCTGGTTGAATTCCAGGGTGCAGAACCCACATATATGGAGGACCAACTGTATGACTTTCTCCATTGTCCTTGACCACTCTACTGCTTCTTCATCTGCATGAAACTCATATCAATCAGTCAAGCCCAGACATCTTTGATTGGCAAAGTATATAGATTTCTTTAAGTCTTCTTTCCTCTACATCTCTCCTGTCCTGAAACAGCTGTCAAGTAGTATCCATTGTATCTTTCAAAATTATTCTTGTCATTAACTGCAAAGAGTATTTCCCCAGTTGTGACCACTCCAGTAACCACATTTATTGCAGCTTCATTTTTGTATGCACTGGAACATTCATATAAATCCAAATACTTACCCAGGCAGCAGGATGTCAGAGATAAATGAGCAGGCAAAGATGTTTTTCTCTAAAGTTATACAAGTTTCACATAAATATAGAATAGAAAGGATAACAGGACACTTGAAATTCAGTCCATTTGACAGGTCTAACTAAAGTTAAGTTTTGTAAAATGTATAATTATGTCTTGTCTGTTTTATGTCTTTTGAGGTCTTGAATTAAACATTTTGTGATTATTTAATAAAATTTATGGCAGAATATTCACATTTTTTCCTGAGCTCATAGTTTTTGGATCTTACATTTATTCTCTTCCTCTATAACTTTCTTAATCTTTATGCTCAATTCAGACTTCCATATCATAGATTTATGTCATGCTTAAAATACCTTTCTCTCTAAAAAACAATTTGATCGCTCCTTCACAGATCTGCTTGGTCTTCACTCTATAGACAATTGGATTTAAGCTGGGAGGCAGCATCAGGTAGAGGTTGGCTATAAAAATGTGAACATGATGAGGTATAGTGTGTCCCCCAAAGCGGTGAGTGAAGAAATTGAAAAAGGCTGGGACATAGGTGATTAAAATAGCACATATATGTGATGTACAGGTACTGAGGGCTTTGTGGAGAGCATCTGCAGATGACAAATTCACTACAGCACGGATAATCATGGTGTAAGGCATGGAGATACAGACATGTCAAACCCCCCAATCAATATGGCAGCTATGAGACCATAGATGGCATTAATCTGGACGTTACCACAGGATAATTTGGCCACAGACATATGGTCACAATAGGTGTGGTAGATGAGGTTGCCCCTGCAATAGGGAAGACACTTGATCAGGAAAGCAAATGGAATCATAAGCAACACACTTCGAATGAAGGTGACAAGCCCAACTTTGGTAATTACAGTGTTGGTAAAGATGGTGGAATAGTGTAGAGGGTAGTAAATGGCCACATAGCGGTCTAGAGCCATAAGCATGAGCACCCCAGACTCTATGCCTGTCAGCATGTGGATGAAAAACATCTGCACAAGGCAGGCGTTAAAGTCAATTTTCTTGAGGCCAAACCAAAAAATACATAACATATTAGGAAAAAATGAGGTGCATCCAGTAATATCTGTAAGAGACAGCAAGGCTAGGAAGTAGTACATGGGTCAGTGCAGGGCCTCCTCATGGCTAATGAGGTATATAAGTCCATAGTTCCCCACAACAGCAATGATATACATGAAGCAGAAAGGCAGGGAGATCCAGATGTGTGCAGCCTCCAGCCCAGGAATCCCATTGAGAATGAAGTATCTTGGTGTCAGGCTGGAGCTGTTGGAAACATGCTAGTTTTGTGCCGGTAAATTTGTCCTGTATAAGGAGAGAGTAGTGAGATTATTTTCATCCAGAGGAAAAAAATATAAAAAAGCATTTTTCACAATCTAAATAATAAATTTAGGGAAAAATAATCATTTTGTACCCAGACTATGTTTTTTGATTCTATTGAACGGTCCTATGACTGTAACTGAACCAACAGAATAAAAACATGTTGTAAACACGGTGCTGAAGCCCTGGCCTGACTTGGTTTTCTACTGGAAACTCTGTGTATACGTACCTACTTATATTCCTGGGCCATTCAATAATGCTTGATTTTGCAACCTCAACCAATTTCCAAATTATGAACTCTATTTAAATAACATTGATTTTCTTAACTCACTACATACTTTCCCTTCTTTCAAGAAATACTTTCAGATGTGTCCACTGGGTTAAAGTTAATCAAATTATGTCAGCACCTACCAGTTATGCACTTCTATTATGATTCAGCTTGATCTATATACAAGTGTAAACCTGGCAAGTCTGGATTTTCCAAGTCAGAATAATTGAGGAGAGATGTGAAGGGCCAAAAAGGTACATAATAAGGTACAATTTACAAATCATGGCCATGTGTATTTTGTATTCATCTCTTTTTGTATTATTTCAGGTTTCTTGATGGTAAGCATGAAATATTTTTGTAATGTTTGCATTTAGCTAACAACATTATTAAGCTCTACGTAATTTTCATGCTTTTTGTTAACTCTCCTCAAATTTCTGTGTTGATAAGCATGATATATGCATGACATATATATAATATAAGCATGATATATATGAGCATGGTACATAAGCTATATCCATGATATATATCATCCTTTTATATAAGCATGCTTACATATACTATTAATATACAGTACATGTATTATATATGATCATAATTTTATATGTTCTTTTGATGTATCATTTTTAGCCCCCAAATAACTACAGATAATTATATTGGGTAGGATAAAATCTTTACTAATTTTTTAGTCCATTTTTTGAGAATGGTTAGTTTTCCATCTTTCTTCTATGGTCTGAAACATGAGTCTAACCTTGAAAGCTTTTCTGATTAAAGTTGTAAAACTCCACAGTCTTATCTTTTCTTTCTTTCCTTCCTTCTTTCTTCTCTTTCTTTTCTTTCTTTCCTTTCTTTCTTTTTCTTTCTTTCTTATATTTTTAAAAATATTTCCCCAGTTATTGGTTGCTTTAGATTACCAAATTGAATTATTCCTTTTTCCATATCATTGCAATTTAACAAATTATTTTATATTATCTTCTGTTATATTTTAATCTCCCCTACCTAATAGCCTTCCTCAAAGTTTTAATTGTGATTGCTTCTCTCTCTTTCTCTCTCTTTCTCTGTGTGTGTGTGTGTGTGTGTGTGTGTGTGTCTGTCTGTCTGTCTGTCTGTCTTTCTGTCTGTCTGTCTCTATCTCTATCACTGTGATGGGATTTAACCTAGAGTTTTCTATAGAGTTTTTTTAACCATTAATCAGTGGAAATCTTTTCAAGTGTTGCTGTATAAATAATCTCAATATATAGAAAAGATAAAAGAAAATCCTTCTAGAAAGCAATAAAAAATAGAACTGATTTTTTTTTTTTTTTGAGACGGGGTCTCGCTCTGTCGCCCAGTGGCACGATCTTGACTCACTGCAAGCTCCGCCTCCCGGGTTTACGCCATTCTCCTGCCTCGGCCTCGACTACAGGCGCCCGCCACCATGCCCAGCTAATTTTTTGTATTTTTTAGTAGAGACGGGGTTTCACCGTGTTAGCCAGGATGGTCGCGATCTCCTGACCTTGTGATCCGCCCGCCTCGGCCTCCCAAAGTGCTGGGATTACAGGCGTGAGCCACCGCGCCTGGCCGGAACTGATTATTTTTAAAGCATTTTGCTTTATGGTAAAATACTTTTAATGTTAAGTAAAGTAAACCGTGTAATTTTTCAGCACAACCTGGAACATAATAAGAAAAATACATAATACTATCACAATTATTGTTAGTATTATTATCATTATATTGCTCTACAAAATAAGTGAAAATCAATTTATGTCTAGCCATCCCTTAAAACCTCCTGTATACTTCCATCTCACTCAGAGCAAACACCAACATCCTTACATTTGTTTACAAAATCTTACACAATTAGGACTCTTTTAAATATCTGAAGGCATCTCCCACTATTCTAATTCTCAATCTCTCAATCCATCCATATCTACTGAAGTTTTCTTAAGCTTAACAAGCATGTACAATTAAAGATATTTCTACTTGCAGTATCAATGCCTGCTATATTCATCCCAAGCTCTATAATGAATAGATGGATGAATAAATTCTGAAATCTCCTTTTTGGATGGTCCTCCTGCTTATACATAAATACCTGAACAAATTAGTGTCACAATAAACTTTGAAAAATAAAAATGTATTAGGAAGACATGATTTCAAGATGTCCTTAATCTTACCTACAAAAATTAATGAAATTGGAGATATTTAGAATTGGGAAGAGAATATGTAGTAGATGCATGCAAATTGTCTTTTGTGTTATTTTGCATACCCCCAAAATAAACATATTATAAATAGAAAAATGTTACAGAAATAAATTTGGCTTCAAGTAATGTTGCCCATTCACAGAGATAAAATTTTCTAATAAGCTAATGGGATCACCGCCCTCTGATGTATCAAGCAGTGGGAAAATGGCGTATGTCATTAATGTTGTCAAGAACTTGGGCTACATGATCACTAGAATTTCTTTCAAGTGTTTTTTTTTTTAAACTTTTAAGTTCAGGGATACAAGTGCAGGTTTGTTCCATAGGTAAATTTTTGTCATGGGGGTTTGTTGTGGAGATTATTTCATCACTCAGGTAATAAGTCTAGTACCCATTTGTTATTTTTTCTGATCTTCTCCGTCCTCCCACCCTCCATCCTAACTCTTACACTAATTCATTTTCAATGGTAAAGATGTTACTGCTTCCTAAGGAGTACTCCTCCATCTATGGAGGGCAGAGAAGTTTTTCTATTATTGTATAGAAATATGCTTGCCCGTATCTCTTTGGTCCTTGTCACATCAGCCTCATGGAATCCCCTTCCTTCAGCACCTAAACTACGTTTAATTTTCTCCCTCTTCTCCCTCCTCAAGGCAATTTGCAAATTCCTTGGTTTCAAAATTCTAAAGAGTAAAGTAATTCAGAACTTCCTTATTCAACTGCTCTCTCACTTAAATCCCTCCTATATAGTAGCAATTTTGTGCATTTTATATATTTGTTTTCTTTTTATCTGAACCATTTTCATCCAAACTCACCCTGGTGCCAGATGTGTTTAAATTCCCATTCATGACTGATATTACTCAGAAACAATTGCACAATGTTGATGAGGAACCCTATATAACAAACGTAATATCTTCTCTGGGGATTTTCCAAGCCAAGGTAAAAAAATTCTTTGGGGCTTTACAGATAGATGTCCCATAGGTCTCTGAAAAGGAGGTGAATTTACCTTTGTTGAAAATAGATCTATATTTAGAATATGTCTATGCCTGAGGGAAAAAATTCTCAAATTTTATTATTGATGGGACATGTGAAGTGTCTAGCATCTATTGAATCACAAACGTGGAATTTTTCCTGACTCCCTAGGGCAGTTCCATTCCACTTTCATAACATTTTATATATCTATTCATTTGCCATGTGGGTATTTTAAAGCTTTCTCAAAAATATTGAGTAAACAATTTCAGAATCTTTTATGCTAGGGGCTCATTAAAATATATATTCTGCAATACGGCTGAGTTATGTCTTTATTTGAAAGGTTAACACTGTTAAATGCACTGTCTCTCCATCGCTGTTCCCCTTTACCTCAGTAGAAATACAGCATTCTTTTCTATTATAATCCCCGTTAGTACATCTTGATCAAGTTTAAGGAAACATCAAAGGTTGGGATTGAAATTCTCCTCAAAGTAGACAGATGTCTGGAAAGGAATCTAAGAACATCGTGACCACAATGTAATACCTTGGGTTTGTAGAACGAATGCAGTCTATGGAGAGGTGAAAACAGTAAACAGTAATATGATGTAGTGGTACGTCTTTCTTCTAGCACAAGCAGCTACAATGGACAGAATCCCTACAAATGTAGATCCTTTTTTCTTTTGCAGTGAGCCAGCTCGCTTACCGAAACACATAAAATAAGCTCTATGCCATAGAGCTTCAACCCAGAGTGAGTCTTCAATTATTAACAATATGGTGGTGTGTAGCTTTATTCCAGAGCAGATAGCTAATAAATGAAAAACATAGATGTCAGCTTTCCTTTTAAAACTTGCTGAGTTACAATATTAATAGCATTTGAAAAATAATACTTAAATAGATAGTAAGCTATCAGATGCTAGGTAATGCTTCAAGTCCTAGACTCTGCTACAAAGCCCCTCAAGTAAGAAAATCTTCGAAAAATATCCTTACTTCGGGTTTTTTTTTTGCTTTTTGTTTGTTTTCTGAATAAAAACTGTATTAAGCAGGTATATCTGCTTATAAATGCTATGCGTATATAATAATATACTTATGAAAAAATAGTGAATAGGTGTGAGAAATTAAAATGAAGTCTATTTATCTGGTTATAATACAGGCATACCTTAGACATAGCACAGATTTAGTTTCAGACCACTGCAATAACGTGAGTCACATGAATTTTGGGTTTCTCGTGCATATAAAATGTATGTTTACACTATGCTATGTTCTATTAAGTGTACAATAGCATTATGCCTAAAAAATATATAGACCTTTTTAAAAATACGCTATTCCTAAAAAATGCCACTGATTATCTGAGCCTTCCGTGAGCCATAATCTTTTTGCTGGTGGATGGTCTTTGATTGCTGTTGACTGCTTAGGGTGGTGGTTGCTGAAGGTTCGAGTGATTGTGGCAATTTCTTAAAATAGGACAATAAATGCTCCCCCATTGATTGACTTTTACTTTCATGAAAGATTTGTCTATGGTGTGTGATCCTGTTTGATAGCATTTTACGCACAGTGAAGCAGCTTTCAGAGTTAATCCTCTCAAACCATACTACTGCTTTCTCAACTAAATCTAGGTAATATTCAAAATCCTTTGTTGTCATTTCAACAATGTTCACAACATCTTCACCAAGAGTACATTCCACCTCAAGGAACCATTTTCTTTTTTTTTTTTTATTATTATACTTTAGGTTTTAGGGTACATGTGCACAATGTGCAGGTTTGTTACATATGTACCCATGTGCCATGTTGGTGTGCTGCACCCATTAACTCGTCATTTAGCATTAGGTATATCTCCTAATGCTATCCCTCCCCCCTCCCCCCACCCCACAACAGTCCCCAGAGTGAGATGTTCCCCTTCCTGTGCCCATGAGTTCTCATTGTTCAATTCCCACCTATGAGTGAGAACATGCGGTGTTTGGTTTTTTGTCCTTGCGATAGTTTACTGAGAATGATGTTTTCCAGTTTCATCCATGTCCCTACAAAGGACATGAACTCATCATTTTTTATGGCTGCATAGTATTCCATGGTGTATATGTGCCACATTTTCTTAATCCAGTCTATCGTTGTTGGACATTTGGGTTGGTTCCAAGTTTTTGCTATTGTGAATAGTGCCACAATAAACATATGTGTGCATGTGTCTTTATAGCAGCATGATTTATAGTCCTTTGGGTATATACCCAGTAATGGAATGGCTGGAACAAATGGTATTTCTAGTTCTAGATCCCTGAGGAATCGCCACACTGACTTCCACAATGGTTGAACTAGTTTACAGTCCCACCAACAGTGTAAAAGTGTTCCTATTTCTCCACATCCTCTCCAGCACCTGTTGTTTCCTGACTTTTTAATGATGGCCATTCTAACTGGTGTGAGATGGTATCTCATTGTAGTTTTGATTTGCATTTCTCTGATGGCCAGTGATGATGAGCATTTTTTCATGTGTTTTTTGGCTGCATAAATTTCTTCTTTTGAGAAGTGTCTGTTCATGTCCTTCACCCACTTTTTGATGGAGTTGTTTGTTTTTTTCTTGTAAATTTGTTTGAGTTCATTGTAGATTCTGGATATTAGCCCTCTGTCAGATGAGTAGGTTGCAAAAATTTTCTCCCATTCTGTAGGTTGCCTTGTCACTCTGATGGTAGTTTCTTTTGCTGTGCAGAAGCTCTTTAGTTTAATTAGATCTCGTTTGTCAATTTTGGCTATTGTTGCCATTGCTTTTGGTGTTTTAGACATGAAGTCCTTGCCCACGCCTATGTCCTGAATGGTATTGCCTAGGTTTTCTTGTAGGATTTTAATGGCTTTAGGTCTAACATTTAAGTCTTTAATCCATCTTGAATTAATTTTTGTATAAGGTGTAAGGAAGGGATCCAGTTTCAGCTTTCTACATATGGCTAGCCAGTTTTCCCAGCACCATTTATTTAATAGGGAATCCTTTCCCCATTTCTTGTTTTTGTCAGGTTTGTCAAAGATCAGATAGTTGTAGATATGCGGCATCATTTCTGAGGGCTCTGTTCTGTTGCATTGATCTATGTCTCTGTTGTGGTACCAGTACCATGCTGTTTTGGTTACTTACAAGGGATGTGAAGGACCTCTTCAAGGAGAACTACAAACCACTGCTCAATGAAATAAAAGAGGATGCAAACAAATGGAAGAACATTCCATGCTCATGGGTTGGAAGAATCAATATTGTGAAAATGGCCATACTGCCCAAGGTAATTTATAGATTCAATGCCATCCCCATCAAGCTACCAATGACTTTCTTCACAGAATTGGAAAAAACTACTTTAAAGTTCATATGGAACCAAAAAAGAGCCCACATCACCAAGACAATCCTAAGCCAAAAGAACAAAGCTGGAGGCATCACGCTACCTGACTTCAAACTATACTACAAGGAACCATTTTCTTTGCTCATCCACAAAAAGCAATTCCACATTATTCATGTTTTATCATGAGATTGCCGCAATTCAGTCACATCATCAGGTTTTGTTTTCAGTTCTATTTCTTTTGCTATTTACATCACATCTTTAGTGATTTCCTCCAGTGAAATCTTGAGTCCCTCAAAGCCATTTATAAGGGTCAGAATTAACTTATTTCTAACCCCTGTTAATGTTGATATTTTGACCTCATCCCATCAATTATAAATGTTCTTAATGGTGTCTAATATGGTGAATCCTTTCTAGAAGGTTTTCAATTGACTTTGCGCATGCACATCAGAACAATTACCATCTGTGGCAGCTATAGTCTTACAAAATGTATTTCTTAAATAAATAAGACTTGAAAGTCACAATTGCTTTTTGTTCCATGTGCTGCAGAATGGATGTTGTATAAGCAGGCTTGAAAATAAATTAATCTTGTACATTTCTATTACAGCTCTTTAGTCGCCAGGTGCATTGTCAGTGAGCAGGAATATTTTGAAAGGAATCCATTTTTCTTGAGCAGTAAGTTTCAACAGTGGGCTTAAAATATTCAATAAACTATGCTCTAAACATATGTACTGTCATCCAGGCTTTGATGTTCTATATAGAGAGCAAAAACAACATAGAGTTAGGATAATTATTAAGGGCCCTAGGATTTGGGGATTGGTAAATGAGCATTGGTTTCAACTTAAAGTCACCAGCTGCATTAGCCCCTAACAAGACAGTCAGCCTGTTCTTTGAAGTTTTGAAGACAGGCATTGACTTATCCTCTCTAAGATGACATGCTCTTCCAAAAGAAGGCTGTTTCGGCCAGACACAGTGGCTCATGCCTGTAATCCCAGCACTTTGGGAGGCCGAGGTGAGTGGATTACTTGCGGTCAAGAGTTTGAGACCAGTCTAGCCAACATGGTGAAACCCTGTCTCTATTAAAAACACAAAAAGTTAGCCAGACGTGGCAAGGGAGTCTGTAATCCCAGCTACTCAGGAGGCTGAGGCAGGAGGATCACTTGAACCAGGGAGGCAGAGGTTGCAGTGAGCCAAGATCGGGCCACTGCATTCCAGCCTAGGTGACAATAGTGAAACTGTCTCAATAGAGAGAGAGAGAGAGAAGGCTGTTTCATCTACATTGAAAATCTGTTGTTTAGTGAATCCATTTTTATAAATGTTCGTGGGATCTTCTGGATAACTTACTGCAGGTTCTACATCAACACTTGCACTTTCGTGTTATGGAGATGGCTTCTTTCCCTCGTGAACCAACGTCTGCTAACTTAAACTTTTCTTCTGCAACATCCTTACTTTTATCAGGCTTAAAAGAATTAAAATAGTTGATGCCTTGCTCTAGATTATGTTTTAGCTTAAGGGAATATCGTGGCTGGTTTGGTCTTCTATCTAGACCACTTAAACTTTCTTCATGTCAGCAGTTAGGTTGTTTTGCTTTCTTGTCATTTATGTGTTCATTGCAGTATCCCTTTAATTTCCTTCAATAACTTTTCTTTTGCATTCACAACTTGGATAACTGTTTGGCATAAGAGGACTGGCATTTGGTCTGTCTCAGATTTGTCATGCCTTCCTCACTAAGTTTAATCATTTATAGTGTTTTTTTAATTTAAAGTGAGAGATATGTGACTCTTCCTTTCACTATACACTTAGTGACCATTACAGGGTCATTTATTGGCCTAATTTCAATATTGTTGTGTCTGAAGGAATAGGGAGGCCCAAGGAGAGGGAGAGAGACAGGAGAGTGGCTGGCCAGTGTAGCAGTGAGAATGCATACAACATTTATAAATTAAGTTTGCCGTCCTCTGAGTGAAGTTTGTGGAATCTCAAGTTGATCTATATATTCAATATTGGCTTCACAAAAATCCAAGACAGATTTTTGTAGAAATTTAACAATTAATTCTAAATTATCTATGGAAATGCAAAGGACAAAGGATATCTGAAGAATTTTTTTTTTATTATTACTATATTTTAAGTTTTAGGGTACATGTGCACAATGTGCAGGTTTGTTACATATGTATCTATGTGCCATGTTGGTGTGCTGCACCCATTAACTCGTCATTTAGCATTAGGTATATCTCCTAATGCTCTCCCTCCTCCCTCCTCACACCCCATAACAGTCCCCAGAGTGTGATATTCCCCTTCCTGTGTCCATGTGTTCTCATTGTTCAATTCCCACCTATGAGTGAGAACATGCGGTGTTTGGTTTTTTGTCCTTGTGATAGTTTACTGAGAATGATGGTTTCCAGTTTCATCCATGTCCCTACAATGGACATGAACTCATCATTTTTTATGGCTGCATAGTATTCCATAGTGTATATGTGCCACATTTTCTTAATCCAGTCTATCGTTGTTGGACATTTGGGTTGGTTCCAAGTCTTTGCTATTGTGAATAGTGCCGCAATAAACATACGTGTGCGTGTGTCTTTATAGCAGCATGATTTATAGTCCTTTGGGTATATACCCAGTAATGGGATGGCTGGGTCAAATGGTATTTCTAGTTCTAGATCCCTGAGGAATCGCCACACTGACTTCCACAATGGTTGAACTAGTTTACAGTCCCACCAACAGTGTAAAAGTGTTCCTATTTCTCCTCATCCTCTACAGCACCTGTTGTTTCCTGACTTTTTAATGATGGCCATTCTAACTGGTGTGAGATGGTATCTCATTGTAGTTTTGATTTGCATTTCTCTGATGGCCAGTGATGATGAGCATTTTTTCATGTGTTTTTTGGCTGCATAAATATCTTCTTTTGAGAAGTGTCTGTTCATGTCCTTCACCCACTTTTTGTTGGGGTTGTTTGATTTTTTTTTGTAAATTTGTTTGAGTTCATTGTGGATTTTGGATATTAGCCCTTTGTCAGATGAGTAGGTTGCAAAAATTTTCTCCCATTCTGTAGGTGGCCTGTTCACTCTGATGGTAGTTTCTTTTGCTGTGCAGAAACTCTTTAGCTTAATTAGATCCCATTTGTCAGTTTTGGCTTTTGTTGCCATTGCTTTTGGTGTTTTAGACATGAAGTCCTTGCCCATGCCTATGTCCTGAATGGTATTGCCTAGGTTTTCTTCTAGGGTTTTTATGGTTTTAGGTCTAACACGTAAGTCTTTAATCCATCTTGAATTAATTTTTGTATAAAGTGTAAGGAAGGGATCCAGTTTCAGCTTTCTACATATGGCTAGCCAGTTTTCCCAGCACCATTTATTAAATAGGGAATCCTTTTCCCATTTCTTGTTAGTCAGGTTTGTCAAAGATCAGATGGTTGTAGATATGTGGCATTATTTCTGAGGGATGTGTTCTGTTCCATTGATCTATGTGTCTGTTTTGGTACCAGTATCATGCTGTTTTCATTACTGTAGCCTTGTAGTATAGTTTGAAGTCAGGTAGCATGATGCCTCCAGCTTTGTTATTTTGGCTTAGGATTGACTTGGTGATGCGGGCTCTTTTTTGGTTCCATATGAACTTTAAAGTAGTTTTTTCCAATTCTGTGAAGAAAGTCATTGGTAGCTTGATGGGGATGGCATTGAATCTATAAATTACCTTGGGCAGTATGGCCATTTTCACAATATTGATTCTTCCAACCCATGAGCACGGAATGTTCTTCGATTTGTTTGTATCCTCTTTTATTTCATTGAGCAGTGGTTTGTAGTTCTCCTTGAAGAGATCCTTCACGTCCCTTGTAAGTTGGATTCCTAGGTATTTTATTCTCTTTGAAGCAATTGTGAATGGGAGTTCACTCATGATTTGGCTCTCTGTCTGTGATTGGTGTACAAGAATGCTTGTGATTTTTGTACATTGATTTTGTATCCTGAGACTTTGTGGAAGTTGCTTATCAGCTTAAGGAGATTTTGGGCTGAGACAATGGGGTTTTCTAGATATACAATCATGTCATCTGCAAACAGGGACAATTTGACTTCCTCTTTTCCTAATTGAATACCTTTTATTTCCTTCTCCTGCCTGATTGCCCTGGCCAGAACTTCCAACACTATGTTGAATAGGAGTGGTGAGAGAGGGCATCCCTGTCTTGTGCCAGTTTTCAAAGGGAATGCTTCCAGTTTTTGCCCATTCAGTATGATATTGGCTGTGGGCTTGTCATAGATAGCTCTTATTATTTTAAGATACGTCCCATCAATACCTAATTTATTGAGAGTTTTTAGCATGAAGCGTTGTTGAATTTTGTCAAAGGCCTTTTCTGCATCTATTGAGATAATCATGTGGTTTTTGTCTTTGGTTCTGTTTATATGCTGGATTACATTTATTGGTTTGTGTATGTGGAACCAGCCTTGCATCCCAGGGATGAAGCCCACTTGATCATGGTGGATAAGCTTTTTGATGTGCTGCTGGATTCGGTTTGCCAGTATTTTACTGAGGATTTTTGCATCAATGTTCATCAAGGATATTGGTCTAAAATTCTATTTTTTGGTTGTGTCTCTGCCAGGCTTTGGTATCAGGATGATGCTGGCCTCTTCAAATGTGTTAGGGAGGATTCCCTCTTTTTCTATCGATTGGAATAGTTTCAGAAGGAATGATACCAGTTCCTCCTTGTACCTCTGGTAGAATTCAGCTGTGAATCCATCAGGTCCTGGACTCTTTTTGGTTGGTAAGGTATTGATTATTGCCACAATTTCAGAGCCTTTTATTGGTCTATTCAGAGATTCAACTTCTTCCTGGTTTAGTCTTGGGAGGGTGTATTTGTCAAGAAATTTATCCATTTCTTGTAGATTTCCTAGGTTATTTGCGTAGAGGTGTTTGTATTATTCTCTGATGGTAGATTGCATTTCTGTGGGATGGGTGGTGATATCCCCTTTATCATTTTTTATTGCATCTATTTGATTCTTCTCTTGTTTCTTTTTTATTAGTCTTGTTAGCAGTCTATCAATTTTGTTGATCTTTTCAAAAAACCAGCTCCTGGATTCATTAATTTTTTGAAGGGTTTTTTGTGTCTCTATTTCCTTCAGTTCTGCTCTGATTTTAGTTATTTCTAGCCTTCTGCTAGCTTTTGAATGTGTTGGCTCTTGCTTTTCTAGTTCTTTTAATTGTGATGTTAGGGTGTCAAGTTTGGATCTTTCCTGCTTTCTCTTGTGGGCATTTAGTGCTATAAATTTCCCTCAGCACACTGCTTTGAATGCGTCCCAGAGATTCTGTTATGTTGTGTCTTTGTTCTCATTGATTGCAAATAACATCTTTATTTCTGCCTTCATTTCATTATGTACCCAATAGTCATTCAGGAGCAGGTTGTTCAGTTTCCATGTAGTTGAGTGGTTTTGAGTGAGTTTCTTAATCCTGAGTTCTAGTTTGATTGCGCTGTGGTCTGAGAGACAGTTTGTTATAATTTCTGTTCTTTTACATTTGCTGAGGAGAGCTTTACTTCCAACTATGTGGTCAATTTTGGAATAGGTGTGGTGTGGTGTTGAAAAAAATGTATATTCTGTTGATTTGGGGTGGAGAGTTCTGTAGATGTTTATTAGGTCAGCTTGGTGCAGAGCTGAGTTCAATTCCTGGGTATCCTTGTTAACTTTCTGTCTCACTGATCTGTCTAATGTTGACAGTGGGGTATTAAAGTCTCCCATTATTATTGTGTGGGAGTCTAAGTCCTTTTGTAGGTCACTCAGGACTTGCTTCATGAATCTGGGTGCTCCTGTATTGGGTGCATATATATTTAGGATAGTTAGCTCTTCTTGTTGAATTGATCCCTTTACCATTATATAATGGCCTTCTTTGTCTCTTTTGATCTTTGTTGATTTAAAGTCTGTTTTATCAGAGACTAGGATTGCAACCCCTGCCTTTTTTTGTTTTCCATTTTCTTGGTAGATCTTCCTCCATCCCTTTATTTTGAGTCTATGTGTGTCTCTGCACGTGAGATGGGTTTCCTGAATACAGCACACTGATGGGTCTTGACTCTTTATCCAATTTGCCAGTCTGTGTCTTTTAATTGGAGCATTTAGCCCATTTACATTTAAAGTTAATATTGTTATGTGTGAATTTGATCCTGTCATTATGATGTTAGTTGGTTATTTTGCTCGTTAGTTGATGCAGTTTCTTCCTAGCCTCAATGGTCTTTACAATTTGGCATGTTTTTGCAGTGGCTGGTACCGGTTGTTCCTTTCCATGTTTAGTGCTTCCTTCAGGAGCTCTTTTAGGGCAGGCCTGGTGGTCACAAAATCTCTCAGCATTTGCTTGTCTGTGAAGTATTTTATTTCTCCTTCACTTATGAAGCTTAGTTTGGCTGATATGAAATTCTGGGTTGAAAATTCTTTTCTTTAAGAATGTTGAATATTGGTCCCCACTCTCTTCTGGCTTGTAGAGTTTCTGCCAAGAGATCAGCTGTTAGTCTGATGGGCTTCCCTTTGTGGGTAACCTGACCTTTCTCTCTGGCTGCCCTTAACATTTTTTCCTTCATTTCAACTTTGGTGAATCTGACAATTATGTGTCTTGGAGTTGCTCTTCTCGAGGAGTATCTTTGTGGTGTTCTCTGTATTTCCTGAATCTGAATGTTGGCCTGCCTTGCTAGATTGGGGAAGTTCTCCTGGATAATATCTTGCAGAGTGTTTTCCAACTTGGTTCCGTTCTCCCCATCACTTTCAGGTACACCAATCAGACATAGATTTGGTTTTTTCACATAGTCCCATATTTCTTGGAGGCTTTGTTCTTTTCTTTTTATTCTTTTTTCTCTAAACTTCCCTTCTCACTTCATTTCATTCATTTCATCTTCCATCACTGATACCCTTTCTTCCAGTTGATTGCATCGGCTACTGAGGCTTCTGTATTCTTCAGGTAGTTCTCGAAACTTGGCTTTCAGCTCCATCAGCTCCTTTAAGCACTTATCTGCATTGGTCATTTTAGTCATACATTCATCTAATTTTTTTTCAAGGTTTTTAACTTCTTTGGCATTGGTTTGAGTTTCCTCCTGTAGC
Organism: Nomascus leucogenys; assembly: GCF_006542625.1. NCBI lineage: Eukaryota > Metazoa > Chordata > Mammalia > Primates > Hylobatidae > Nomascus > Nomascus leucogenys. The sequence continues at coordinate 66,709,509 of NC_044395.1, read as the reverse complement.
TCGTAGTAGTTTGATCATCTGAAGCCTTCTTCTCTCAACTCGTCAAAGTCATTCTCCATCCAGCTTTGTTCCATTGCTGGTGAGGAACTGTGTTCCTTTGGAGGAGGAGAGGCGCTCTGCTTTTTAGAGTTTCCAGTTTTTCTGCTCTGTTTTCTCCCCATCTTTGTAGTTTTTTCTACTTTTGGTCTTTGATGATGGTGATGTACAGATGGGTTTTTGGTGTGGGTGTCCTTTCTGTTTGTTAGTTTTCCTTCTAACAGACGGGACCCTCAGCTGCAGGTCTGTTGGAGTCGCCTAGAGGTCCACTCCAGACCCTGTTTGCCTGGGTGTCAGCAGCTGTGGCTGCAGAACAGCGGATTTTCATGAACCACCAATTCAGCTGTCTGATCATTTCTCTGGAAGTTTTGTCTCAGAGGACTACCTGGCCAAGTGAGGTGTCAGTGTGTCCCTCACCCAGCCAAGTGAGGTGTCAGTCTGTCCCTCCCAGTTAGGCTGCTTGGGGGTCAGGGACCCACTTTAGGAGGCAGTCTGCCCATTCTCAGATCTCCAGCTGCCTGCTGGGAGAACCACTACTCTCTTCAAAGCTGTCAGACAGGGACATTTAAGTCTGCAGAGGTTACTGCTGTCTTTTTGTTTGTCTGTGCCCTGCCCCCAGAGGTGGAGCCTACAGAGGCAGGCAGACCTCCTTGAGCTGTGTTGGGCTCCACCCAGTTCGAGCTTCCTGGCTGCTTTGTTTACGAAAGCAAGCCTGGGCAATGGCGGGCACCCCTCCTGCAGCCTCACTGCCGCCTTGCAGTTTGATCTCAGATTGCTGTGCTAGCAATCAGCGAGACTCCGTGGGCATAGGACCCTCCGAGCCAGGTTCAGGACACAATCTCCTGGTGTGCCGTTTTCCAAGCCCATTGGAAAAGCGCAGTATTAGGGTGGGAGTGACCCGATTTTCCAGGTGCTGTCTGTCACCCCTTTCTTTGACTAGGAAAGGGAACTCCCTGACCCCTTGCGCTTCCCAAGTGAGACAATGCCTCACCCTGCTTTGGCTGGGCTCGCACATGGTGCACTAAACTGACCGTCCTGCACCCACTGTTTGGCCCTCCCTAGTGAGATGAACCCAGTACCTCAGATGGAAATGCAGAAATCACCCATCTTCTGCGTCACTCACCCTGGGAGCTGTAGACTGGAGCTGTTCCTATTCAGCCATTTTGGCTCCCTCATGCCTCTGGAGAATCTTTTTAAAGAAGGACCAAATTGAGACTGCTTACACTAACTAATTTAAAAATGTATTATAATGCTATGACAATCAATAAAATATAGTAACAGTATAAAATTAGAAATATAAGTACCACCAAATCTAAAATAAAAGTTAAAAAAGAGAAATTGAAGATGACATAAATAAATGGAATGATATCTCATGTTCATGGACTGGAAGAATTAATATTCTTAAAATGTCTATAAAGCCCAAAGCAATCTGCAGATTCAGTGCAATCTCTGTAAAAATTCCAATGTCATTCTTCACAGAAATGGAAAAAAATCTTAAAATTTCTATGGAACCATAAAAGACCTTAATTAGCCAAAGCAATATTGACCAAAAAGAATAAAGCTGGAGGCAGCACACTACAGAATTTCAAAATATATTGCAAAGTTATAGTAATCAGAACAGGATGGTACTGGCATAAAAACAGATACATTGACCAATGGAATAGGATAGAGACCCCAGAAGCAAACCCACACATTTAAAAAGGAAAGGACCAGTCTTCAATAAATGGTATTGGGAAAAATTGATATCCACATACAGAAAATATAAATGAACCCTTAGCTTATCTCTTATATAAGAATCAACACAAAATAAATTAAAGATTCAAATATAAAACTTGAAACATTAAATTTATAAAAGAAAACATAGGAGAAAAGCTCCATGACATTGGTTTGGGCAAAGATTTAATGACTATGACCCCAAAAGCACCAGGCAACAAAAGCAAAAATAAACAATTGAGATTGGATTATATTAAAATGCTTCTGTACAGCCAAAAATACCAATAGAGAGACAACTTCTCAGACTGGAAAAAAAATTTGCAAATCATATGCTGGATAAGGGCTAATATCCAAAATAAACAAGGAATTCAAACTACTCAATTGCAAAAAAAAAGAAAACCCTATAAAAAGTAGAGAAAGGATTCAAATAAAAATTTCTCAAAAGAAGACATACAAATGGCTAAAAAGTATGTGAGGAAATGCTCAACATCACTAATCTTTAGAGAAATGCAAATTAAAACAATAATAAGACATTACCTCACACCTGTTACATTGGCTATTATCAAAAGGATGAAAGATAAGAGCTGTTGATGAAAATGTTGAGAAAAGTGAACCATTATACACTGTTGTTGGGAATTTAAATTAGTATAGTTCTTTTAGAAAACAGTATAGAGGTTCCTCAAAAAATCAAAAATGGAATTACCATATGATCCAGCAGTCTCACTGGGTATATGCTCAAAGAAATTGAAATCAATATGTTAATGAGATGTCTGCAACCTCGTGTTCATTGCAGTATTATTTGCAATAGTCAAAATGTGTCCATCAATGAATGAATGGGTTTAAAAATGTGGAATATATACACAAACGAATACTATTTGGCCTTAAAAAAATCAGGAAATTCTGTCACGAGCAACAACATAAATGAAACTAGAGGGCATTGTTAAGTGAAATATATTATTTTTTATTATGGCATAGCTATGCTTCTGCACTGTACCATTAGTCTATGTCTTCATATAATCATTTGGAACTAGTTTCATTACCCTCAGTAGGCATCATTATACCCAGTCCTTAGTAATGAAGCAAAGATATTCATTATTGCTACTCTTGGTAAACATTGCATAGAAGGAAGATCTTAACCAGTGCAATAAGGCAAGAAAAAATCATATAAATAGGAAAGAAGGAAGCAAATTACTCATTTTTCACAGAGTGAAAAATCTGTCTAGATAATTCCAAATAATGTTCATAAAAATGTTATAAATAATAAGCAAATATATTGGAGACATGAAATAAAAGGTCATATATACAACTCAATTGTTTGCATACTGGCATTATTTAAGTTTTCTTTAAAAACATCTTTTTCAGTACTAATTTTGTGGATGACATTGTGCTAAGTTTTGAAAAAAGAGGCAGGTGTGCCTCTCAAAAGGATTTAATTATGATACTCCAAGTGGTTTCAGACATACGTATCTCTGCTGTACCTATAAAAAATTAGGTCCCCAGGAGTCCCAGACTATAATGACATCAAAATAGTTCTGAAGACAGCTCCCACTGGCTTAGCCAGTATCCTTAGGACCCAGATATACCTGATTCTTAATTCTCTTTTGTTCATTTTCTAAACATACACACATACACAGACGCACTCACCGGGGAAATCACTTCTCTTCTGAGACTACAGTAGAGACAGTAACAACCAAGTTTTTTCCATTACTCAACTTCAGAATATAAAACATCCACAACATACACACATGCATGCATGTGCACACACACATATAGACAGATAATAGAAATGTTCCCTCCTCCACTTGCCTCCCAAGGTCTGAATGTAGGTATTGTACTTCTCCTTCAGGACCAAGAGGATCAGATAGACATAAATACGAGTTGATCCATGGATAGGTCTTCAGTTTCTTGAGGAACTCCAGTAGTTTTCAGGGTAAGCAGATTTACTTTTGTTTAAGCTTTTATTTTAAGTTCAGGGTTACACATGCAGGATTTGGAAGTTTGTTACATAAGTTAACATGTGTCATGGAGGTTTGCTGTACAGATTATTTCATCACCCAGGTATTAAGCCTAGTATCCATTAGATATTTTTCCTGATTCTCTCCCTCCTATGGGAGTTCTGCACAGCAAAAGAAACTATCAACAGAGTAAACAGACAACCTACAGGATAGGAGAACATTTTTACAAACTATGTATCTGACAAAGGTCTAATATCCAGATCTTTAAGGAACTTAAATTTAGAAGAAAAAAACAAACAACCTATTAAAAAGTGGGAAAAGGATATGAACAGACACATCTCAGAAGAAAACACATATGTGGCCAACAATCATATGAGAAAAAGCTCAACATCACTGATCATCAGGGTGAGCAGATTTCTGAATTGAGATTGCTTTATTCTTATCAAAGGGATGGGTGCAGATTACAGTAGCTGAGAAATGAGGATGAATAAGAGTTGTCAGAAGAGCTACTCTCCTAGCTTTTAAAATGGTGCAGCAGACAAACTGGCTTGTATGTTCCATTTTCACTTTGGATAAAATATTGACATTTCAATTACTGAAACACAATCTTTGCAGGAAGTATTCTATTTATTCCCTCTGGCTGTGAAAGCTAAAAGCAGCATTTCTGAGAGAAAAGAATTTCTTCTGTGACCTGAAAAAAAGAGAGAGGACAGCCTTATTCCATACTTTTATGTGTCTTGTCTTCTTTTCAGTGAGTTGCCTCTATTTCACATGATAGTAATGTTATTTGAATTATATCTCAGTTAGTAAAGTGACAAGAGTTCATTTATTCGGCCCTAATATTTCATAAAATAAGGATATAAAAATTTTATAAAAGACACATATGAAAATAGGATAGCCAGTTTTATACAACCTTAAATTTTCAATAGTGACATCCCTGAAGTGACAGGTGAGTCACCTCCAATATGTCAAGGAGGAACTATAAATATCAATATTGATATGTTTAAATCAGAAAGCCTACTTAGTTTTCCTCCAATATCTTTCTATATGAGAATATGCCCCCATCACAGAACTTGCTCCTTTTAAAAATTTTTAATCAACATATTCCGGCCAATATAGCTCACTTCTTCAGACCGTGAAGCCTATTTTCATCTATTCTGTGGTCATGACTTTGAGTTTGTTCTTATTTTCTCACAATACGCTATCACACCAAATACTCTCTCCCTTACTATTCAGAAGTGTTTTGTTGGTCCTTCTTCTACCACTGCCTGTTCTTCTGTGGGCCTTGAAAAATGTACTGAACATCTTCTGTATACAAAAGAAACTTAATTTTGGAGATTACATAGCCTCAAAAATATTTGATAAAAATATTCTTTATTTTAAGCCTCGAAAATATTTGATTCTATGGCTGAAGTTTTGATATGGGTAGAATATAAAGCACTATGTTCTAAAGGGAATGTCAATTTATTTTGTTTAGGATGATAAGCATCTTTATTTTCATTGAATTGACTCTACAGTCAATTAGACTAGACTGTAATCTTAGGAAAACTTTGGATTCTCATAAGTCCTTGCATTTCTAATGATCCTTCATCCTCCATATATCATGATACTTATAAAACAAGTGGTCTTTTGATGATATTAGAAAGTGGATTATTATTATTATTATTTGCCTCTAAGATCATTGTATGATTTTGCTTCAAGAAAACTACAGCTACAAGGGGATGATTCATAGTTTTCTGTATTTAAGTTTTCTGCAAACCAAAAGGGAGGAGTTTGGGCTAAAACTAGATTGAAAATATTGTAAGTATGTCCATTAGGACAGATTTAATTTGAAAGGTAAGCCCACAGGAACTACTGAAGTCTGTTAACATTTCAGAATACAACAGAGATCTCTAAGATGGTGAGCACCTAGAATAGAGCAAATATTTAATCAATTCTTGACCACAGAGTTGTTCAGTTCATGGCCAACATTGGCCTGGAGAGTGGACTACATGATAACAAAAGACCCTAGATATTCAGGTCCAGATGTACTGACTAGACTCAGTTCTTCCTGTCAACACCTAATGCTTAAGGCACAGACCCAGACAGAGTATATATCACATAATAAACATAATAGAACAAATATAGTCATTGATCTACAAGAAAAACAAAATAGCCATTATGGGAAAGAAGACTGATGGTCAGTTACTCCCTGAAATTACTCTTTTTTTTTCCTGCTCACAAAGGCAATGCTTTAACTGCTATACAATGAACTTCCAACAGTCATTATGTCATTTCTAAATGGTACCAGCCTAACTCCAGCTTCATTCATCCTAAATGGCATCCCTGGTTTGGAAGATGTGCATTTGTGGATCTCCTTCCCACTGTGTACCATGTACAGCATTGCTATTACAGGGAACTTCAGCCTTATGTACCTCATCTACTCTGATGAGGCCTTACACAGACCTATGTATGTCTTCCTAGCCCTTCTTTCCTTCACAGATGTGCTCATGTGCACCAGCACCCTTCCCAACACTCTCTTCATATTGTGGTTTAATCTCAAGGAGATTGATTTTACAGCCTGCCTCGCCCAGATGTTCTTTGTGCACACCTTCACAGGGATGGAGTCTGGGGTGCTCATGCTTACGGCCCTGGACTACTATGTGGCCATCTGCTTCCTTCTGCGTTATGCCACCATCCTCACTAATTCAGTCATTGCTAAAGCTGGGTTCCTCACTTTTCTTAAGGGTGTGATGCTTGTTATCCCTTTCACTTCCCTCACCAAGCGCCTTCCGTACTGCAAGGGCAACGTCATACTCCACACCTACTGTGACCACATGTCTGTGGCCAAGATATCTTGTGGTAATGTCAGGGTTAACGCCATCTATGCTTTGATGTTTGCCCTGCTGATTGGGGGCTTTGATATCCTGTGCATTACAATCTCCTACACTATGATTCTTCGAGCAGTTGTGAGTCTATCATCAGCAGATGCTCGACAGAAGGCCTTCAGCAACTGCACTGCCCACATCTGTGCCATAGTCATCACCTATGTTCCAGCCTTCTTTACCTTCTTTACACACCGTTTTGGCGAACACACCATTCCTCCCCACATACATATTATTATGGCTAACCTCTACCTATTAATGCCTCCCACAATGAATCCTATTGTGTATGGGATGAAAACCAGGCAGATATGAGAAAGTGTCATTGGGTTCTTTCTTAAGGGAAAGGACAATTCTCCTAACTTTTAAAGTCTTCTGAGACGTCAGAATTTTCTTAGCCAGGTTGAGATCACCAAGTCAATAGGGAGCTCTTTAAATGACACCAGAAATCTGGCCACAGGAATATTTTTATGATACTCGGGTTACTGTACATCTTTGGAAAGGGTACCATCATGATCAAATAGGTAAATACCCTCTCTCATGTTATTCCATGTTCTTTAAAGCCTTTTTACTATAGAGGACTTTGAAGTTCACTGCATTTAATCTTTACAGACATAATCTTCTCTCCTAAATGACAGTCTACACAAATTTGCAGCACAGTGGTTGGATCACTAACACTTTTTTAAAAATTTAAATCTCTGCCAAAACATGAACCGTGTTCATTTATGTCTGTCCTAACTTACTTAGCTCATCATTTTCCTGCCGAAATCACTTAGAGTTTATTCTGCTTCTATCCCAAGTTTGCCAGCTGTATATCCAGTAGCAACCCATGCATATGTTAACCAGAAAACTTCTAAAGTTGTAAATTGAAGCATGCCTGTAATACCCAGAAGCTGGCAATCACACCAATGTCCATCAACATTAGACAACATAAATAAATAATTGTGGTCTATTCAAATATAGAATTAGGTGAAAGAGATAAAAATACATATTATATATTGTCACTGATGTAGAGTTCAGAAGTAGGCCAGACTAACTGAGATAACGTTTAACTTTGAGAATGAGAAACCAGGTAATGAGGGGTGCTTCTGAGGTACTGCCGTTGATTAGTTCTTGACCTGGATGATAGTTGGAACTTAGTGATATTTCATGAGCCTATTATTTGTAATATATGCTCTTTTTGCCTGTATACTATGCTTCAACAACATTTTTATTTAAAATAATATGTCTTGAGCACACACTCTGACCTCCCTAAGCTGTGAGACATTTCTTTCTTGCTTCCTATGCCAACCGCCTATGGTTTACAAGGTATATATACTTTATTTTCTTTCAGAAATACATTAAATTTAGCATAAATAATATGTGCGTATTTGTACAAATCATAATAAAACAACAAAGACAAGATCATCATAAAAAAATTAAACTTACCTTTTGAAAATATCCTCCATCTAGTCCCTTTTTAGTGATGGCCTCTTAAAAATGTTGTTTGTGTAGCAAAGACTTGAAACCAACCCAAATGTCCAACAATGATAGACTGGATTAAGAAAATGTGGCACATATACACCATGGAATACTATGCAGACATAAAAAGGATGAGCTCCTGTCCTTTGTAGGGACATGGATGAAGCTGGAAACCATCATTCTCAGCAAACTATCGCAAAGACAAAAAACCAAACACTGCATGTTCTCACTCATAGGTGGGAATTGAACAATGAGAACACTTGGACACAGGAAGGGGAACTTCACACACCAGGGCCTGTTGTGGGGTGGGGGGAGTGAGGAGGGATAGCATTAGGAGATATACCTAATGTTAAATGATGAGTTAATGGGTGCAGCACACCAACATGGCACATATATACATACATAACAAACCTGCACGTTGTGCACATGTACCTCAGAACTTAAAGTATAATAAAAAAATATAAAAATATATATATATTGTTTGTGTATGTGTATGTTTTTGTTGTTCTTCTTTTTGGTGGTTATTTCTTTTACTCCAAGCTATGTTTAAACTTTAATAAGATTACCAACTACTCTGTTACACACAGTGAGGATTTAATTTAATAACTGTATCTATATCTGTCACCTGCCCTTTCCCTCAAAATATTTTATGTGTATATATGTATGTATATAATCACACACACACATATAAAACATCAATGTTAGTTATATCTTTAATTTTCTGTTACAAGATAATTACCACCCTACATTAATTCTGGAAATCTTTTTGATTTGTTTATAGTTTGGTTGCAATAATGGAAAATTAATAAATAATATTTGAATTACTATAATTATATAAATAATTTTATGAGTGTTGAATATGAATGCTAATCACTTTACAGCAAAGTAGGGATTATATTTTCTTCTTCATTAGTTCAGTATCATCATCTTCATTATTCTTGAAGTATGTTTCCAGTATCAATATTTTTTCAGAGATTTCTGAGAATATTTTGGACCAATCAAAAAAGGAAAGGAGTTATAGACAATTAGAAAATAACATTTATAACAGAGAAAAAGGAATGATAGCAGAAATATCCAAGAAAAGAAATATAAAGTTGTGAAAATCTCACAAAAAGGACACGAAAAAGGCAAGGCAATGTAAAACATGAAAGTAACAATATAGATCATCTCCTCAGGATGTCAAATGTCTGACTTTATGATTGCTATTAAAAGAGAAAACTGCTAAAGCAAAGAATAATTTATCCCAACCACTATGAAATAATTTTTAAAAACCAAATTCAAAATGTGATTTTTAAGAAATACCAAGAAATGCCAAAATACCTAGAAGAATTGTTGATAGAAGACTCAAACCCAGACACACAACTGTGAGGATATGTGACCTACTTTTTATGCAAATTTCAATATACAATGCATTATTATTAACTCTAGTCACCATACTGCACATTATGTCTTTATAATGTACTCATTTGATAACTGTAAGCTTATATTTTTTGGCCAACATGTCTTCATTTCCCTCACTACCCTAACACGCTTCTAATCTGCTTCCACCCTTCTCTCTGTTTCTATGAATTTGGCTTTTTAAAAATTCTACATGTAAGTGAGATAATGAAGTATTTATCTTTCTATGCCTGGCTTATTTCACTTAGTTTTCCAGGTTCATCCATGTTGTTACAAATGGTAGAATTTCTTTCTTTTGAAGGTTAAATAATATTCTATTGCACATATATGATGTTTTCTTTATCCATTCACCTATTGACACACTTGCCAGGAGGAATACAGATAGTCTTCTGCTTTATTTTAGCTCATAACTGCATCTTTGTTTTAATTTTCTTGATAGTTATTTTCTTGAATCAATAATTAAAGAAAGTGATTTGAATAAACTCAGTTACTGATAACTTGCTTGTTCATATTTAAAAAGTGGAGGCCGAGAAACTACAATGCTTATCAAAATTACTGAATTTTTTTTTTTTTTTTCTGGAGACAGAGTCTTGCTCGTCACCCAGGCTAGAGTGCAATGGTGCAATCTTGGCTCACTGCAACCTCTGCCTCCCAGGTTCAAGCAATTCTCCTGCCTCAGCCTTCCCAGTAGCTGGGATTACAGGTGCCCACCACCACGCCCTGCTAATTTTTGTATTTTTAGTAGATATGAGGTTTCATCATGTTGTCCAGGCTGGTCCTGAACTCCTGACCTCAAGCCATCTGCCCGCCTCAGCCTCCCAAAGTGCTGGGATTACAGGTGTGAGCCACCGCACCTGGCCCTAAAATTACTGAAAGTTAAGTAGAAAATCTTCAAGCTCAGAAAGGTAGTTTATTGGGAAGTTAAATAGTAATTTCAGCACATCAAGAAATCCAACGTAACAATGACCCTCAATTCTGACTATGGGTAAGGTTGACCCACTTACATCTACTTATGGCCTGTTCTATTTTACTTTCCATTATCTGGCACCTATAGTTGGGGGAGACCAGTTACTCATAGAGAACCTTACTGAATAAGGTGGCATATATGCTTGGATTGTGTTCAAGAGCATAGAATAGAGTTTTGGTGCAATCTTTCTGGGGGGAAAAAAGTCTAGCAACATAAAAGCTTTAAAATTAGCGTATTTTTTACTCAATATCTATTCAGGCCTATAAATTTTCCAGTGGAATTAATCGTGATTGTGTTGATGTTCACCATAAAGTTATAACATATTGGAAATTAACTCAATCTTTTAAATTTTAAAAATAGGTAAGGAAAGTTTATAGCCATAAAGTAGCTTTGCTGACTTTGACATTCATATTGCAGAGGAGTCAAAGGGTGAAATATTCATGACATAATGGAAAAAATCGTGATAAAATATCCTCTAAACTATGAATATCTCGGCCGGGGGCGGTGGCTCCCGCCTGTAATCCCAGCACTTTGGGAGGCCGAGGCGGGTGGATCACAAGGTCAGGAGATCGAGACCATCCTGGCTAACACAGTGAAACCCCATCTCTACTAAAAAATACAAAACATTAGCCGGGCGTGTTGGCAGGTGCCTGTAGTCCCAGCTACTCAGGAGGCTGAGGCAGGAGAATGGCGTGAACCCGGGAGGCGGAGCTTGCAGTGAGCCAAGATCACGCCACTGCACTCCAGCCTGGGTGACAGAGTGAGACTTCATCTCAAAAAAAAAAGAATATCTCAATTTGAGGATTAGATACGTGGACACAGGAAGGGGAACATCACACACGGGGGCCTGTTGTGCGGTAGGGGAAGGAGGGAGGGGGGAGGGATAGCATTAGGAGATATACCTAATGTAAATGACGAGTTAATGGGTGCAGCACACCAACATGGCACATGTGTATATATGTAACAAACCTGCACGTTGTGCACATGCACCCTAAAACTTAAAGTATAATTAAAAAAAATTGAGGGTTAGAATAAAAAAATTAAAACCAGTGACAGCCCATATACTAGTACTCTCCCTATAAAAAGTGATTATTTTCTCTCTGAAAAATGGACAGTGCTCAGCCTACTTCATTGAGTTTCACTATTTGCGCACTGTTTATCCCAACATTATTTGAAGTATCTCAATAAAACACTTATATTCCTGACAGAGACAGAGCTTTGAAGAGCTGGGCATTGGCTTTCTACCTCAGGACTGATACTTTCCCAGGACGGGAGCGTCTGTGAACTTCCACAAGGGAGTTTTGTGTTCCCGCCACCTAACAGGGTAGGATGGCATACTGGCGGATGACAAGAAAAAAATGTGTACCACTGACGAACTCAAACTCGAAAGTGCTAATTTGTTAAGAGAATGTGTTTGATAAATTGTCTGAAGCTATTTGGTGGGGAGTGGACAGAAAGCTCAGTATGTACAGTAACTGGTTTCCAATCTTAGTTTCATGGATATAGTTAGGAACTTTCCATCACTACATGGAATCAACTAGAATCAAACTTGATCTTCATTATAAATAAATAGATGAATTGATAAATAAAGACTAATTTAATAATTAAGAATTCCCATTCTGAGTGGTTTGGGTAAGTGACCATTTCTTATAGGTTCAGGAGATAAGTCAATGACTTCTGAAAGGTCCTCCCATTGTATGTATGTAGAAGAATATTTGGAAACTGCTTGTGAGGGATGATATCCAAGGTCATTCAGACTTAGGTTAGTTCCTGAGAGGCTGGAGACAGGAGTGTACCTGTGAGATAAATAGAAAATGTCTAGAAATGAAGAGTTATTCCTAACCTCTCTTGTGCCCTCATTCATAGAAGTCCTAAAGGATTCTAGTTTTCAAGCCTTTGTTCTGCCACTAAGTAATATTGTGGATATTGGTGGATCTTTTTCTCCTCTTGGTTTGAAGCTCTAATGGAGAAATACAGGGTTTATGGAAAAGCATAATAATTTTTTTGTGGCTTTAACGTCTTTAACTGTGGCTATATTGTCCTATCTTCTGATTCTTGCAGCTGGTAAGATAGCTGCTATATCCTAAGGTATGAAATTAGAAATCCATGCCTGGAATATTGGAAGGGTGCCAGGAAATGAAAAGAGATCTTATGGCTATGCAGGGACTCTTCTAAACTGCAGCAGGGTAGAAACCCTCCAGAATGCAGTGGGTTGTTTTCAATATCTGCATGTTACCCAGGTTGCAAGAATCTTCCCATGTTTACACTTCTCTGAAAGGAAAGAAAAAATGCCTTTCTCTGTGATTTATCATTCTTGGAAATGGTCTAGAAAGTTCTGCAGAAGACATTATCCCCCTCTTGAAAGCTCTTTCTGGTCTCACATACTGAGGATTATCTTGAAAAGTTTTTTTTTTATTATTTTGGATTAAGGGATTAAGTCCCTTCTATACTCCAGGGTCACTCAGATGCCTTGATGCCCATTCCCTGCCCACTTTGAAACACCCTGACAACTCCTTTACGGATCTCTTTGGTCTTAACTCCATATACCACAGGATTAAGAGCAGGTGGGAGGCCGGGCGCGGTGGCTCACGCCTGTAATCCCAGCACTTTGGGAGGCCAAGACGGGCGGATCACGAGGTCAGGAGATCGAGACCATCCTGGCTAACATGGTGAAACCCCGTCTCTACTAAAAATACAAAAAATTAGCCGGGTGCGGTGGCAGGCGCCTGTAGTCCCAGCTACTCTGGAGGCTGAGGCAGGAGAATGGCGTGAACCCGGGAGGCGGAGCTTGCAGTGAGCCGAGGTCATGCCACTGCACTCCAGCCTGGGCGACAGAGCGAGACTCCGTCTCAAAAAAAAAGAGCAGGTGGGAAAAGCAGATAAACATTGGCCAAAAGAATGTGAATATGGACTGGAACATGATGGCCAAAGCAGTGTGTAAAAAAGGAGAAGAGGGCTGGTGTATAAGAGATGAGGATGACACAGACATGGGAACCGCAGGTCCCTAGGGCCTTGGACTGAGCTTCATGGGATAAGAGGCGAAGGACAGCTTGTGCAATTAGGGCATAGGAGAGACCAATGCAGAACAAGGCAACCCCAATGACCAACAGTGCAGCTGTCAGCCCATACACACGGTTAGGCCTGGTGTCTCCACAGGCCAGCTTCACCACAGCCATGTGCTCACAGTATGTGTGTAGGATCACATGGCTTTGGCAGAAGTTCAAACACCCAATAAGGAAGGGACATGGGAGCATGAGCAGGGAGCCTCGCACTACAGCTGCCACCCCTATGCGGGCAATGATGGGGTCAGTGAGGATTGTGGCATAGCAGAGTGGGTGGCAGATGGCCACGTAGCAATCAAAGGCCATGGCCAGTAGCACAGTGGACTCTATCATGCAGAAGGCATGAATGAAGAACATCTGTGCCAGGCAGGCAGAGGCAGATATATGTCCGGCTCCACACCAGAGGATGGCCAGTAGCTTGGGAACTGTGGGGACAGAGGCAGCCAAGTCGATGGTTGAGAGCATGCACAGAAAAAGGTACACAGGCTTGTGCAAGACTGGTTCAGTGGCAACAACAACCAGAATAGTTACATTGCCCACAATTGTGGCTGTGCCTAAGCCACACACAGGGAGTGAGAGCCACAGATGAAATTGTTCCAGACCTGGGATGTCCAGGAGGAAGAAGACAGAAGGGTCAACATCAGTGTGATTAGGAGATTCCATGTTGTGGCCAAGAGTGCTGGACATTCTCTGTGGTCAGAAACCTCCACATAGTATCACATTACCTGGAGGAACAAGATAGAACGGAAATAGGAATGAGAGAAGAGTAACACTTACTAGCTCTATCATGTTTAGAAAGCTTCGTCATCCATAAAATAGCAATAATAATCATATCTATTCCCTATAGAGAAGAGAATTATATGGGTTAATATTTCTAAAGATTTCTAAAAAGCTTTGAATAATACCTGATATATAATGCTTATTAAATAAAATAAATGAATGTGAGAAAGGGCTCAAATAAGCCTTTAGATAAACTAGAATTGTCTCCTAGCTAAGGCTATACAAATATACCTGAATACATACATACACACAAAGAAACACACACACATACATACACACTGTCTTTTATGGAGTATAAAAAGAAATTAGGTGTGACTATCAGTTTAGTGACACAAACTACAAACATAGGTCACTGGGTAATCTTGGACGTTCTGTTTCTTGTCCTTTAAGTTGGAATAGATTCTAATTTGGGACCCTGTACTTGGGAATTATTTTCGAACTTAATATTACTCTAGTCGTTTCCACTCTTTTTACTAAGCTATAGGTATATTTTCACATATATCTGTTCAAACTTCATCTGAAATTTCATAAGATGCTTCAGCTATCCTTTCCCCAAAATGTCGAAGGTAACCCTTTTGGACTCCATTCTACTTATGAAACTGAAAATTCCAAGCTTTTTCAGCCCACATCTTGGTCAATCCTTTATTCACATTCCATCTGCAGTACCTGGTGATTTCTAAGAAAGGACATAGTCAAATCCTTCTCAATGTTACCGTTCCACAATGGCAAGAAGTGATTTTACAAGAGTACTTTGACTTTAGCTGGACAGTGATGACTAATGTCTTTTTATGGAAAAAGAATGTATACTATTCTCTAATTTATCTGACCCTTCCAGTACCCTAGCCCCTAAGGGGACTCAATCCACAGCAAGTGTTACTTAAGCTAAAAGGAATTATGCAGAGTATGTGGGACCATGGTGTTGGGAATAAACAGAGGGGCAATCATTAGGATAAAAGTTGAGAAATAATTTTAGCTAAAAGTTTTCAAGATGAGTATGAGAACTTCACTGCCTGGAAATTTATATCCAGGTGTCCAACCACAAATATTTAATGTTTGTCTCATATATAACTAGCCTTATTTTTAAAGCTGGAGATAATGTGAAGATCAGTACAAAAAAGCCAGGAAATCTGAGGAGTTAGAATATAGTTATCAAAGGAGAATCAACTCTGTCGTATCTCTTTCTCCCTTTGGGTGTGTACATATTAGGGTGTGGGGGAGAGTTAAACTCTCCTGTTTCTTAACAGACCAGCTACTCTGTGTATATAGTCACTGAGAACATAAATTTAAAGGGCCCTCTCCATTTTTTAACCACACAGATGTTCCTATTTTGGAATGTACATGGATTTAAACTAAACCACACCAGAAAGCCCAAATATGTTGGTGAACGAGATCAACTATTATTTTTTATTTTCAGAGACTTAGGAACTAACTGAAGAAGAGGAGCTTGGTGACCGTGTTAATCTGATCACAGCTCAGAGTCAACAAATGATATGACTTCCAGGAAAGACAGAGATAAACCCCTGTAACGGAGGTGTGTATGAAGGGTCTTGCACACAGTGCTCTGTGAGCTTATGCCTAGGAGGGCAGAGGCAGCAAAGATACAAGGTTCCAATCAATTTCAGCTAGGGGCTTATCTTTCTCAAAGAGAAATACATTAAGGGGAAAGTTTGGATGTGGTCAAATGTGTGACCATTACTGATATTGTTTGCACTTTCCAGACCTTCACCTAATATTCAGGTAAGAACGTATGCCAGATCTCATGATTGCCTTCATGTACTCTTTGAAGAGGCAGGCTATTTCAGAGGTATAAAATCTTGGGGATTTAAAGCAGCAAAGTTCAGTGGTTAAAACAAATGTAGGCATTGGAACCCACAAAACTGGGAACAAATCTTTGTGTTTACTTCCTATAGGCAGTGTTTCCTTGAATGAGTCAATTTTCCTCTAGAACCTTACAGTTTTCTAATAAGCAAAATGGGAACAACACTTTACAAGCTGGTGAGAATTTAAAGAAAAGTATCTACTACAGCGTGTGGCCAACAGAAGGTGCTTAATAAATGTCATTTATTATCATCATCTTCGTTTTAATAGGAAACAATCTCATGTCCAATGCAGAATCCTCACTGCAGTTTTTTTAACCAGCTAGAATCTTGTCTTAGTGTACATGTTTATATGAGTAACTAGTTTACATTCAATGTAATTTGCTCCATTGTAGGGAAAGCTTATTGATAAACTATAAACACATGTTCTTTATAATTTTTTTCTGTATGCCTTCTAGGGCTATACAACAATAATTTGGAAAACAGCTTTCCTGATCGCTCTCAGCCAAATTGGATGCACTCAGCTATGGCTTTCATGACATAAATTTAATTTATCAGTGAATGTGATCTCTACTCAACTGATGGCTCAACACAGATAATGGACCTGAACTCAGAATACAGAAGTAGAGGGGCCCCGCTCACAGCATCCCCACAACTCTTTAGTTTATGCCACATTTCCTACAGTTTTCGGTCTTCTTACAAATTCACTTACTCAGAGCCAGGAGGCTTAATTTGATGATTTTTTTTTTTGAGGTTCCTTTTGCATTTTAGGTTTTTCCCTTGAAGAAACTGGACTGAGCACAGATGACCATATATTACTTGATTAGATTCACTCCTCCTTTAATTGATGTAAGCGAACATTACTTGCAGTTCCTCTTGGTTCCTCTAGTCTTTTCATTTTTAGGAACCCCAACCTTTGCACGCACCAATCCTTTACAGAGCCATGTGCTCTTATCCATTCCCTCACTTCCAACACTATTCCATCCAACTTGCAGATCTGTGGTCTCACATCTTTCCTTATACAATGTATAAGGAAACTTTTTGACCATTCTCACTCATACCTCAGTTTGAACTTGTCCTCCAACCCAATCACAAACCTGATGCTTATTGTAACATTAAAGCCAGTATCTTCAGTAAGACAAAAGTTCTAACATCACAACTGGGGGAAGGCCTAGGGGTGGAGAATGTTTTCCATGCCCTGAAACCAAAGCCTGTAAGCCTATCTGCACCAGAGCATAGCTACACTTGGGCTGCCTCTGCCTGATGTCAGAATACTAGGGGGAAAAAAGCTCAAGGAAATCTAAGGTTCTGCTGATTCTCCTCTGCCTAGTTTCATGCTGTTCATCTTTATAGTGTCTGTCCATCTCACTAGGCATACAAATTCCCCCTTCCGTGCTTCGTGAGAAATTATTGCTTGTTAGTAATTTCAGGAACATTATAGTAAATGCCATAAACTTTCTTCACAATGCCTCGCATGTCTTTCGTCTGGTTAATGTACCACTTACTTCTTCCTTTCCAGGCAGTTCCCCACTGTGTTCCCCTTTCCAACTACTCAGCTTAATGCCAAACTATAATTTCTGTTTCAGGATGCCTGCTAACTAAAATTCCAAATCAGACTCTATAGAGGTGTTACTCGGGCAAATTTCCTTTCCTGGTCTTTAAATCTTATTCTCCATGCTTTCAAGCAAACTTTCCCTAACCAGTTTGCACAGAAAAACTTCTCTTGAGGGCTAAGAAATGACTTTTCCAGAGTCTTCCTAGCCAAACTCACATGGTTCCAGAAGAGCAGAAAAGAGAAGGCACCACAGTGTAGAAGCATCCTCAGAAGATTGCAAGAACATTACAAGTCTCTGCTCACCCTCAACTGTCTGAAATATATTTCACAGCCCCCTGGGAGTGTAGTGGCTTGCACTGAGTTTAAGGCTAGAGCCGCCTAGGGAGCCTCTATGTTCCCTAGGAAACTGGGCATTCCCACCCTACTCTTCTGAATGCAGTCCAGATCAGAATGTGAAGGTGAAGCCAGAGGCTTTTGTTAAAGATTCAGGGAAGACATATTTGTAGTCTGTTCCCTTGGAATTCTTTTCCTGTTGTTTTGGTTTGGTTTTAACTCCCCACGTATCAGTACTGGCACCATTTCCATAAGGGCACCTAACATTTTAGACTCATTGAGGATACAAATACTGTGGTTACTTGAAGGCAGCTCCACCACCCAAAGGATTCCAGGACATGCTTTCTTTTCCTTCCACTCTTTTATGTGATTATCTCTGGCACATTCTGCTATGTTTACTTTTTCCTAAGACTCTAATACTGTAGAAAATTTACTACACATGTTCCCAGACTTGCTGACTGGCTTTGTGAAATGCTCTGCTGATTTTTTTATATTACCTGTGAATGATGTAGCAAGATGGTAATGAAACTCAGTAGGATATTGTACCCATACATGATATCTAGGAGATGTGACTTATTAAAGACAATTTTTCACCATATAAAGTAATTATCTTATGAACTGAGCACACCGGAGAAGACACGCATTAAGCATTACCAAACCTATATCTCCTGGTGGCCTTTGCTGAAAACCTGTCCACTGTACTTATTTCAGTAAACTATATTGTCAGAGAGCTCATTGGCATTAAACCTAAAACCTAATTTTTCTATGGACTAACTTACTCTTGGTACCAATACTCTAATACTCAAATATTTATTTGGTATAGCCCTACCACTACTGTAATTTACTCCACCATGCATCCCTGACCTTCTTCAGGTTATGAATGAGTGTCTTCAACCTCTCAGAAAAGTAGCTCCTGCCATGATCTGGATTCCACATTATGCAGGGAGAGTTTGGAGAACTGTCAATGTAGAACTGTAATCTTTTTCGACAGTTTACGGCAGTTGGACTACTTATCATCTTTACTTAAGTTGGTCTCCTTATTCTCTTTCCAAAAGCTCCCCTGGTTATTTTCTCCTCCAGCCACACCCTAACTAAAGAGATCTGTCCTTACCATGAATAGTGCCCACACCTGGACTGGATCTGAATTCTGGTGATCATACTCTTAGTTCCTGAGAGGCTCTCTAAGCCTGTGGTTTGAAAATGTTCTTGTACTTCAAAATTACTTACTTCTCTTGTTAAACACGGATTGCTAGTCCACATCCCCAGAGTTTCTAATTCAGTGAGTTTGGAGCAAGATCTCAAAATTTCCTTTACTAACAAATTTCCAATTAAAGGGAATGCTGTTGGTCAAGAGACCGTACTTTAAAAAACCACCACTCCAAAAAAGCAGTTTTTTTTAAGTTTTTTGATTGAGTTTTTCTCCCCAAACTGCTATCTGGTCTGCACTCTTCGCGGGTTCTACTAGATGATTTGGCTACCACAAATATCCTTAACAAGTCATGTTAAAAATCTAGAGCAGAATAGGCTTGCAGTAACTTTCCTTTCCTAGAATCTTGACCTGAAAAATTTTATCTTTCTAGAGCTAAAGATGCCTCCAAAAGCTTTCATCCCACTGGGAATTTCTTTGTTCATCCCACAAAACAAGTCTACCTCTCAGCAACTTCTGGGAAAATTTGTGGATAATGCATTCTATGGAGAATATAATAGCCCTGCGGAGTGTCAACTTGCTTAGGCAAAACTATATTCCCTGGAATTCACTTTCTATTATCTTTTCAGATAAGTGGACTACTAGAAATAATCTCTTGTGAGACTTAAGATGGAAGGGAAATAACAGCCATTGCACTGCACACACACCACTCTCAGTTATTCAAACACGAATACAGGTGTTGCTGCAAAGTTATTGCAGAGATGTACCAGAATACCGTAATCAGTTGGCGTTAAGTTAGGTGAATTATCTGGGGTGGGCCTGACTTAATCAGTTAAAAGCCCTTAAAAGAGGGCTTAGCCCTTCCTTGGAAAAAGAAAGACTCATAGCTCTCGAAATCAGCTTCATCCCATGCCTGGGCAGATTCCAGCATGCTTGTGATTTTTACTTTCTGACTTGTCCATTCTGTGAACTTTGGACTTGCCTAGCTAGCCTCCACGATTATGTAAGCCAATCCCTTGAATGCGTATGTGTATGTGTATATCTCTCCTAATGGTTTTGTGTTTGTGATTGAATCTTGACTAATAAAGAAACCAATGTGTTTTCTCCATTTATTTTACTATGTCGTTATTGTATTCTGCAAGGAATTTGGGGTATTTGCAATAAGCACTAGAAATGGCAAAAAGACACAAATCAGACACTGCAAAAATGAAGGCATAATATGATGTTACTACAAAAGCCCAATGAAAATAGGTATGTAATCTTAGACTGACTATATTACTTTTTAAGAAAATATGAGACACAAGTAGTATGAGATATTGCTGAACTAAAAAATTAGAAATGTGTAATAAATGGTAAAAAAGTTAGAAGCATTTCTAAATGCTTCTAAAGCAAGAATAAAAAGGAGTACGCAATCCCCGTGCTCCTTCCATATTGAGTATTGTACCAAAGGTCACAGCCGTGCAATAAGAAGAAAAGATAATAAAAAATTAGGAAGCATGAAAGGTATTACAATTTGCATAGAAAGTATAAGACAATCTACGGAGAATTTGTTAGTCTATAAAGATTTCAACAAGATTGATAGATACAAGATCAAAATAAAGAGATTAGCAAAAATTATAAAAAATTATGGAATTTTTTATGAATATAAAATGCGTAATAAAAGAGAACACCACACCATAAACCTGGATAAAAGATTCAATACCATAAAGATATCTGATCTTTTCAAATGAATCCATAAATTGGATAGGACTCCAATTAAAATACCAAGAGGAAATCTCTAGAACTCAACAAATAATAAAATTAACATGAAAAAATAAAAGTCTAAAAACAACCAAGACTGTGAGAGCAATATGGGGAGACTTGCCCTATTATACCTTACAAATTATTTTAAAATGCAGAAGTTTGTGTCAAACTTTTACTAGAATAACACTGAGATAAAAAGAATGAAGAGCCCAGAAACAAATTCCTAAGTTTTTTTAAACATACATGACATTACTAATCAGAAAGGATAGCATGTACTAATCAGTATCTGAGATTAGATATTAATGTACTTAAGTATGTAATGAAATATGACCATTTAATGAGCTATAAAAACATGAATTCCAGATGAATTGAAAATAAATTCTTAATTTTATATTTATATTATATAAAAATCCTCATTTTGCAGGAATATAGTATTGAACACAAGAAAAATTAAGACACAATGTACAAATCACAAATGAAACAATTGATATCATTCCCTTTTTTATAATTTATGTTAGTATAACATGAAACGATAGCATTTGAATAAATAGGAGAAATTAGGAGAAAATTAATGAAATAGATATGTGACAGGGTATTTATAATATAAGCATGAAATAAAAACAACCTCAAATCAATTTCCAAGAAGAGTAACAACCCATTAGGAAATTAGGCAAAAATACATGAAAAGAAAGTTCATTTAATTAGCTAATAAGGCTAGCAGAATAAATACAAGTGTACACAATAGTGAGATGTCATTTCACATGTATCAGATTACCAAAAATAAGCCATATCCATTGCTATCAAGAATGTGGGAAAATGGGGAATTTCATATTGTGTATGGGTGTATAGAATGACAGTAATATTTTGAAGAGATATGTAACAATATGCAGTAAAGGTGAAAGTATATATAACCTCAAGTAAAGAAGCTGTGTTTATTTGTATACATTGTGTTGTAAGATATTTACCATTGTAATATCATAAAGTTGACAAAGATTTTCTGCTTCAACAAACTTCAGAACAAATAGAAAGAAGTCTCATAACACCATTATTATATCATGACATGAAAACTGGAAATGGACACAATTATCTCTTTTCCTCTGAGAATTCCTTTTCAGGTCATGTTGCCCTTTGAATAAGAGGCCCAATGGGATGCTCTAATAAAGGACTTCTTCCATTCTTCCTCTATCCTTGATCTCTGGAGAGTCATGGCTGTGCCCAGATTACTTGGAAAACAAAATCACAGACTTCAAAATCTCCCTTATATAGTGCGAGAGAGACTTGGCCCACTGTAACAAGAAAGCTTACATGTTGGGTCTCAGGAAAGAAACACAGAAGGAGGGCCAGGGGAGACAGGGAACTCCTTCTCAGGTGCTTTTCCTTCCCAGCTTAACAAAGATAGTGTTCCATGAAACATGAGATGGGCAGATTTAAGTTGTGACTTCCAAACGGCAATGCTCTGGTTATCAGAAGAAAAGAATGTGGTAGGAAGAATATAGTGTTCTAGGTAAGTTATAATTTAAATAATTAAATAAACTAACCCCACGTCCCCTTTTTAAAATCAGATTGTTTTCCCTAAGCTCCTTCTATCTGGAGCTTTAACTGATTCTGTCTACCTGGCATTTATTTCCTAGCCACACAGCAACCCTCTATTCCAGACACCTGAAACTACTGCCTCCCTTCTGAAAGTTGAGCAAGTTTACAGAAGATGTAGAGGGTGAATGAGTAAAAGATTCAAGAATCTAGGACTTTAAAATAATGCAAACACATTATCAAGCATGACAAGGTGGAGTTAGTTTACAAATTCTAGCTCATGGTGAGTATTTAATAAATACTAGTTAATGAGAAGAATTGTTTAAAGAAAAATTTAATGCTTAAGTGTTAGGCAATGGAGTACAGATATGGGCAAAGCCATGATATGGGCAAGAGGAAGGTGAGAATAAGATTGAGCTGAATATGAGTTTGTCAAGAAAAGAGGAATGTGATGTGAAAACTATTCTAAGCAAATGGAGCTGTCAATCACAAGTTCACCTCTTACCTTGTTTCCAGGACTGCATGTATTTGACAGCAAGGACACACAGAATTCCTCACCATTCCTTAAATATACCTACATTTTCTGATACTGTGTTTCCCCCACTTATTGTTTTCTCTATGCAGAATTCTTTCTCCCCACCTCTCTATTTGACTAACTCTTGTTGTTTTTTTAGGCTATGATAAATCATACTTTCTTAAAATTTTCTTTGTCCTCCCTACAAGGAAGAGTCCTTTCAAACTCCATAAACTCTTTTACATCTCAGTTATAACATTTATTGAGTTGTGTTGTGACTGTCTGTTCATATGTAAGTTAACCTACTGGACAAAGAATAATGAAGGAAGATGAGAAGGAAAGGGCCAGAAAGAACAAAGAAGAAGAGAATTACTGAGTTTTGAGCACCCTTGCATCTGCAGTTTCTGACTCAGCTCTTGGGCTGGTCATTCAAAACATGGTTACACGGGGAAAGGCCTCCACAAGCTCTGAAAAGAGTTTGTTTCTAGGGTCCAATTCCATACATTCAGATCCAATCAGTGGCACCTACATATCAGTAAGTTTTAAACTCTTCAGTTTTTTCATAGACACAGTCAGGACTTTGAATTCCTTTTTGATTCCATCAAGTATAAAGGCATTTATTTTTTAAAAAGATTGTTTTAAAAGCTGACATGTTTAATGTGACTAAAATAGAAGTTTAAGATGCAATAATCACAGATCCACATAAAAACAGAGTAAGTCATGTGAATATTTGTGGGGAGACGGAATAGCAAGGACAGGTACCTTGAGGCAGGGACAAACTTATCATGCATAAGGAAGAGAAAAGACCAAGAATAAAGTGAGCAAATGGTAGGGTGTAGAAGATGAAGTTGGAGAGGTGAGGTGAATCCAGGAGATTCCTTGTACCTCATGAGGATCATGAGTATTTATGATCGGTGTACATCACAGTGCCTTGTACATCGTGGCACAGACTTTTGATACTATTCTTTATATAACAGGAAGCCATTATGATGATATGATAAGCTGTTATGAAATCATACTACTTATATTTTTTAAGATTTTGAAGATCACATGGCTGCTTCATGAACAATAAGCAGTACATAGGCAAGAGAGAAGCAGAACAATCAGTAAGGAGTTCTATCAGTTGTCCAAGTAAAAATTAAGGACATTCTGGCTAGAATGATGATGGTGAAAATGAGGGTAATGGGAAGTCTCGCTAGAAGTAGAATGCTGATAAGGCAGTAGAGAAGAGTATGATTGCAGGAAGAAGTTTTTGTATGAGGGAAAGAAAACATTCATTTTATAAGCAGATGAGTAAGCTTTAAATAAGAGTGTGGCAGCAGGTCATCCATTGTTACAGGAAGACACGGTACCAATGCAGTGGGTGCTATTTTTGGTGTTGGGGAAATGAGGAAATTGTTTCGGTTTCTTCTACTTTCTTATAAAATATACAGAAATAGCATTTTATTTTAGATGAGAGGTGTACGTGTTGCGAGATTAAGAAGAAAGACAATAAAATGTCTCACAGAATAGAAGTGTTAATAGAAAGATACTATGATTGCCTGGGTGTGCTGATAATTCCCCCTGAGGATTATAGCTAAACTAGAATCAGTGATCGCGAATGTGCTTCTTGAAGTCACGTTCAGCTGTTCAGATGTGAATGCAAAGCAGATAGAGCTGGTATTGCGTCATTACTATATTAGTACAATGAAGGAAGAGGAGAATGAAGAAGTGGAGCGTAAACATATGAAAGTGATTATAGTGATTGAACATAGTTTCTAACTAGCTGGTGAGAAGGTAAGATGGTAACAGGAAAAGGTGGAAGCATTGATGGATTAGAAACCCTTATGATGTCAAGGAATTGCTGAAGTAGAAGGTTACTGACAAAAATGAACTAGAAAAACATGAGCTAAATGTAAAGGCTAAATGTAAGACCCTTAAAAACAATATTTTAAAGGTGATGCCATTTTCTAGTGTATTATTTATAATATTCTGAGTGGCTGATGTGGGGTGAAGAAAAAGACTATTAAAAGTAAGGAAGTCAAGAAACAAAAGGCCAAGCCTCTTTTTCGTTGCTGATATAAATCAATTATAGGCAGCTGTTATGACAGAAGTAGTAATAGAGGGAAAGGCATCAAAAACCTACCTTGATATGAAAAAAAGTGCCAAAAGCACAACTTGATGAGAAAAGGTAAGCAAAAGAAGAACAAGTAACTGAAAAGGGAGTGGGGAATAGGTAGTGTGATATGACAGTCTGTATTTCATAGGGCCCTGGGATTTTAAAGTGGGAAGAGAAACAAAGATCTGGAAAGTACAGTGAGGAGCAAGACAATCTAATACATACCCGCACTCCTAGAATCTGTGGTCTGTGAGCAGTGATATTTATTAAAAATATAAAAATAAAATAATTATAAAATCCAATATCTATAAAATCAATGCATTGTTAAAGTTGCTACAAATGATTATACAGAATGTCAGTGCCAGATTCTTTCACATACTTAAAAGTCATCTTCATTCACAGAGCAACTGGACTAGGTTTAGTCTAAGCATTCAATCTTCCATTTGATATGGCTATTTAGAATGCAATATGCTCAGAGCATAGCCTACTTTCTGTTAGAGGAAGAAGGTAAAGTGAATTTTCATGGAAAGATATAAGTTTTTGACCATACTGTCTGATTTCTAGAGAGCAGAACATATTTTGGAGCTGATGAGTAGCTATGGAATTAAAAATAATTAGGAGGTTTCATAAACATTTAATGATAAAAGTAATGGTGGTTGAGCTTGACCCGGAAGGTTGTTTTCTTAAAATGTCAATAGTAAATAAGGATGTGAGGTATGATTAGATTAGTTCTGAAAGTATCTGAGATAAGATGTTCAGAGGTAACTTGAATTCTTTTGTTCAGAACCAAATTCTATTCTTTTGTGGTACTGTTCCACAGATAGGTTGTATTGACAAAGGGTATAGGGGATATTACGTGTTGATAGGGGAGGAAGCATAGGTTGGAGGATGAGAGCTGGTTTACCAAAAGCAGAAGAACTGCAGGTCTCCTGTAACTCCTGTCATGGACTGCCTTTTGTTCAAGAGAACTATCAGTTTTATTAAGAGCATGCCTCCCCTAAATGCTACAGAGTCAAGTGTTAAAGCTATAGGATAAGGGTGGTCTCACAAGGAGATAATATATTCTACACTTCTTTCAACAATTCAACATATGATAATTTTTTTCAATAATTGAAGTACTATATCTATACTTATTTTTTCTGTGACAAATGAAAAATGTCGTTACCTGATAAATTAAATGTGGGATGATAACTGTTGGCCTTCTGGAAAGTAATGGCTTTTGAAATAAATGGTACATGAAAAATAATTATTGACATTTCAGAGCCCAATTAAGATTGAAAAACTATAAATGAATGATGGGTTCTATCAGAATTGTGCAACGTTTTATAGATGTTACAATAATCCGTGCATTGAAATGGGGGAAAGGGTCATGAAGGACAAGAGGGCAGAGATCTTACAGCCATTAAAAAAAAGAGAGATAGGTTTAGTGGAGGGAGAGTTAGAAGATTAGAAGAAGATGAGCGTGTGCAGGGATGGTGATGAACATTGTAATTGTGAAATCAGTTCATCTGCAGAAATATTTATTTTACCCAGAAGTGAGGCAACAGTGAGGATAGAATAAGACACTATGATCTATAATTCTTCTGTCTCAGTAATGGTACTTCCAACCTCTCTATTAATATTATTATTCACATTCTGTCTTTATGTCAGTTAGTTTCTTTTATGAATGCTTAGACTAAACCTAGTCCAGTTGCTCTGTGAATGAAGATGAGTTTTAAGTATGTGGAAGAATCTGGCACTGACATTCTGAATAATCATTTGTAGCAACTTTAACAATGCATAGATTTTATAGATATTGGATTTTATAATTATTTTATTTTTATATTTTTTATTTTTGTGAGTACACAGTAAGTGTATATATTTATGGGTTACATGAGATATTTTGATACAGGCATGCAATGTGTAATAATCACATCACAGCAAATAGGGTACCCATCACCCCAAATATTTATCCTTGGAGTTTCAAAACAATCAAATTGTACTCTTTTAGTTATTTTAAAACATACAATTAAATTATTTTTTACTATAGTCACCCAGTTGTGCAAGCAAATCTAGGTCTTATTTATTTGTCCTATTTTTGTACCCATTAACCATTCCCCTGCTTCTCAACTACGTTTCCCACCCCCGAGAAACCATAAAATGATTATAAAAATAAAACAATTATCTCTTGTCAGGTGGGTAATTTGGAAATTTTTTTCCATTCTGTGGGTTGTCTCTTCACTTTTTTTATTGTTTCCTTTCCTATGCAGAAGCTTTTCAACTTGATTCAATCCAGTTTGTCCATTTTCGTTTTGATTGCGTGTGCCTGTAGGGATATTTTCAAGAAATCTTTGCCCATGCCAATGTCCTGGAGAGTTTCCTTAATATTTTCCTTAGTAATGTCATAGTTTGAGGTCTTAGATTTAAGTCTTTAATCCATTTTTCTTTGATTTTTTTAATATGCTGAGATATAGGGGTCTAGTTTTATTCTTTTGCATATGAATATCCAGTTTCCCAGCACCATTTATTGAAAAGACTGTCCTTTCCCCAGTGTATGTTCTTGGCACCTTTGTCTAAAATGAGTTTACTGAAGATTTATACATTTATTTATGGGTTCCCTACTCTGTTCCACTGGTCTTTAGGTCTGTTGCCATGCCATTACCATGCCATTTTAGTTACTATAGCTCTGTAGTATAATTTGAAGTCATATAATGTGATTCCGTCAGTTTTTTTCTTTTTGCATATAATAGCCTAGGCTATTCTGGGTCTTTTTGTGGTCCTGCATAAATTTTAGGATGGTTTTTGTATTCCTGCCAAAAACGTCAGTATTTCGATAGAGAATTGCATTGAATCTGTAGATTGCTTTGAATAGTATGGACATTCTAACGCTATTGATTCTTCCAATTGATGAACTTGGAATATCTTTCTATTTTTTGTGTGTCCACTTCCATTTCTTGCATCAGTGTTTCATAGTTTTCACTGTAAAGATCTTTCACTTCTGTGTTTAATTCCTAGGTATTTTAATTTATTTGTAGCTATTGTAAATGGGATTACTTTCTTGATTTCTTTTTCAGATTATTCACTGTTGGCATTTAAAAATGCTACTGATTTTTGTATGTTGATTTTGTATCCTGCAACTTCACTGAATTTATCAGTTTAAATAGTATTTTGGTGGAGTCTAGGTTTTTCCAAATATAAGATCATATCATCCGCAAACAAGGATAATTTGACTTCTTCCTTTCCAATTTGGATGCCCTTTCTTTCTTTCTCTTGTTTGATTGCTCTAGCTAAGACTTTTAATACTGTGTTAAAGAACAGTGGTGAAAGTGGGTGTCTTTGTAGTGTTCAAGATATTGAGTAAACACTTTCAGTTTTTCCCCATTAAGTTTGATACTAGCTGTGGGTCTGTCTATATGGCTTCTGTTATGTTGAGGTGTACTCCTTCTATTCCCAGATTTTTTTAGGGTTTTTCTTATTAAGGGATGTTGAATCTTATCAAATGCTTTTTCAGCATCAATTGAAATGATTACATGGTTTCTGTCCTTCATTCTGTGGATATAATATATCACAATGATTGATTTGCATGTGTTGAAGTATCCTTGCATCCCTGGGATAAATCTCACTTGGTCATAATGAATGATCTTTTTAATGTGTTGTTATATTCAGTTTGCCAGTATTTTGTTGAGGGTTTTTGCATCAATATTCATCTGTGATATTGGCCAGTAGTTTCCTCTTTATTCTTTGAGGTTTATTTGTTTGGTTTTGGTATCAGGGTAATACTGGCATTGTAGAATTAGTTCAAAAGTATTCCAAATTATATTTTTTGAATAGTTTGAGCAGAATTGGTATTAGTTCTTCTTTAAATGTTTGGCAGAATTCAGGAGTGAAGCCATTAGGTCCTACGCTTTTCTTTGCTTGAAGCCTTTTTATTATGGCTTCAGTCTTGTTACTGTTATTGGTCTATTCAGGTTTTGGATTTCTTTATGGTTCAGTCTTGGTAGGTTGTATGTATCTAGGAATTTGTCCATTTCTTCTAGGTTTTCCAATTTATTGGCATATAGCTGCTTATAGTAGGCAGTAATGACCCTTTGAATTTCTGCAGTGTTAGTTGTAATGTCTCCTTTTTAATCTCTAATTTTATTATTCGGGCCTTCTCTCTTTTTTTCTTAGGCTATAGAAATGCTTTTTGTTTAACTTTTCAAAAAACAGCTTTTCGTTTCATTGATCATTTGTATGGTTTTTCTCATTTCAATTTCACTTATTTCTGCTCTGATCTTTATAATTTCTTCGAATTTGGGGTTTGGTTTGCTCTTGCTTTTGTTGCTTTTTAAGATGCATCATTAGGTTTTTCTTTGAAGTTTTTTTTCTTTTTTGATGTAGGCACTTGTAGCTATAAACTTCCCTCTTAGTACTGCTTTTGCTGTATCCCATAGGTTTTGGTATGTTGGGTTTCTATTATGATTTGTTTCAAGGAATTTTTCAACTTCTTAATTTTTTCATTTACCCACTGGTCATTCAGGAGCATGTTGGTTAATTTAAATTTGTTTGTATAGTTTCCAAAATTCCTCTTGCTATTGATTGCTAGTTTTATTCCATCATGGTCAGAGAAGATGCTTGATACTATCTCATTTTTTAAATGTTTTAAGGGCTGTTTTGTGACCTAACATATGGTCTTTCCTTGAGAATTATTCACATGCTGAGGAAAAGAAAGTGTATTCTGCAGCTGTTGAATAAAATATTCCATAAATATTTATTAGGTCAATTTGGTCTATAGCACAGATTAAGTCCAATGTTTCCTTGTTGATTTTCTGTCTGGAAGATCTGTCCAATGCTGAATGTGAGGTGTTGAAGTCTCCTGCTATTATTGTATTGTAGTCTATATCTCCCTTTAGGTTTAATAATATTTGCTTTATATATCTGGGTGCTCCAGTGTTGGGTGCATAGATATTTAAAATTAACTCTTGCTGAACTGACCCTTTACATTATATAGTGATCTTCTTTGTTTCTTCTTACGTTTTTGTCTTGAAATCTATTTTGCTTGACATAAGTATAGCTACTCTTGCTCTATCTTGGTTTCCATTGGAATGGAATATCTTTTTCTATCCCTTTATTGTCAGTCTATGTGTCTCTTTATAGGTGAAGTGTGTTTTTTGTAGGCAACTGGTCACTGGGTCTTGTTTTCTTTAGTCTATTCAGCCCATCAATGTCTTTTGATTGGAGAGTTTAGTCCATGTACATTCATTGGTATTATTGACAAGTAAGAACTTACTCTTGCCATTTTATTTGTTTTCTTGTTGTTTTGTGGTCTTCTTTTGCTTCTTCCTTTTTGTCTTCCTTTTACTGAAGGTGATTTTTTTCTAGTGGCATCATTTAATTTCTTGCTTTTTATTTTTTGTGTATCTGTTGTATGCGTTCTGATTTGAGATTACCATGAGGCTTGCAAATACTATCTTATATTCCATTATTTTAAGCTGATAACAACTTAACTTTGTTTGCATAAACATAATAACAAACAAAAAGAAAACTAATGAAAATTGTACACCTTAACTTCATCCTATCACTTTTTAACTTTCTGTGGTTTCTATTTTTGTCTTATTTTTACCGTCTATGTTTGAAAAGTTGTAGTTATTATTTTTGAATGGTTCATTACTTATCCTTTCTACTTAAGATAAGAATATTTTACACACTACAGTTATGGTGTTATAATACTCTGTGTTTTCCTGTGTACTTACTATTATCAGTGAGTGTTGTATCTTCAGGTGATTTCTTATTGCTTAATAACATCTTTTTCTTTCTGATTGAAATTCTCCCTTTAGCATTTCTTGTAGGACAGACTTGATTCCTCTTTCATGTTTGAAGGATATTTTCACTGGATATACTATTCTAGGATAAAATATTTTTTTTCCTTCAGCATTTGCAATACCTTATGCTGTGCCACTCACTCCTGGCCTATAAGGTTTCCACTAAAAAGTCTACTGCCAGACATATTGGATGGAGCTCCTTATATGTTATTTGTTTCTTTTCTCTAGCTGCTTTTAGGATCCTTTCTTTATCTTTAACCTTTGGAAGTTTGATTACTAAATGCCTCGGGGTAATGTTCATTAGGTTAAATCTTCTTGGTGTTCTATGAGTATTGAATTTTAATTGATACAAGCATGGTTAAAAGAGTAATCCATAAGAAGTGCTGCTTTCCCAGCATTTTAGTTATAATCATCAGTTAGGATGGATATCTATGAAAAAAGCAAAGATCTTTAGCTGGGGGCTTTATAAAAGAAACAAAAAGATTATAATTAATGACAGGCGTATTCAGATGCTAGAATGAGTACTGAAATGAGATATGACTATGTTTTCTAAAAGTCAAAGAATATGCAGAAACTACTTAATATAAGCAAATTTAATATTTATATTTTACTACATGCAGGCAAGTTCCAAAGATCTTGCTATGGGGTACAGTTTAATTGCAAAATTTATTTTAATAGCATTATTAATAATCTGAAACAATTATTTGTGAAATCATTAAGTTCCAGAGGAGTAGCTCAAATATTGAAGTATTATCTCTGTCTTTTATGGGTGGAAATTATATCTTGTGATAGTGTTAATGAGTTTAGTGATTCACAAAGTCATTAAAATGTCATGCATGTTATCTACACTGAGCTTCTAATACACCTATAGAGCTCCTAGCTATATCACTAGACAAATGTCTCTGTTTCATCCTACGCTTTTCTTCCTGTATTATACACAATCTACAGATTCTATTCCACAAACCTCATCTGGATGTTACTTGTGTGTATCAGAACTAATTGTTCTTAGTGTCTGCTCAGGTGTGAGTGCAAAGTTCTATCTAAGTACATTCTACATTTCTATTTTCCATATTTCATGTTAATATGATTTTCAAAATGCTAAGGACAGTGTTATTTTATTTATTCAGTTGAAGGGCTTTTTTCCATGTTATTGGTTATTTCTCCCCACACCATACACTCTATTATAAAGATTATCTTCCTATTAGAAGTCCAGATATAATACAGATTTCCCTCATTATGCAGATGTATGCACACCTGCTTCCTCTAAGAACTATTAATCAGCTTCACGACTGCATCAGCTCACAGGATATCTAAATATAATTTTATATCACAATGTTAAGTTCCCTAACATATGGAACCATGACCAGAGGCCATAAGCTTAAATTGAATGTCTACAACCAAAAAACAGATAGTTTGGACAATGCACAGGAAATGAAAGACAGTTAGTACCAAAGAGGTAGGAATTAGTGGAAAGAGTTCTTGATTTAATTAGTACTTAAAGTGTCCATAGATCCCTCGAAGGAGAGAGAAATTCTGCTTAATTTATGATAAAAACTAAAGAATGAGTACTCTTAGGTAGCCCAGTGTACAAATTTAAAGCAAATACCTCATAATTAAAGGTAATACAATTTACACGTGAAGGTCAGTTATAGTAAAGAGAGAGAGAGAGAGATGCACGAGTCAGATCCAAAACCTCAATGGATTGTCCAGCAAGTTACAAATATGCATAACTTGGGAGATGATGGGAAATAGCCACCTGATAGTGTTTTTATTTGGACATTGTATCTTTCATATTTTGTCTGCCAAAACCCAGAAGGCCCCAAGGGCAGTGAAGCAATCACCACCTAAAAGTGGATCTCTAAAAGAGGGACAAAACATAAAAGCAAAGGAACTCAGTTCTTCCAACAGCTCAGTGCCCCTGGAACAAGGTGGGGGAAAATATGTTTCCTCTCTTTTTGTATATTTTGCAGGCTTCCCAAGGAGACAGTTACGGCTCTTCTATCAAGTTTTTCCATCTTTCTATCAAAGGTAAAATTTTATCCTATTTAGTCAGATTTCTTAAAATGTGGAATTGCTGAACTGGAAATGGTGAGAATAAATGTTCACTACAATATCCTTTATACAGAAAAGAAGGCAAAGCCCCATAAAGAAATTACTGTGAAACAATATAGGTGCTTAGACGTAGACTTGAAACCAGATTGTGGATTTCATGATCCCAAAGGTCCATTCTGCCATCTTTCTCTAGGCCCCGTCTCAGCAAGTCTTTAGAACCCAAACCCAGTAAAAACAACGCACCAGCCATATCTCATTGACAGGTGTCTAACTTTAACAACTGCCAACTATTTCAACCATGCTAATCCTCAACCATTCCAGCTTCATGACCTTCACGCTGATGGGCGTACTGGCTTAGAGTCACAGCACTTGTGGCTATCTGTTCCTTTCTTCTCCATGTTTTTGGCTATCCTCATTGGCAATGGTTCTATCGTTTTCCTGGTGACCACAGAACCCACACTTCATTCACAAATGTACCTGCTTCTGGCCCTACTGATGGTGGCTGACCTCATATCCACTCTGGCTGTGGTGCCCAAACTCCTCTGCCTCTTCTGGTTCAATGATCGGGACATAGCTGCCAATGCCTGTTTCACTCAGATGTTTTTCATCCATGGATCATCCGTGGTACGATCAGCCCTCCTTGTTTCCATGGCTTTTGACCGCTTTGTGGCCATATGTGAGCCCTTACGCTACAACATAATTCTGAGCCGTTCTTTAGTTGGACGCCTGGGACTGCTGGCTCTTGCCAAGGGTGTGATCCTTATCCTGCCCATGCCTCCTCTACTTCAAAGATTACCCTTCTACCACACAGCCATTCCTCATACCTACTGTGATCACATGGCTGTGGCGAAGATGGCCTGTAACCGCACCAGGCCCAATCGTTATCTATGGGCTCTTCATGATCCTGCTTGTGGTAGGACTTGATCTGCTGCTCATTGGCTTCTCTTATGCCCTCACCCTATAGGCTGTGGTATGCCATCTCGAGATGCCACCTGCAAAGCCCTCAACACCTGCTCAGCACACCTCTTTGTCATCCTTGTCACTTATGTGCCTGCACTCTTTTCCTCTGTCACCCACTGCATTGGTCACAATATCTCACCTCATACCCATATTCTCCTTGCCAATCTCTACCTTCTCCTGCCCTCAATGCTCAACCCCGTCATCTATGGTATAAAGATGAAGGAAATACGGGGCAAGGTGACCAAATGCCTGTGCAGAGGAATTGCATAGACTGTGGGTCCCAGCAATAAACCCGTGAGTAAGTGAACAATAAGGCCAACTGATAATGCTTTTGCCCAACCATTCAATACCCAGTTGTATCTCCATATGAGCTGTGGGAAAAATAAACCATGGATAAGTGATTTTCTTTTTCTTTTTTTGTGGGGGCGGGGGGGTGGGTGGAGTTTACAAGAAGGACCAATGTATGTGTACTTTCATTGAGTTATGGACTACAAAAGGGAGGGCCTAAGCTATCTCTTTCTATTATGCCTATTTACCAGGGACATTCTGATGGCACGGGTCTCCTGATGACATTCACGTCTGTGTTTTGTTCATGTTCATCAATTACATACAATATTGCTCTGCAATGATCCAAGGTCATGTTTCCTTGTCTTGGTGAAGACTTTATATTTGCTTCAGTCTTCTTTATATTTTCTATTTCTCAAATTATCTGTGTCTATTTCTAACTAGTATCTTTTTGCTGAAAGGAATGCAGTACTTATTATCTTAGTACAACACCTTGACATGTAATAACTCTTCAGGCAACTGACCTTTTCATCAAAAATATTTTAAATGAAATAGCAATGTGGTATGTTCACAGTACTGACAGGATAATTGTGATGATATGGATGCAATGACAAAAACGAAGGAATTTGAGGATGACATACGTAGGCTGAACTCAGGGACTGCTGAGACACATATTTCAAAAAGTTTTATTGCAAAGGAAAACATGTATTTATACATCTAATTCAAAAGACTTCCATGACCAGGAACTTCATCTTTAAAAAACATATGTGAACATGAAGCCACCTGTTCTTGAAGTGTATTCCACAGTGACTCAGATTATGTACAAAGACTAACTTATATTGTTTTGGTCAAGCATTGCTTTGTTGATATGTTTTGAATCACTGTAATGAGTGAAATTTCTATCTAATCATTTAAATACACAGTTATCATTGGATCAATTGTACAACGTAATAAGACAAATAAAAGATTGGGTATTTAAGCAGATAAAAGTTAAAATTAACAAATATTAAATTGAAACTGCAGAATATAGGAACTACTGAGAAATAGTATAATCACAGCTTTAGCACAATTTAAACATATGTGATTAATGAGTTTAGAATCAGGAGAAAGAATCCAATATTTCTAAACTCCTTTCAAATCTAAATCACTGTATTTGAGATTCTTTAAAAGACAATGACATGGAGAATAAGTGTAATGTATGTACTCTTTATCCCTAGCCATGACTTCTAACAAATTCTTATCTCCTCTCTATTCTGGTGAGCTAAACAATCTATAAATTCTAAGAACATCTTTACTTCCTGTGATCTAGAACAGAGAGGTTCCTCTTTGCTGATTACTCCTTTCCGTTGGGTTTCACCTAGTCTTGCCTAGCCTTTAGAGTAGGAAGATGACTCCAAGCAGGAAAAACATCATTTTATCTATATAAGAGAGTAATCAAATTCTATCCAGCCAGTCCTGTTGTTAATTCTCTTAGATAAGAAATGGCCTAATTTACTCTTAACTATGAAAGTGTTTTTATGGAGACTGTGTTGGGAAAAGTTGGCATGGAAGGAGGAAAAGAGGTAAAGTCAGTGATATGGTTGGGCTCTGTGTCTCCACCCAAATCTCATGTCGAATTGTAATTCTCAATATTGGAGGAGAGACCTGGTGGGAGGTGACTGGATCATTTCAGCAGATTTCCTCTTTGCCGTTCTTGTGCCGGAGTTCTCACAAGATCTGGTTGTTTAAGGGTGTGTAGCACTTCCCCTTCGCTCTCTCTCTCACTCCTGTTCTGCCATGGTAAGATGCGCTTGCTTTCCTTTCGCCTTCTGCCATGATTGCAAGTTTTCTGAGGCCTCCTATCCATGCTTTCTGTATAGCCTGCAGAACCATGAGCCAATTAAACCTCTTTAATTCATAAATTACCCAGTCTCAGATAGTTATTTATAGCGGTGTAGGAATGTAATAACATAGTCACATCATTATTTTATGTTAGACTCTTTGTGCCTTTTTGTTCTCCATAAGCCAGATCTCCCACTGAAGGTAGAGCATGGAGAGAGGATATATGTCTAACACCTTCAGTCACCATCATGATTAGCATGGCAGAGTTCAGAGAAAACTAAAAAAAAAAAGGACTGAATATTCTACTCTCATTAAAATATAATCCCACTGATGGAAAAGAGTTATAGCATTCAAATCTTGGAAAGCAGGTGAAGATACTGGGTGATAAGAAACCCTAAGAAAAATTCAGGACTACCGCTAAGGTTGGGGTATTTCTGTCCTAGAAAAGGAACGAATAAAGGGTTCCACATTTTCTTCCTCATATTCTATTAATTCCAGCAAAAATACCAACTCTTTAGGTGGTTCCATGATAGTTATTCCAGGTATTTTTACATAAAATAGCTCATTGAATTATTTCAAATTTAACTCAAGTTATATAATAACATCTATTTTGCAGATTAAGTTACGAAGGCTCAATTTCCTTATGTAAGTTACACTTACTGGTAGTGAGTAGTTAGCCTGGATTCTAATCCTAATATATCTAATCATAAGACATCTTCCCATTCTATTATGCCTATATTGTCTTTTTAAAGACAACCAAGAATATAGAATGAAGAAGTTGTGGAGCAAGACTAAGTGGAACAGTTAGCAAGAATGGCTTCAGTCATAAACACAAGGCGACTATTGTGTGCCTACCTCATTCCTAATACCAAAAACTAATTCAACTTTGGTGTATAAACAGTTGCAATCTATTTGGAGAAGTAAAAATATCTTCCTTGTCTAGTTATTCATTTTTTAATGTTCCGCCTGAACTTCATTCAATTTCCACTCTTCTGAGATGCTTGTTGTATCACTAGGAGTTAGCTTTGATGGAGTGTGTCATCCAATATCCATTGCCATCTGATTTATGATAAGGTTTGCCAAAGAAAGCTATGTGAGTCTCAGTCCTCAGAAAAAGAGACAAGATTACAAATACAAGAATTTTGAAACCAAATAAAGAAGTGAAAGTGAAACACCTGTGTGGAAGGAAAAGGGAAACAGGGTAGGCTGGGAAAGACATATTAGAAAGTTATTGTTGGTCTCTGCTGCTGACAAGTTGAGTATTCAGTGGGAGTTCATGCTGTTGAGTTCACATGCAGCTTCCATCTCTGCCACCATGGTCACTATGTGCCAGTTCTACAGCGGCTGATGATGAATACTGGCTAATGTCATTTTGACTAAGTCATTTTGTCTACTTAGTTGTCTTTGGATGTGGATGTATTTTGGTATTTTGATAGTTATTAACATGTAACACAAAAGGCTTCAAATTTTATACCCATTCTCATATATTCGCCACATGCCTTTGACCCAGATCTTCTTGCCTTCAATCTTTATTCCATTTACTTTCATAACCCCAACCAGGCGTCCAGGCTATTGGGCACTGTCCAGGCATTTTTATTCTCACCGTAGGCCACTTCTTTCACTCAAAACCTATGGCTTTTGCACTGCTCACAGCTCCACCCATTGGAAAGATTTTTTTCTCTACTGTAATTTGGGGCCGGCCATGCCTGAATGTGGCTGCAAAGCAAACTCCATCCCTTTTCTTCTTGCACCTACTTACCAAGGTGGCCAATAAGTAAACCTTATAACCTTATTCAGGCTTTTTTCTCTTCCTTGGTTGGTCATTCTAGACCCCCTTCTCCCTCCCCAGGTATAAGTGCAAACCCTGGAGAAGCACTAGTGCAACTCAGTTGAGTAACATTGGTGTCTGGACTTCTTGCTCATGCAGTCTATTTGTGCCCTGTGGTCCCGCTCAGGATCAATTCTGATGTATTATTTACATCTAATGATGGACTGCTGACTTCATAACTTG
Organism: Nomascus leucogenys; assembly: GCF_006542625.1. Lineage (NCBI taxonomy): Eukaryota > Metazoa > Chordata > Mammalia > Primates > Hylobatidae > Nomascus > Nomascus leucogenys. Next base: position 66,671,630 of record NC_044395.1, on the reverse strand, counting down.
ATGGGTCTGACTTTATAACTTGGCAGGTCTGACAGTACCTTGGTCACTATAGGAAGTTCTTGACAGATAGTCACTGCCTGATATATTGCTGTGAAATGAATTATCCCTAAACAAAGCAACTTAGAACAAACAACACTTATTATCATGTAGAGTTGTTGAAAATAAGAAGTGTGGGAGCAGTTTGACAGTTCTAGTTCAGGTTCTTTCATGAGGTATGATATAAATATGTGGTATAATGATATAAATATACCAGCAAGGGTTAAAGTCATCTTAAGGCTTGAATGAGACTAAAGGATCCACTTCTAAGAATATATACCCACATGACTGTTGACTGGAGGCCTTAGTTTCTTACCACATAAATCTCTCCATGAGGCTACTGAAGTATGCCCATGGAAGCTGGTTTCCCCAAGAGTTAGTAATCTAAGAAGAGAGAAAAAGCTACAAAACCTTTTATGACCTATTCTCAGGTACAATCTAGTGTCATGTCTGCCATTTTCTATTGGCCATTTAGAATAACCCTGATATAATGTGTAACTGGACTAAAAAAGGTCTTGTGTACCAGGAAGCATGAATCACTGGGTGATATCATGGAATATGGTTACCAAAGTGTCTATGTTCAAGTATTTTATCTCTTCCAAGTCTCAGTAATATACCAAGAGCTGTTTATCAAAAGGCAAGCAAGCCTCTGCTGCAGTTGATACGGTCTTACTCCCAAATCCCAGGATTCTTCACTGTGATACTGCTACTGGAATTTGCCATTAGTTCCATCCTGCATCTTGTCCCACAACTGATACCCAGTAACAGGTTTACCAGATCATGTGGCCCAAGCAGCAGAGATGATTGTACAATGGCCTGGACGTGCTGTTCCTGGCCTCCAGTTGAAGTTACAGCCTCCTATGTCACCCACTATTCGAACTCAAGTAATTTTCCTATGTGTGGGATGTGTCACCCAGACTCTAAAGGTTATTATTAAGCTGTGTTTCTTTATTCATGGAGGTGCAGGAGAGTATGAAAAATACATCAATTTGACTTTTGCTTTTGAGGGGATATCTTGGTATTTACCTGATCCCTGCACCCTTAAAAACTTTACTGAAGTGGCTAGTTCTTGCATCTTCATAGGATTTGGCTTTTACCATTGGAGTGCGTGTATCTGAGAAAGTCCTACAATATTCAGGCAATCTCACTCATCTTGTCCAACAATTCAACATGATGTTGTCAATGTTATGGATCCGCGTGATATTTTGTGGGATGTCAAGCAGTCTAGATCTCTGTGGACTGTGTCATGATATACAGCAGTAGAGTTAACATAGTCTTGAAACAAAACTATAAATGAATATTGTTTGTCCCATGTGAATGCTGTTTGCGATTCACTTTTCTAATTGGAATAGGAAAAATGCATTTTACAAATCAATGACTACATTCTATGTACATCAGGGCTTAAGTATACTGTTCTATCTGTGATACCACATCTGGCACAATAGTTGCAATCAGTTTCTACATAAGTGTAAAATAGTCCATAGTTATTCTTCAGGATTCATCTACATTCTGCATGGACCAGAATTAAACAGATATGTGATAAGCACCACAACCCTGACACCTTTTAAGTCTTTAATGATGATACTAAGTTTTAACATTCTATTTCTGAGAAAGTAAGTTAATTCTTGCTCATCTATCCTTTATGTTCTAGCACTTTCAATCAAGCATCCTCAAAATCCAAACCCAAGGGTTGCCTTTGGCTCCTGCCAATACATGCCAGCTAGTTCTTATAATTCTTTAGATGCATATCTCCTTTATTCTCTGATGAGATCTAGAGTGTACCTACCTGTGTTATGCAGTAACGTAGCCTTAGTTACAAGCCTGGCAGCCAGGAGAAGGGGAGGAAGCATGTCGTGAGGAAGTGCCTGTTGTCTTTTGGGGCATTAGCTTCTGGAGCATCATCCAGTACAGAAGTAAACTGGACCTCTGCAGAGATCTCTGCATGTCTAGAATGTCCAAAAAACATTATTGAGTCAATGTCTTCAGAAGCACCCATCTAGATAATAATGACTCTGTCCCAGGTTTCCAAATTCTAGTTTTTCTTTACCAGCATCTTGACCTACACATAATAGAACCACTTTAGTTGAATGTTTAGACTTCACTGGATCCCTGTGAGTCTTCCAAGTAAGACTTCACCTGCCATTGACTGTGTATACCCTTCCACTATAGGTGATAAAAGCCTCTTCATATATTACCACCACTGAGGCTCTCTGGTTCTTACAATTAGCTATTAAGTGTTAGTGGCTTTGAGTCTCTCATCTTTCAAAACAACACCAAACTAAGTCACCAATAATCAGTAAACTCTATTATTTCTGTAGGCAATTCTTCCTCCATATATTTCAAATGGCTGTATCATCGCACTTACAACATTTACTTCCACTGGTGAAATAGCAACTGAACCACCACCTCTTATCAGGAACTATCCTGCCCCATCTCAATCAAGAGAGCATCCTCTGCCTGCCAGACGGAAAGTCCCAGTTCCTTATCTGACTACTTGTATCACTCTCAGGATTACTAGTATCAGTAAGAATCTTCAGCAAAGCAGATGCCAAGATGGGATTTACCATATAAGAATTTAATCAAAGAAACACTGTGTGAAAGAAAACAAGGAAGCAAATCATCATAGTTTGGACAGCAGTCACATCACAACAGAAGTTCAATCCCAAATTAAGAAGAAAGAAAGAGAAGTTTTGGCCAAAGTATCTTAGATTGTGATGCAAAGCCAAAGTCAGATGACCAAGGAGCCTACCAACGTGTCCCACATTCCCCAGTAATGAGTTTCCTTCAGCATGCTTGCCACACTCAGTCATAGTGGAGAGTAGCCAATGGGAGGCATCACTTTGATGCAAATTCAATGACAGATTTCAAATTGCAGGAGTTAGGCACTTCAGTCAATTAGGCTCCCTGTAGTAGGAGGCCTCTGCGGCACATTCATATGGCCATCATAGGACACAAAAGAATTTTGAGGGCAAGAGAAGAGCGAACCCTGAGTAATTATTCCCCACAATCTCTTTGTCTCTGACTCCTTTACTCCTTTAAACCAGGTGTCAGCAAACATTTTTCTGTAAAGTTTCAGAGAGTAAACATTTTTTGCTTTGCAGGTGATATTGTTTCTGTCACAACTAATCGGCATTTTCACTCGAGTGCACAAGCAGCCATAAATTATTATGTAAGTAAATGAGTCTGTCTGTATTCCAATAAAACTTTATTTATAAAACAGGCAGCAGGCAAAACTTAAATCACAGACCACAGTTTTCTAATCCCTGCTCTATAGCCATGGTATTGTTGATAAAAATGAAGAATCGGAATCAATGCACCTGTCTACTAATACAGGATTGGTTAAAAAATACTATGAGACAATTTTTTAAGTGCTATAAATTTACATATACCATCATGGGTTGATGTCAAACAATGTTAGGTTAAACAATAAATTTCAAAATACCATGTGTAAACATAATTCCACTTTATAGTGACAATACTTGTAGATTTTTGTTTACATAAGGAATAGGTATGAACAGATACATGTTGTATTGGATTGAATAGTGACCCGTCCTACCCAGAACTTCAGAATGTGACCTTATTAGGAACTAGTGTTTTTGCAGATGTAATCAAACTAAAATGAGATTTTACTGGATTAGGGTGTAACCTAATCTAATGACTGGTGTCATTATAAGAAGGGTGAAATTTGGACACAGACAGGCACAAAGGGGGGATGATGTGACCTGACGCGCAGGGACGATGCCATGTGTTGTCAGAGGCAGAGATTAAAGTGATATGTTTTCAAGCCGAGGAAATTCAAGAATTGCCAGCAGCCATCAGAAACTCAGAAAGAGTTAAGAAAAGATTCTCTCCTAGAACTTCAGAAAGAGCATATCCTTGCTGACACCATTTTGGACTTATAGTGGCCAGAACTGTTAAAAAAAAAATTATTCTGTCATTTTAAGCACCCAGTTTGTGGTAATTTGTTATAGCAGCCCTAATAAACTAATACATATGTCCAAATATTACCAGTTATCATTGGGGAAGATGTTTACATTCTACATTTTTTATCTTAATGTTTAAATTTTATGGTGTGTATTTTGGTGATGAGGTAAAATATGCTACAATAAGAAAGTAAAAAGTGTACATACCACTTCCTCTAATAATTTCATTTTTTAATGTTTATTCAATAATACTATGTGAAAAAGAAAAAAGACAGTCAATATAAAAAGATAACTTTTTCAAACAACAAAAGCCTAAAAACAAGCATCTGTCTATTGATAGGTGACTTCTTAAATAAATGTTGACCAACATACAAAGAAATGCTATAAGCCATGAAAAATAATAAATAATAAATAAATAGGACTATTTGGGTGATAAAGAACAGTCATCAAGAGATATTATTAAATAAATAAACGAACAAAAAAATTAGAATGATTTATTTCTATTTCTGTGAATTAAAACTATAATTCTATTTTGCCTACAGAAGTTATTTTTTGTTTAACCTTCACTATATATCTTGTTCCATAGAAGACAGGTCGTGACATCTATATTGTGTTAAGGATGCATTTTTCCTAAGTTCACACTTAGTAATTTGCTAAAAATTAGAATACTCTACTACCAAATTTAAAGTGGTCCCAAGCTGGAACATCCATCCAGATATCAATGGCCTAGGCCTAGTTCTTACGATTTCTGGTTAACTAAACAACAAGGTTCAGTTGCATGACAGTAGACAAGAGTGTCAGGACTCTTTGTGTTTTTAAACAATAGAACAACAGAAATAAGCTTCTAAAAATCTCTAATAAACAACATTGATTTTATCATTAGTATTGTGTTTAAGCAAATGACAGGCAATTCAGATAAAATGAGATGTGAGGATATCTGATACAAATTAAAATATTTTTCATTTATCATTTGCCAACAATTGCTTTAAAATTTCTTTGATTAAATTCTAAGCATATTTCACCAATCCAAGATTGAAGTTCCCTGAAACCAAACCATTTTTTAAGTATATCTCTCCCACATGACAACGGGTATTAACAGTCCACAGTTCATATAAAAATCCCCTAAGCTCCAGTGAAGTTTTCTTCCATTAGGATCCGTAGTGTTTTGCGTGATCTTGACCGCACTCCCCATTCTTCTGATATTAACCATTTGAATTAATATTTAAATATACAAAGTCAGTCCTTTGTCCTGATCATATTTTACAAAGAATCAAATTTGTAGCTTTTTCATAAACCTATAAAATATAACCATGTAGAAACAAAGGAAGACTTTTACATTCCATTGTATCTCCTATCGCATTTGATTGCTTTACCAAGGACACATAAATACTGTAATAACGATGACAAAAAATAAACAGCAGAATAATAATGATAATATCATTCTTATTTAGTTCTAGGTGAAAAATAGGACTGAGAATGAAATAAGGATTGAGAACTATGCATATCTATAGAAGCTCTTTTCTTTCTAGGAGTCCTTTAAGTATTTTTAAAAGACTATTTTCTAAGGTTACCTGAATTGGCTGTGATTGTTTGTGGAATTAAATTCTCTTAATAAATAAAGAAGACTTTGATGATTTTGGTATTCATAGCTGAAAAATTAAACAAATAATTCAGTGAAGTGGGCTCCAGATGTGAGCCCCCTATTAATCACAAAGAAAGCCCGTAGTGTACTATAAGAATTCCATCACATAGATTGTTGCATTAGACAATTATTACATACCATTTCGTAGTCCCTTTGACAATATTTCTTATTCAGCCACTGCTGCTGTGACCATTTCCACGCAGATATAATCACAGAATCAACCTCAGGTCATGCCTAGCACCTACAGCTTCTTGCCATGGGGTTTTCCTAACTCTATTGGATGGAACACCTCCAGCAACAAGCTCTGCGCTGATGCATACACAGCCCGGAAGTGTGAAGGAGTTAACACCTGTCAAGGAGCCCCTGAGTCCCACATAAGCTAGCAGATAAAATTATTTCAGTACCTGGGAAAACATTTCTGAAATACGTTGTTGTTGTTGAGACAAAGTCTCGCTCTATCACCAAGGCTGGAGTGCAGTGGCACGATCTTGGCTCACTGCAACCTCCGCCTCCTGGGGTAAGTGATTCTCGTTCCTCAGCCTCCCGAGTAGCTGGGACTACAGGTGTGCACCATCACACCTGGCTAATTTTTGTATTTTTAGTAGAGATGGGGTTTCGCCATGTTGGCCAGGCTGGTCTCGGCCTCCTGACCTCAAGCAATCTGCCTGCCTCAGCCTCCCAAAGTGCTGAGATTACAGGCATGAGCCACCACACTGAGCCTCTGAAATGTGTTTTATACGGCTCTTCAGACGGTCATCCCAAGGTTGGAAACCTGCCTCCACTAGCAGTGAACGACTAGATAAGAAATCCTTGCACTGGCTTTTCCTCCTTCCCTAATTCACTCTGCTTGTTTTGCACTCCCCTCCCTGTGATCATATTTCCGAATAAGCAGCCAATATGCAAACTTTTGCCTTAGGTTTTCCTTCTGGGGAACCAGGCTTAGATTCTCCCATGCTGAAAAATCTGCCCTTATGCCTTCATTTCTGGTTAAAGGTGATACCTCCCTAATAACTTACTAGAAGTTATTTATTTATATAATTACTAATGTAACGTTTAAGGTTCTTGCCTAGCCACGCCAAAGAATTGGTGTGGCAGCTGACTGTGGCAAGTGATAGAGACACAGACCGAGAGAGAGAAAAAGTTGTAGTCTTTATTGAGCAGAGGGAAAGTACAAAGTTTCCACAGCGTGGAAGGGGTCCCGAACGGGTAGCCAGGGTTAGATTATACAATTGTCTTTTAAACTCTTTAAGGCAGGAAATCCGTGTGGCGGGAAGATGTTACCAGAGCGAGAAACAAAGGCAGTAAATTATTTTGTGACATGTCTTAGATTTTGAGGAAAGAATTGCAACTTAGGTTTTATCTACTTTATGACCTTGCGGCGGCATGGCAAAGGAGACAGGATCTTACAGGACCTTACAAATTATGTTCACAAGGAATTGGAATTGGGAGTATAGATAAGGTCCCTGGTCACAGAAAAACTGGCAGTTAATGTTCCTTTTAGTTTTGGGGGAGAGGGAAGGGAGAGAGGGAGAGAGGACCCAGGGAAGCTTACAGCAACATTTTCGCTGTCTATAGCTTTCTTGAGGAGGAAAACACATGCACAAATCCTGGTGTTAGGAATGTTTTAAGCATATATCTTCAATATTATTCATCCAGGACTGAAGTAAGTCCTGGTGCAGGAAATGAGTGAGTTTCACAGCTTTCTGAGCCCCTACTCGACCCAAGAAGCCCAGCTGGCCCCTCCTCTCACTAATATGTAATTATATATAATTACTTATATAATTATTTATAATATTTCTATCTGGAGCCTTGTGACCATTTCAAGGCCCAAGTTGTCCAAATATAATGGAGACAGTGATAGAGAAGTGGACTGCGCATTAATTCAACTTCTAAATACCTAACAGACACTTACAAAGTGATTTAATCTTGACCAAGAGATCAGAACACATGAACATTTTTCCAGGTTTTCCATAGCTAGGAACAATTCTATAGACACTGTATTTGTCTACCCTGACATTGTTATAAAGAAATAGCTAAGACCGGGTAAGTTATAAAGAAAAGAGATATAATTTGCTCATGATTATCCAGGCTGTGCAGGAAACATGGTAGCATCTGCTCAGATTCTGGGGAGGCCTCAGGAAACTTAAAATCCTGGTGAAAGGTGAAGGGGAAGCAGGCACTTCACATGGCCAGAGCAGAAGGAAGAGAGGGAGAGGCGAGGTGCCACACACTTTTAAACAACTAGGTCTCCTGAGCACTCAGTCACTATCGCCAGGACAGTACCATGGGGGAAATCCACCCCCATGATTCAATCGCCTCCCACCAGTCTCCACCTCCAACACTGGGGATTACATTTCAATGTAAGATTTGGGCAGGGACACAGATTCAAACCATGTCAGACACAAAAAGAAAAATAGTCAGTTAATATTAGTGTCATCTGTCACATTTCCAGCAAGCCAAAAAGAGAAGAATCAAATTCATCCTGCAGTAAAAAGTCAAGATACATTGACTATTAACAAAATAGATTAACAAAACTTTTGCGGAAAGAAAAGAACTCAAGCAAGAAAGAGCAGACCCAATCAGGCTGTTCTCCCTGTGTTTTCTCTGATTTTTTTCAGTTCCTCAGTTTCCCCAGAATCAGCTGTTGCTGCCAACTTTTGTGGCATAATTCTCTCAATATATACTGTGCTCAAGTGTAAATAAATCTTTTGCTCATAATTTCAGGAAAAAAAAAAGACTTCATATTTTTATTTAAAATATCAAAAAATGAAAGAAAAAAATAAATATATGAGACATCATAATATCATATAGCACTTGAACTCTCTGCTCTTGTCCCACAATCCTATTTCAACCAGATGAAACAAACAAACAAATTCACTCAGATTTTAGCAAAAAGGAAGTTGTATGCTGCCACAACGTCAGACTAATGATTCCTCAGGCTGTTTTAAATTGTTAACCACAACATTTTGCTGATGACTTTTTTCTTTGTAGGTTTGTGATGGCTTAAATATGTACTTAGTACTTATTTCAGACAAACAGTACTCTGTTCTTCAGCCATTAATGCTCCTGCAAATTCTCCTTGATCTCTGGCCTTCCATTTATAGAAAAGGCACTTTCTAGTTAGTTCTCTCTCTTTTATTTTTCTCCTAAAGTTTGGACTGTTTGTTTCAAGCTCTGAAATATCCCACCTTTCTCAACCTATGTTATTAAATTTTTTGTTTACTTCAAGCCTTAATTATTAGTATAACTAGAGCAACACTCTGGAGAAGTTTCATTTATTTTCCTGCCATTTTAAGAGTCTCATTTAAATAGTGGTCATTTGGCTTTTAAAGTAGGTATCTTTTTCACTGAATTCTGCCTTTATACATATATATACATATGTATATATACACACATACGTATATATACACACATATGTATATATGTATATATATATTTTTTTTTTGAGACAGAGTCTCACTCTGTCACCCAGGCTGGACTGCAGCGGCACGATCTTGGCTCACTGCAAGCTCCACCCCCCAGGTTCACACCATTCTCCTGCCTCAGCCTCCGGAGTAGCTGGGACTACAGGCGCCCGCCACCATGCCCAGATAATTTTTTTTAATTTTTAGTAGAGACAGGGTTTCACCATGTTAGCCAGGATGGTCTCAATCTCCTGACCTCGTGATCTGCCTGCCTGGGCCTCCCAAAGTGCTGGGATTACAGGCATGAGCCACCACGCCTGGCCCTGCCTTTATATATTAGCTGTACAATATGATGAAAAACCCTAAAATAAGCTACAAACTTCATGTGTCTTAAAATATTTACCACTATGTTCCAAATCAATGTCTGGAAGCGATAAACAATATCTCCTGAATTTAATGTATTCACATATCTTGGCACACAATCTGAACTCTGCATACCACCTCAAGTGCTTGTTCATGATTTCTTCCTGGATTTTCAGAGAAATGGCCTGGCAGAATTCTGTAACCAAGATTTCCAATATAAAACTGACTCGTATAACTATGACCCTTCACAGAACATTCTCAGAATTTTCTCTTTGCTAGAAATTCTTGTCATATGCTGGAATTAGTTGAGACAAGCAGAACAGTTGACTCTAGGAATTGTTACAAATATAAAATTTGTTAGAATGCATATCCACCTTTTAAGAGTAAGAGTTTCCCATTTTCTCCTTTTCCTTTGAAATTTCTCTGGGAATTTCAGATTCTGTTTTCTGTACATATTCCCTAGGCTTATAAGGAAGCAACAAGTTCTGTTGCTCAAGTGTAAGTCTTCTGCAGTAAGGGCAACATAGTGACTAAACTCAGTTTTGAACATTCATTGTCCTTTTTGACTTCTCCTAGGCAATCTTCTCCACTTCACCTTCCCCTTGAACACACAAATACACACACACACCCCTACACACACAACTTAGCCTTATCTTGCAAAGTAAGTAGCATTCTACAACTCATTGATTTGATGTTGGGCAAGTTATTGGGTGCTCATATGTTCTCTCCATATGGAAACATTCTACTTCATCTTACATGTGTTCAGCATGTGTTGTTCAAAATGCTTTTACAGACATTATAACGTGTAATTTGTACAACCCCTCTGTCAGGTATAGAAAGCAGATGTCATTATTTTCATTTTACAGTGGGGATAATTTCCTTGCTTTGGAATTACTGAGATCAAGAAGGTCTCCTGTCCTTTAGCTTCTCTGACCAAGGATAAACATCTTGGCAGCTAAATCTGCCAACATAACATATTTCTACCACTAGCTGATTCCCCCAGGAATTGCATCTACTTAACATTCCTTCCTCATACTCACAGCTGCTGGATTACCAGACAAGTTTCTGACCACAGGCAGTGGTTGTGGGCTCTTTTTTCCAGCAACCATATTTGGTCACTTTGTCCCGGAACTCCTTAGTTTTCACTCCATAAATTATAGGATTGAGCATTGGAGGTATAAGGAAGTAAAGGTTGCCAAGAATGACGTGGACCTGGGGTGGAATGCCTCGGCCAAAGCGGTGAGCTAGAAAAGAGAAAAGTGAGGGAGTATAAGAAATAAGCATGACACAGATGTGTGTGGTGCAGGTGTTGACTGCTTTGTGGTGGGCTTCCTTAGAAGAGAGACGCATTATAGCCTGGATGATTAGCACATAAGATGAAGCAATAGCTGAGAGATCTAGCCCAGCAACCAACAAGGCCACCACCAGGCCATATATCCTGTTGACTGTAGTATCTACACAAACCTTCTTCACCACAGCCATGTGCTCACAGTAGGTGGTGGGGATGACACGATTGGCATGATAGGGCATTTGCTGAAGGAGGATGGGCATGGGGAGAATAAAGAGGATAGCTCTCACCAAACTCACTAAGCCAATGAGTCCAGTGCGACTATTGGAAAGGATGGTGGCATAGTGCAAGGGCTTGCAGATGGCCACATAGCGGTCAAAGGCCATGGTCATCAGGACAGCTGACTGCATGGCAGAGATGGAGTGGATGAAGAACAGCTGAACCAGGCATCCTTCGTAGCTGATCTCACTCTGGCCAAACCAGAAAATGCACAGCACCTTGGGAACGGTGGTTGTAGACATGCCCAGGTCTGTGAGGGCCAACAGACAGAGGAGCAGGAACATGGGTTTGTGCAGGGAGCGCTCTGTGGAGATGGCGAGGAGGATGGTGCAGTTCCCAAGCACCGTAATGAAATACATGGAGGAGAAGGGGATAGATATCCATCTGTGTTTGTCCTCCATGCCAGGAATGCCTTGGAGAATGAAGAAAGAAGGGTGGCCCTGTGAGGCATTGCAAGCAGTCATGGTGGCACCCTGCTGAAGTACCTGCAGAGAACAATAAAGAGGCTACATGAGCTTCAATTTAAAAAAAGAGCTTCAACATGGAAAACAAAGATTGAAGTGTTATACACAAAAATGATCTGAAATCATGATGTTATGTATCATAGGGTATAGTTGTAATAGTACAGTAGCAATAATGAAGTATAACTGCATTCATATCCAAGAGGATATATTTTATGCTAAATGTTTTTATTAAGGACAAAATGATTCATTATTTATTAATAAAATATCTTATTAAATAAATTTTAATATATTAAGAAATAGACATGTGTCAACTTAAAGAACAGAACTTGAAGTATGTACAGCAAAAATGCATGGCATACAAAGAGAAGCTGACAAAATGCAATATACCCTTTTCGGAAACCAAAAGATGAAATGTATTCAACACAACAGATTTTTTTAATTAAGATAACTTAAAAGCTATAATAGAATTATGCATTCAAAAATTAAAGAATACACATTTTCAGCAGATACAGGATATGAGGGAGTGGGAACCTTATTGATGAGAATGGTGCAATGATGATTAAGAACGAAGTAGGCAACGGGGTGCTGGACAGCTGAAGCTCACCAGAATATGAACATAAAGCCCACCCTCATCTAGAACACTTACCTGAAAGAGAGGCAGTGAGAGGATAGGCAGCTGGTCCCAGACACCTTCTGAGAATATGTATGTGTGAGTGTGTACATATGTATGTAGGTATATCTTAAACACCCATATGACTCTTGGAGAGCACACCCGTGGCCCTGCATCTCTCCATACTTCACTTCTGGGCACCCAGAATCCATGGTGTGGTCTTTTAAGTAACCTAAGTAAAGTCCCTCAGGGTGCCTGGCATTAGCTCTTTGCTTACTTCTGCCAACCCCAACCTTCCACCTCCCAACACACAAGGCACAACTATTATTATGTGTAAAACTGACCCTGGAGGTTGCCTGAGCTCCCAAGATGAGGGTAATTAATCTTAGGAATTCAGGAAATGTTCCACTCTTTGCCAATCTTGGAGGAGTTTGAAGAGACAGAGGGTGAAGTTAAAACTGAATCAATGGATGGATGGATAAATAAGTAAACTGTACAGTATATGTACAATGAGAATATTATTCAGACTTAAAAAAGGAGGATATCCTGCCATTTGACGTAACATAAATGGACCCAGAGGAGATGATACTAAATTAAATAAGCCCATCACAGAGAGACAAATACCACATGATCTCACTTACATGTGAAATTTGGAAAAAGGGGGGTCAAACATATAGAGAATAAAAGGATTACCAGGGTCGGGGACACAGAGAGGAAACAGAGATACTGGTCAAAAGATACAAAATAGCAAACATGCAGAATGAACAAGTCAGAACACCTAAAGTACAACATGGGCACTATGGTTAATAACAGTATATTGTATCAGGATTTTTGTTGAACGAGCAGATTGTAGCTGCTTTTGCTACATGGGGAAAAATGGGTAACTATGTGAGATGATGAATATGTTAATTTGTTCCACTACAGTGGAACATATATATACTACAGATATAGATATGTTATAACATCGTGTTGTATACCTTAAATATACACAATAAAATTTATTTTTAAAACAAAGTTGAATCTGGCACTAGACTGGGGACTAGCAGTTTGGGCATTCTAAAGGCCCTCATTTCCAAGCATGTGTAGGTGTGGGAGCCAAGGAGATGCTTACTCTGTGGCTGGAGTAATTATGCCGATTAAGGCATCAGAGGTAAAACTTCTGTTGATGGATACCCTGGCAAAATAGTGTTAGCAGCCTCCAATTCTATCTATCTCTGGACTTTTTCTGGTTTTTAGTCTCTAACCTTTGTCCCAGGCCTATGATTTTGCCCTAGACATTCCTCAAGGCATCTTTGGCAATCCATTGCACCCCATCCTCATGGCCTCTGAGCCCCAGCATCTCTCCAATTTCTGAATTCAGAGAGAGCTAGATTTCATTGCTTCAGAGGAAGTTATTAATTTCTGTCAAAAAGTACTTTGCCAAGACCACTGCAAAATACACAAAATAAAACAGTCACAAAATCTTGCAAAGCCCACACACAGAGAGCCAGATTCTAAATCCTGAGGTAGTGTAATTCTGCCTACAGATAAGTTCTGTAGAGAGACTTTGTTCAGAGCCAGGTGTCAGTAAGAGGGAAGTAATGGCAGTGAAAAGTGAGTGGCAAATTAAATGGCCTGGGACAATTAGTACATCAATAGAAAAATCTGCTAATACACAAACACAGGTACCCTTGCTTAGAGGTACATATCCACAGTCTGCAGCTGTCTCCTGCAGAAAGCCTTGGCTCTAATCCATTCAGAAATTCTGTCCTCTGTTATTTCTTTCCTCGCTGCCCTGTGGTGGTCCTAATGAAAGACTAATAGGTGGCAACAACCAAAGAGTCAAAAGCGTTGTTCTCTCACTTCTGTATTAATGGTCCTATCAAATCTCTGAATATGACTTGTTAAAGAAAGTTTTCTTGCAAAATATCCCCCCAGTGCTCTATCAGAGGCCCTTCGCTATTGTCCAGTGGGCTCTTACCTCTCCATCCAAAATTTTTAACCTCACCATTTGTATAATTATACCAATCTGGGATAATAGACCATATCCCCAAATCCTCTATGCTTGTCACTAATATGTTTGGTGCATGGTACACATATAGTGTCAAATAAGTGACCACGTAATAAATAAGCAAGTACCTAAATTCATATAAAAATAATCAAAAAGTGTATCCTACCTATTTCATGAGCTCCTACTCATTTTTCTTTTCTTTTATATATAAAAACCAAAAACATAACTAAGTGGCAAAAGCTATATCTGCTCCTTAAATGAATGTACAAATTAAGAGAAAGTCCAGATGAATGTCAATAATTCATTTTGTTTGGAGCCTTCTTACATCACTTACGATATTTTCCTGTCTACCAATGCCAAATTTACCTCTCTTCTAACATATTTTGAACACACAAAATTTATAAATAATAATATAGCATACATCCAAGTATACATAATGTAGATTAAGGTACAGAATATTACCAAAAAACAGCAGGAAAACTTTCTGTACAGCTCACCCAAGTGGCATATGTGGTTTTTTTAATCCTTTAGAAATGAATTGCATCATCATTCCCATAACATTTTGTACTTATTTACACTTTTACTACATATATAAATCCTAAAATAATGCATAGTATTTTAGAGAATAATTTCTGTATTTAAATGATGTTATGTCATGTCATTTTTCTGCATGTTAAGTCTTGTTCAACGTTATGTGAGATACATTCATGTTGATGCATGTGGTTCTGGGTAAGTACTTATTGCTTCTATACAGTGTATTTATTACAACTATATGGGAGGTATGATATTTTATTAAGTCACTATGTTTAATTCATTCATTTATTTAAATGAAGATACCATATTTAGTTTATTCATTCTTTTTGAAGAATTTTTAGGTTATTTACAATTAATTATAATGTTATTAAATTCTTGTTTACTTGTGGAGCATGTTTCTACAGCATACATTTAGGGATGAAATTCCTGGGTTGAAGATTATGCATATGTCTAATTTTCCTAAATATTAGTAATTTGATCTCAAAAGTAGTTGATCCAAATTTGCAGTACATATTAAATACATATTTAATATATATTTGCATTCATTTAATAGTTCTTTAAAAAATATATTTCAATTGCTTTCCTGTTTTGACATAGGTTCCATGTACATTTTGTTTATGTTCATTGTAAGTACCTTATATATTTTGTCACTATAATCAGTTATAACTTTTAAAGTATATCGTTCTAATGGCTACTTTATATAACAGTGTAATTAGTTAATTGTGTTTTTGATGATTTACCTCAAATTCAGCAAATTTCTTAAAAGGTAATTAATTACAAAAATCTATCTTTGGAGTCTGATGGGTTTTCCCTGTAGAAAACTCATGTCATTTGTTAGCAAGGAAACTTTCTTTTTCCTTTGTGACTCTTAAAACCCCATTCCTTTTTAATGTGTTATTATGTCACTTTAAACTTTCAATACCTTATTGAATAGCAGTGGTAAGAGAAGGTATACAATGTCTGTCCCTGTCTTAAAGAAAATTATTTCTTTCGCTCTTTACAAAAAAAAAATAATAGAAACAATGTAAATGACCAAATAAATCAAACATTTTAGAATTGTTATTATGTACTGAAAAATTAAGTTTCCCCAAAGAAACATTTGACCCTTGCCTTCTGCTACTGGGAGGTGATCTCCAAGCCCCCTGGCCTGTCATGCTGCCTGATAAAAATGACTTTGCTTTTGCTTGGGGCTTTGGCCACCAGATAGTCTAGCAATGGGATGTGGTCTTTTTGGCCATGTCATATTAGTTCCAACCGAAAAGGAACTGTAGACTATAAATGTTAGCCCAACCTTCTGGAGGGACCAAATATTAAAAGTCAGTCATGTTAGCTGTATGGGATTGAGCCCCTGTAAAGTCTCTGACACCAAAGACTCGAGTGAGCATTTCTGGTTACCAATACTCGGTGCGTATAGTAACACATCGTGACCAAGAGGAACAGATGGCACTTGATATGGTTTGGCTACATCCTCACCCAAATCTTATCTTGAATTGTAGCTCCCACAGTTCCCATGTATTGTGGGAGGAATCTGGTGGGAGGTAATTAAATCATGGGGGTGGGCTTTTCCCATGCTATTCTTATGATAGTGACTAAGTCTCATGAGATCTGATGGTTTTATGAAGGGGAGTTTCCCTGCACAACTTCTCTTCTTTTGTCTACTGCCATGTGAGACATGCCTTTTACCTTCCACCAAGATTGTGAGGCCTCCCCAGCCATGTGGAACTGTAAGTGCATCAAACCTCTTTTTCCTTTTAAATTACCCAGTCTTGGGTATGTCTTTATCAGCAGTGTGAAAGGAAACTAACACAGTGCTCATCTATGACTCCACAGGGAAAAGATAACTGAAGCTCCACATTTGAACTCCTTCTGGACTCTGCTCTATGCTTCTCTTTTCTTTGACAATTTTAATTTGAATCTTTTTATTATAATACTGCAATTACATCTCTTTCCTGAGATTTGTGAAATTGTTCTAGCAAGCTATTGAATCTGAAGATGGCCATGATGGCCCCAAAATTTGTAGTCAGTAGGTCTGAAGTAATGGTGGTGCAGGAAGCCCCAGATTTGTAGGTGGTATCTGAAGTAAAGGTGCTCTTCTGGGGGGTGTTGTTTCCTCAGAACTTGCCATTTGGCTAACTCCAGGTAACTATAATCACTGAATTGAAAAACATTTTCTTTGTTTCACTACATAATTATTAGTAATAAGGAAAACTGTGCTAGACATTGGTTTAGTTATTTATTGTTGCATAATAAATCATTCCAAAGCTTAGTAGCCTAAAACAATGTTTATTTTGTTCACAAATTGAAATTTTAGGCAGAACTTAGCAGTCTAAAATTGCTGAGTTTTTTTTTCCTACGTTGCTGACTAGGGCAGCTTCAAGATTAGATCTGTTTGGCATCAGCCAGGGCAGCTCAAAGGCTGAGGGCTTGAGTCATCTGAACACTGACTCATTACAGAGTCTAGTGCCTGGGCTGGAAGAATTCAAATAGCTAAGGCCTGGTATACCTGGGAATCCTCATTCACCTCTCTCCCTCTGAATATGACATTATGGCAGCTTTAGGGAAGCTAGACATTTTACATGTGAATTAAAGGCTACTGAGAAAGAACAATAAGGAAAAGGAGAAGAAAGGAGGAAGAGGAGGAGGAGAAAGACAAGAAGAAGAAGGAGAAAGAAGAAGAAGGAGGAGGAGGAAAGAACCAGCAGCAGCGGAGGGGCAGGAGGGAGGGAGATGAGGAGGAAGAAGGAGGAGAAGAAGAAAGAAGAGGCAGAGAAGGAAGAGGGAGGAGAAAGGCAGAGGCGGAGGAGTAGGTAATGAAGAAGGGAAACCCGATCCAGATGTGAAACTGCTCCAGCCCGGGGATCCCCAGTAGGATGAATGGGCCTGGATTGAAACGGCTCAGGTTGAATGTCGCCATTATGGTCATCGATTAGATGTGTCTCATGAACTGAAAATAAAAATTTTATGGCTGATTGTTACAGTGATCTACAAAGATCTGCCTCTGATAGGAAGGATCCTTCTCCAATATTATCCCCTCACTTTCAGCTCTAGGAAATGACAAATTATCCCTCTTCTCTTCTCTTTACAATAAAAATGTGTTAAATTTTCAGTTATAATTTTAAGCCATAATAAAAATTCTGTTGCAATATTTTGCAGAAATACAAGTCATATAATTTAAACCAGTCTTGCCTACCTCTCAGCAACCCAGCAAGTTTTCTAAGAAAACATATGCATAGAAAAAACATTAGGCAGAAAAACGCTATACTAGTCAGAGATTTTAAGCAAAATTCATTGTGAAATCTCCTGTTCTGGGGAACCGAAAAAACAACTATAGAGGATCACAAGGGGTTTAACAAAAGCAGGCTCAGTTTCTAAAACCTAAGTAGACAACGCTGTCTCTTTCTTCCTTGCTTCTCCCCCAACCACTAAACCGTCTGCCTGGGTTGCCATTACTCTTACAGGAAAGCTCACCAACATAAAGAGGAAATGGAGAACATTCCTCTATAAAATGTAAGATGTAGGTGGTTTAATCCGCCCCTTCAGACGTTCCTAGGTTGGGGAAATTTTCAAGAAAAGACAGCCCCCAATAATTTGCTATGTTAGATTTGTCTCATGAAAAGAAGGTAGAACCCTCCTCTTATCCAACAAAGAAGGCATATACCAGCAGGGGAAGCCCACTTTCCTGGCAGTATTATGCAATAGCATTCTTATCCCTGCTTAATTTGCTTAATGATTCATTTTTTGAGACTTCATGGAAGCAGTTGAATCTTTCTTCCAAAACTCTTCTATTTCATGACATGATGGATCACTCTTTTCCTCCAGCCTCAGTATTCACTCCTTTTTTTCTATCTGTCCTTCAAGTGTTGGAATTTCGCAGTGCTCTATCCATGCATCCATGACTGCTGCTTTCTTGGTGGACAAACTGTACCTGGAAGATTTCCACAAATATCATGGTTTTACCTGTGGCCCCTATGTTGAAGATTATGAAGTGCATAATTAAAAAAAAATTCCTCTCTTCTCAGTTTAGAAATTAGTTATCTTATGCTTGTAATCTTTACTTAGAAATCCTACAGGTGCATCCAAGTCAGTATGTTCCATACTATCCCATTTGTCTTTCTATTGCCCCAGACCCATTTCTCCTACAATGGTTTTCAACTCAACAAACGGCAGTACAACACAATTTCTCAATCTAGAAACCTTGAAGCTACCTAAACCAAATCTTTCTCACACATAATCATCATTCTCATCTTCTAAATAATTATTGTATTATAAGTAAGCATTCAATCAGTAAATATTCACGTTACATCCACTTATTGCTACTCCTACAATGACTGCTCTATCCTACATCCTACTAATTCTCATCAAGACCTCTGCATATTTTTTCTAATTTGAATGCATTCATTTTGCTTGAGCAATTAAAAGTTGATAAAGGAAACAAAATGATATACATATAATGAAAAGAATATTTTAAAAATATTTTCTGATGTACTTTTTGTGGTTTGCCTGCTATTAAAGCTGACCTCAGAAGTATAAGATTATTTCTCCTGGAGAAGGAAAGATGTGATATAGGGTGTATCCCAAATTAAGAGAAACAGAAAGTGGAAAGCCTAACACTTCCAGATAGAACAAAATGGCAAAGTTAGTCAGCAGCAGTGGATTTTGTCTGTGCTAAAGTCTAGATAAGGTCCATTTCATTACCAATAGATTCAGTTACAGAAGAGGTCAATGCACAGAGAAGCCTCAATTAAGGTTTAGCATACCAGATCTAAGATATTCTATTCAGTATCACAAAATTGTATGTAAGCTATCCCATATCCCATGTCTCCTATCACAAACACACATAGATGTATTTGGGAAAAAAGAAGGTCAAAATGGAAATTGGAAGGATAAACTGTTACAGAGAGATAATAATTAAATAGGAGACAATAAATCCCATTTTAAAACTGCCATAATTAAAAACTAATTCAAATAAAAATGTATGAATCTATTAATATTTATTTAAAGTATTCTTACAAATCACTTAGGTGAAGCCCTTGAGTCAAGTAGAAAAATTGGCAATGAATACAAACAACCATATAAACATTTATATAAAATAAATTTATATAAAAATAAATTCTAATCTTTAGTACATATGTAGAATATTCTAAATATCTTAAATAATTAAATTCTATATAAAACATGAATAAAGTATATTATTTACCAGATTAGCAAATATGTTTAAAGATTGATGATCTCATTGATAATACCCAATTCTATCCTACATACTATCAACTCTCCAATTCTGTGAAGTGTCTGAGAAAATAAGAACTGTTATAACTATTTTAGAAGGGTATACTATAAAATATTCTTAAAGTCTAATTTGGCAATATGCATCAAAATATAAAATGAATATATCCATTGTCACAGAAGTTCCAAATGCAGAAATGCTTCCAAAGATAGTTATGCAAATAGAAAAGGTATATAAATAGCCATTGCTGCAATATTTGAAATAGAAAATTTGAGTAAAATTATAATGTGGAGAATAAAAATTGAAAAGTTGGCATCCATTTAAATTTTAATAGGGGAATGATTTTAAAATTTACAGTATATTCACATAATAAAATACTTAGCCTTTTAAAAGAATGAGGTAAACCTATGTGTATAGAAATCAAAAGATGCCAAAATATGTTTGTTAAATAAAAAGAGACAAATTAGCACAGTGCTAGTATTTGTTATTAGTGTTGATTTGTTATTTGTGTTTTTATTTGCATTTAAAGGCCTAGAAAAATATGCATCAACTATTCTAAGGATGACATTTATAGGGAGAGTTTAAATTTTTTGTAACTTTAATATATACAGTATATAATTTAACATTTAAATTCATATATATGTAATTTATTTGTTTAAAAAATAAGCTTTTGTTTAAAAAGCTTTGACATTCTTCACAGATTTCATTGACTTTCTTCACAGAATCAGAAAAAAATTACTTTAAAATTCATATAAAACCAAAAAAGAGCCCATATAGTTAAGGCAATCTTAAGCAAAAAGAACAAAGCTAGAGGCATCACACTACCCGACTTGAAACTATACTACAAGGCTGCAGTAACAAAAACAGCATGATACTGGTACAAAAACAGACACAGACCAATGGAACAGAATAGAGATCTCAGAAATGAGACCACACATCTACAACCATCTGATCTTCAACAAACCTGACAAAAACAAGCAATGGGGAAAGAATTCTGTATTTAATAAATGATGCTGGGAAAACTGGCTAGCCATATGCAGAAAATTGAAAGTGGACCACTTCCTTATGCTTTATACAAAAATTAACTCAAAATGGCTTAAAGATTGAAATGTAAAACCTAAAACTATAAAAACCCTAGAAGAAAATCTAGGCAATACCATGCAGGACATAGGCACAGGCAAAGATTTCATGACAAAAACGTCAAAAGCAATTGCAATCAAAGCAAAAATTGACAAATGAGATCTAATTAAACTAAAGAGCTTCTGCACAGCAAAAGAAACTATCATCAGAGTGAACAGACAACCTACAGAATGGGAGAAAAATTTTGCAATCTATCCATGGGATGAAGGTCTAATATTCAGAATCTACAAGGAACTTAAACAAATTTACAAAAAATAAATAAAACAACTCCATTAAAAAGTGGACAAAGGACATGAACAGACACTTCTCAAAAGAAGACATTTATACAACCAACAAACAAATGAAAAAAAAGTTGAACATCACTGACCATTGGAGAAATGCAAATCAAAACCTCAATGAGATACCATCTCACGCTAGTCAGAATAGTGATTATTAAAACGTCAAGAAACAACAGATGCTGGAGAGGCGGTGGAGAAATAGGAATGCTTTTACATTGCTGTTGGGAATGTAAATTAGTTCAACCATTGTGGGAGACTGTGCAGCAATTCCTCAAAGACCTAGAACCAGAAATATCATTTGACCTAGCAATCCTGTTACTGGGATAAATCATTCTATTATAAAGATACATGCCCTCATATGTTCATTGCAGCACTATTCACAATAGCAAAGACATGGAATTAGCCCAAATGCCCATCAATGATAGACTGCATAAAGGAAATGTGGTACATACACACCATGGAATATTATGCAGCCATAAAAAGGAGTGAGACCATGTCCTTTGCAGGGACATGGATGGAGCTGGAAGCCATTATCCTCAACAAACTAACATAGGAACAGAAAATCAAACACCCAATGTTCTCACTTATAAGTGGGAGCTGAACAATGAGAACGTATGTACACAGGGAGAGGAACAACATACACTGGGGCCTGTTGGGGAGTAGGGTAAGAGGAGTGGTAGCATTAGGAAAAATAGCTAAGCCATGTGGCATTAACACCTATGTGACAGGTTAATAGGTGCAGCAAACCACCATGGCACACATTTACCTGTGTAACAAACCTGCACATTCTCCACATGTATCCCGGAACTTAAAATTAAATTAAATTAAATTTTAAAACAAAGCAAAACAAAAAAGTTGAAATGGAAAAATTAAATTAATAAAAACATTACAAATTACCAAAAATAAAAATAAGCATTTGTTAAAATATTAATAATTACCGATATGTCATTTTATTACATTATATATGTAATGCAACATTAATCAAAATCCACCTAGTATTTAAATTTAACTGGTAACACAATTTTAGAATATATATACACATATACATATATATTTAAATAAAAGTTAAAATATGTAAGAAAATACTTTTAGTGATATTAAAGAAGATCATCCCTTTTATGTGTTGAAGATAAATGGCATAATTAATTTAAATATATTTATTAAATGTATAAATACATAAAATTAATTAAAAATATAAATAACATAGCTTGTTGTTGACTCAAGAATAAATATGTATCAAGATGGCTGACTGGCCGGGGGTGGTGGCTCACGCTTGTAATCCCAGCACTTTGGGAGGCCGAGGCGGGCGGATCACGAGGTCAGGAGATCGAGACCACGATGAAACCCCGTCTCTACTAAAAATACAAAAAATTAGCCAGGCATGGTGGCGGGCGCCTGTAGTCCCAGCTACTCGGAGAGGCTGAGGCAGGAGAATGGTGTGAACCCGGGAGGCGGAGCTTGCAGTGAGCTGAGATTGTGCCACTGCACTCCAGCCTGGGCGACAGAGTGAGACTCCGTCTCTCAAAAAAAAAAAAAAAAAAAAAAAGATGGCTGACTAGACATGCCCAGCACTGGCTCCCTCACAAAGAAAGACGAAAAAATCGAAAATAGATAACCACACATTGAAGAGAGCATCAAAGGGAGAACACTAAATCAGCAAGAAAGGGACAAAGACCGCTGAGACACAGAACTCAAGATGGCAGCTTAAAAAGGAAAGCAAAGCAGCCAGCCAGGATAGGCTCAGAGACAAGAGGGACTAACCATTGCGGGGAAAAGGTAAGTGAAAGATTCCCAGCAGATCACAACACCATCACAGATGTCTGCAATCCTAGCTACAGGAGAGCCCAGAATAGAGGGCTGTCTACACTCCATGTGACTGCATTGTCCCGAAGTGGGAAGTTACACTGGATCTCCCCAGATATGACTGGGTGAATGAACAACAACAAAAAGACTCAACTCTATGCTGCCTACAAGAATTTTACCACACCTGTAAAGACACACATAAACTGAACAAAACAGAAAACTCAGAAGTAAATCCATATATTTACGGCCAACTGATTTGTGACAAAGGTACCAGAACATACACTGGGGAAAGAACACCTCTTCAATAAATGATACTGGGAAAACTGGATATCCACATGCAGAATAAAACTTGACCGCTATTTTTCACCACATATATAAATCTACTCAAAATGGATTAAAGACTTAAATGTAAGACCTGAGACTATAAACTACTAGATGAAAACATACGGGAAGTGCTCCAGGATATTGGTCTAGGCAAAGAATTTAAGGGTAAAACTACAAAGGCACAGGTATCAAAAAGAAACATATACAGATGGGACTTGATTAAACTAAAAAGCTTCTGCACAGCAAAAATAGAGGGAAGAAACAAACTGTAAAACGGGATAATTTATTTGCAAATTATTCATCTGACAAGAAACAATATATACAAACAACTTAATGGTAAAATAATAAAACAACTTAATGGTAACAACTTAATGGTAAAATAATAAACAACTTAATGGTAAAATAATATTTATAAATGGGCAAAAGATCTGAATAAACATTTCTCAAAAGAAGATATACAAATAATCAACAAGTCCCCAGTAAGTGATTTTCTAAACAGGTGGGGGAAAGATCTCTCTTCAAACAAAAGGGGGCAAGACCCCTCCCCAAACAAATGCCAAATAAAACATAACTTCAACCAAATCTGAGAGTTCTGTCCAAGACCCTTTGTGGGTAGAAGAGGCAGCCTATGGAGCCCAATATGTGTATGTCATGCCACAGTTCCAGGCACTGGTGTTTCTCCCTGAGTTGAATCAGCTTTGAATCTCCACTTTTTTGGTTTTTTTGTTTTTGTTTTTGTTTTGAGACAGGGTCTCACTCTGTAACTTAGGCTAGAGTACAGTGGAACACTCATAGCTCACTGTAACCTCAAACTCCTGGGCTCAAGTGATCCTTCCACCTCAGTGAGTAGCTAGAACAGCAGGTATGTCCCATTACACCCAGCTAACTTTTTTAAAAAAATTTACATAGAAAGTGTCTCTCTATGTTGCCCAGGCTAGGCTTGAAACTCCTGTCCTCAAGCAATCCGTCCTCCTCAGCCTCCCAAATGGCTGGGATTACAGGTGTGAGCCACCACACCCAGCTGGATCCTACTTCTGATACCACATACACCAAAGTCAAAACTGAAATGTAGAGATAGATCTCGAAATGTAACATTTTATTTGAGAAGAAAGAATTGCAATCTGAGGCATACACACAAATCGGATGGTCTTTATTATGTTCTGAAGAATAAAGAAAAGGTTGAGATTTTTTTTAAAGCCCACCTCTAATAATATAAAGGCCTAGAATGCAATTCCTTTTTTCCCCTAGGAATGCCAAGTTGTCAAAGTCAAAGAAAGGAGTCTCAGGGATGATATCTGGGTGTTTCTAACACTAGCCATGTTGGAATTTTCAGTGTTCAAGTTGTTACTTTTGTTGAGGTTATTCTTAAGTATTTTGCTTTTGATGATATTGTAACTAGAATTTTTAAGGCTAATTTTTATTATTTATTTTTTGTGTTCAGAAAAGCAATTGATTTTTACATTGATTTTGTATCCTGTTACCGTACTGAACTTATTTATTATTCCTAATAACTTTTAGTAAATTTCTTACAATATTGTGAGCATAAGGTCATATCAAGTGCAAATAAAATAATTGTACTTTTTTCTTTCAAAAAAACAATATGGCCTGATACAGTGGCTCATGCCTGTAATGCCAGCACTTTGGGAGGCCGAGGTGGGCAGATCACTTGAGGTAAGGAGTTTGAGACCAGCCTGGCCAACATGCAGAAACTCGTCTCTATTAAAAATTAGCTGAGTGTGGTGGCGGGCACCTGTAGTTCCAGCTACTCACGAGGCTGAAGCAGGAGAATCGCTTGAACCCAGGAGGCGGCAGTTGCAGTGAACCAAGAACGCATCACTGCACTCCAGCTTGGGTGACAAAGTGAGACTCTGTCTAAAAAAAAAAAAAAAAAAAAAGCCAAGTATATGAAAAAATCCTCAACATCACTAATCGTAAGGGATATGCAAATCAAAACTATAATGAGGTATCATCTTACCCTAGCTCGAATGGTTACTATCAAAAAATCAAAAATAACAAATGCTGATGAAAATGTTGGTAAGACTGTAAATTAAAATAGCCATTATGGAAAACTGGAGGGTTCTCAAAAACCTAAAAATAGAACTATCATATGATTGAGTAATCTCACTACTGGGTATTTATTCAAAGGAAAGGAAATCAGTATATCGAAGAGACATTTGCACTCTCATGTTTTTTGCAGCACTATCCATAATAGCCAAGATATGTAATCAACCTAAATGCCTAAGAACAAATAGATTTTTTAAATGGTACATGTACATACAATGAAATACCATTCAACCGTAAAAAATAAAATCTTGTCATTCATGGCAACATGGGTGAACCTGAACATTACTATGTTAAGTAAAATAAGTCAGGCATAAAAAGGTAAATACTGCATGTTCTCATCCACATGTGGCAGCTAAGTAAAAAGAGCTCACAGAAGCAGAGAGTAGAATTATGGTTATCAGAAACTGGGAAGGGTACATAGAGGAAAGGGAAGATAAGGAGAGATTGGTTAACAGTTACAAAATTACAGCTAGATAAAAGGAATAAATTCTAGAGTTCTACATCACTGTAGGGTGAATATATTAATAATAATTTATTGTACAGTTCAAAAAGCTAGAAGAGAGGATTTTGAATGTTTCTTACACAAGCGAATTTTTAATATTTAAGGTTCTAGATACTCTAATCACTTGGATTACATCATTATACATTGTATCAGAATATTATTATTCTGTACTCATAAACAGTATTATACAATTATTGTGCCAACTAAAAATATGAGAAAACAATTACGTCGTACGTCTTAAATATATATAACAAAAATGTCATTACTCTAAAAAAGTGAATAAGAAGCATTAGATTATAATAGCAGATTCAATATAGAGAACCAAAAAAAATGAATCCATGTGAAAATTTAGTAAGAAACACTAGAAGATGATTAAAGGTTATAGCACCCTAACACTATCAGAGAAAGAAATGAAAGCCACATGTTCATTAAAGAAGGTAAAGTGTGAAAAAAAGAATAAATATACCCAAAGAGCAAAATATATAGCTCCAAAATTGGCTGTAATTTCTATCATATTATAGTAATTGAAAGAATCAAAATTAAATTGTAAAAAATTAAAAGTACTGGATTATTCTACAAATAGCATAGAAATAATTCATTATTGTTTATAGAAAAAAATATAGCTAGAGCCATAGTTTATGCTAAATACCATAAAATTCCTCATGAATTAAAAAAACATGTAAATCAAATCACAAGAAAACTTTCACATTGTATTAAAAAAGAGTATCTATCTGAAAGCTGTATGAGGATAAGATTTTTAAGAAATATGTTTAGGTAAATAAGTAAGCAACAAATGCTAAGTTAGGTAGAAAGGAAAAACTGTAAATATAGACTGAAAAAAAGCCTGAATGATCACACTAAACGGCATAACTTCCAAAAGTAATAGAAGCTGCATAAGATGCAAAATTTTAATCTTAATCACATTATTGATTTAATAATAAATAATATAAATATACTAAATATCCAAAAATGGAAATCAATTGTTTTAAAAAGAAAAAAGTGTCAAGTGTAATTAGTGGAATTGAATCTCTAATGTAACAAGTAAATTACATAAACATGATGACTAAAATTCAGAAACAGACAAAAATAGAATTTCTAATAATAAAAAATGTATTTTCTAACAATGATGGTATTTTACAAAGCAAATTTAACGTTTTAACAATTGAATTAAAATTAGTGATATTAAGGAAACTTAAAAATAACAAATATAATTTATGAATAATCAGAAAACCCAAATAGACCTATATATGAAACAAAAACTTCTCAGAGACTACCTCCCTCTAAATGGTGCTTATATGGGACGATTATATCTATTATTAAACAATTATAACTTTTTTCTTTTATTATTATTATTATTTTTTGAGATGGAGTCTTGCTCTGTCACCCAGGCTAGAGTGCAGTGGTGTGATCTTGGCTCACAGCAACCTCTGCCTCCTGGGTTCAAGCAATTCTCTGCCTCAGCCTCCCGAGTAGCTGGGATTACAGGTGCCCACCACCATGCCTGGCAAATTTTTTTGTATTTTTAGTAGAGACAGGGGTTTCACCATCTTGGCCAGGCTGGTCTTGAACTCCTGACCTCATGATCAGCCCACCTCGGCCTCCCAAAATGCTAGGATTACAGGCGTGAGCCACTGCACCCTGCCAACTTGAAAACATTTTGAGAGCAGAGGGGGAGGCTCAGAAGTAAGCTCCAAGTAGACATTTCTCTTTTACTCTAGTCTCTTACAATAACTGTAAGATCTAAAACTATATTCAAAGTTATAATCTTGGCCTTTCTTGTTTTCTGGAGCCCACCCTTTTCCCAACTCCTTCTGTCCTCTTCACCAGATCTATTTCTCATCTGCTCTACTCCCCACTAGCTTCGCTCCCAAATAGTTCCTCACTATTCTCCACCAACTGATGATACCTTGGAGGTCTTGGTGCTGGAACTGTTTTTTGCAAAAAGCAGGATAAAAAGCAGGGTGTGTGGAAGTACAGCTGGCAATATACAGACCAAAGGACAGGAGAAGCAGTCCCAGGCTCAGGAAGGACAGACACAGAACAAAAGGGACAGACATAGGATCATGCTCATGGTAGGGAAGAACAAACACAGAGCCTGCAGGAGTGGCATGCAAAAGTACACCCGTCATATTCTCCAGGGATTAGAGACAGGTTAGGTCAGAGGGCCTCTGAGCCAGGGGATCTATAGGTCCCAAGGCCCCAAGTTAGTCTAGGATATGAGCAAGGATTCAACCAAATTAACACTTTCTCATCTTAAAAATCTACACTTCTGCTCTTATTAGTGGTGAGTTGGGAATTTTTGAATCTAAGAAGATAGTGTAAGGGTGAAAAGATGTTATACCCTTTCCTCATCTATTCCAAGGTCCGTGGCCAACACCACTATGACAAAAGACAGATTAACAAAAGTATAATACATGTATTTAATCAAAGTTTTGCATGACACAGGAGACATCAAATATAAAAACCCCAAAACCCAGGAGTTTTTTCAATGCTTAAGTTCAAAGAAGGATGGAGGGCTGTGTAGAAGTGTGATTGGACTAAAATGGTATGATCTAATGGTAACAAACTAAGGAGAACTTAGGAAGACCTATTTGTTCAGGTTCTTCTTGGCTTCTCCGTGTAGAGAAGCCCTTTCCCTCCATCACTCCAGTTGTGGGGCAAGACCCTCTGGAATGTGGGTCTATAGACTACTTTCAGTGGAGGTAGATCAGAAAGTGACTTCTCTAGGTTTTATGGCTTGCTTTGAGGGAGAGGAGATCTAGTTTCTATGACCTGCCCTGGGGAATAAGCAAGTAAGTCTAGTTTCTATGACCTGCTTTGAGGCAAAAAGAGAGAAGGAGAAAAGAGGGTGGGAGAAAGTGAGAGAAGACTTCTTGCTTGGGAGGCCCTTCCAATCTCGATCTCCTTCAGTTCAAAGCACTTAGGGTGCCAAGATACCATACTTTGGGTTATCATGTTCTGAGCCGCAACAGTAGCATACTGAATCTCAGCAAGGTGTTTATCTAGCTCGATCAGCAACTTGATAAAGAAACTTTGCAAGAGTTAGGTTTGTCATGTCCCTGGACTTAGCCTAGAGCTCCTAAAACTTCTTGTGCAGGAACTGTTTTATTTTCTGAATCCTTGGCAGAGATTACTTCATAGTAGGTAATTAATAAATGCCTGTTGAATTAAAATGAATCCCCCTCTAACCTTAGATGACAAAACCCTGAAAATATTTCTCACTGAGGCTGCCATTTCCCCAGGTGTTCAGAGGCCTCCCTTTTCTGATACTTTCCTCAATGGCCAGACTTGCTTAGTAATTCTCTTTCTTCACTGCTGAATCATCATCAACTTTGTTTTTAATCCATTATTTAGAGTACAGATTAGTAGTCTATTGGTGTGGGGTAAATCTCTAACACAAATTACATGCAGGTCTAAAAATCATAGATATCCAACATAAGTACTTAGGAAAACTCTAAACACAGCCTCCCATAAGTCCAACAAGGAATCTAATTTCAAAGTCGAGTGGCAAAAAATCTAGAATTTTTTCCTTGTTTTCCTTATCCCTTCATTTGTGCTATAGCAAAATACTTAACTGTTTTGAAAACTAGTTTCCACATCTAGAAATTTACTTGGAAATGCTTATAGACAAGGTCCAAGGAATAAGTGGAATAACGATTATCAACTTTCTATGAAAAAAATAAACTTTTCTCATTGACTATTCAGAATTATCTTTCTAATTAGGCTGAGTTACAAATTCAGGCAGATTCTTACCATGGAAAATAGAGATTTCATGAATTAATTAAGACTCATTTGTTTCAATCCATTTATTCAGCAAGTATTTATTGAGCACTTACATGTGCTAAAAACTTTATAGGTGATGAGAAAACAGTGATACAAGGCAGACACTAAACTGGTCTTCAATGACCTAATGGAAAGGATAAACATTAAAAACTAAGAATATAAGTTATCACCTTATTCAAACTGTGAATAGTCCTAAAATAAAAACTACATTGTGTCATGAAAACGTAAGCAAGTGATACTAATCTAGTGTGCAGGATTAAAGAAGGAATATCTAAGGAAGGAATTTTAACTGAAGCCTAAACACGAGTTCTCAAGCAAAGAATAGTAAAGAGAAGAAGCAAGGAAACATTTGGTTTATTTGAGAAGCTGAAACTAGGCAAGTATGACAGCTGTACTATCGTAATTCACTTGCAGTAGTAACACTTTGCCCTGTGTGGTCACTTTTGCCAACTTCTCCAAAATATAGAACTAACTTCATCAAGATTCTAGGAATACTTTTTCAACTGAGTGTGTAGAAGAGACAGGTGAGTTTAGGACATAAGCAAGACAATGACTCAATGCATTCTGGAATCTAAGCTGGTTAGAGAAGGAAGAAAGAAAAAGTTAGGGATGACCGCTTGCAGGAATATATTTCTGAAGTTTGAATATGTATGAAACATATTGAGAACACATGGTTTGACAGGTATTTTCACTGGACAGAGTGTAAGAAGGTGCTTAAGACTAAGTTTCTGCCTTCAAAGAGCTCATAATGATGGCAGCAGGAGGCAGACAAATCCCAGGCAGACAGGGACAGGTCCCTGGTGAAACCCCACCTTCAAACCAAAGACAGCTTAAAGCCTGAAAGCCAAGCTAAAAATCCTGGGTAAATCCACGGACTGGATTGAGAACCTCTCTTCCCATATGGCACACTTTCCTCTGATCAATCCTCACCCTTCACCTGTTTTACATATACCTACCTTCCCTAATTGGATTTTTACACTGTTGTGCCCACCTTTGAGTGGTGCTTTTGTTTGAACCTTTTCTGCATACTCACAAACCAATCAGCATGCACTGCCCATTCTGAGCCCATAAAAGCTTCAGATCCAGCCACACAGAGACAGAAACCATGTGAC
This sequence comes from Nomascus leucogenys, assembly GCF_006542625.1. Lineage (NCBI taxonomy): Eukaryota > Metazoa > Chordata > Mammalia > Primates > Hylobatidae > Nomascus > Nomascus leucogenys. Next base: position 66,640,867 of record NC_044395.1, on the reverse strand, counting down.
TTCTGGTGGGAGACCACCCTTACATTCCCTGCTCTGCTGAGAGCTATTTTGTTGCTCAATAAAATTCTTCTCCACCCTCCTCACCCATTGATTGTCAGTGTGATCTCATTCTTCTTGGACATAGGACAAGAACTTGGGACCCACCGAATGCAGGTATACTGAAGGCTGTAACAACTGTGGCCCTCTGCCCTCTGCTGGCAGAGGGCAGCCACCCCATGCAACAGGAAGCAGCAGCAGGGCCAAACCAGACCCAGAGCCATGGGCTGGAGCAAGGCAAGGGAAGGGGCTGACAGAGCTGTTAATGGGCTGCCATCTATCAGGCTGCAGATAACAGGACTAAAAGAGCTAATTAGCACACTATAACATCCCCTCTGAGGCTTCAGGGTCGTGGGCACCCCTGCCTGGGCACCACCACATTCCCTTTGTCTGGATGCCAGAGTCCATCGCAAGAGTGGGTTGTGACACTCCTGGTCCCTGCTCTGGCTGCAAGCCCTGCACAGAGCCTGCTACTGTGCTGGCACTCAGAACAGCTGGCCAGACCCCACACTTTCTCGCTCACCCACCCTCTCCTGCCAGGGGCTGAGCACACAGTCACAGCCACTGCGGGATTTGCACCAGAGTGCAGGCCGGGAATGGCCCAGCAGGCTGAATATATGGGGCATCTTCTGTGGCAAACCTTGGCCTGAGCAAGGCCTGGGCAGGGGCATCACCAACCAGAGGTCTCTGGCTGGCAAAAGTGGCTGAGAAAAATTCTGCATCAATAATATAGCTGTGGATAGATAAATATATAAGCAAATAAATATATCAATTTTTAATAGTGGCATAAATAAAGCAGCCTCTGCATGTGTCTATTCTGGCTACAAGGCATGGCAAAAGCAAACAAAATATCAACATCTACCAGACACACACACATACCACACACTCACATACACACAGGATCTTATCTCAGAATGCCCATTTTACTCTTCACTTCTTCCTCTCAAGTAATTTAATATGTTCATCTTGATTCAATGTATGTCTTCTTTTGCAGTGGAGGTCTTAAGAAATAGGTGGTGTTATCTTGGGATAGTTTCCTAACAGGATCTTGAATGGATCCTACCCAACTCCACCCAACACACACTCCACCCACACCAAGTTTTATTTTATGTAAAATAAAACAAAAAAAAACAGGACACTGAGTATGACAACATAAAAGAAAAACATCACTTCTGGAATTATTTATTCTAAGAGTCAGGGGAGTGCAAATAAAGTGTAAATAAACATAAATAAAATATGAATAAATGTAAATGAAGTGCAAAGCTGTTAGTTTTACAGGAGGTTGCTCTTTTCATTCATTCTTGCATTCCCTGCAATGACCCTAAGGAAGGACAGTACTTATGCACGACCCTGAGGACAATAGAACCACTGAAGAGTTTCAAGGTACAAAGTGTCATAACATATGTGAATTGTAAAATGATCACTCTGGCTTTTATAGAGAGAGTGGATTGGATGGAGCAAGATTGGAACCCCTTCAAAAAGATTTTGGAATACTTTCAGAGAGACAGATAATAGATTAGAGCACAGTCATGCTCAACAGCCATAATAAAGGTAAAAATGTTATGAATGTATCCACTGGAATAACTTACAAGCACCTCAAACTCAAATATTAAACTTAATGTTGACTTAATTTTCTTTGAGAGTAATTTAGGAGAAATAAAGAGTAAACGATAGATTTCTTGCTTGGAAATTTCTGTTTTTGATAGTGCTATTTACCATAAAGGAAGACAGAAAAGAAAGAGGTTTTTGTTTTGTTTTGTTTTTTGTTTTTTGTTTTTGTTTTTGTTTTTTGAGAAAGAGAGGAAGATAGCAAGTTTCTAGGTAAATTTTGGAGAAATTAACTTTAAGGAGCTTGTAAACCATTTTTGTGAGTAGATACCCAGGAAGTTAGTGGCTAAGGAGTTTAGAGTCTGGAATCATTCAAACCTGGGTTTAGATCCTAGATCTATTGATTACCTTTCTGCAATCTTTATGTTTTGGTTTCCTCATCTGTAAACCAAATTAACTAATATTACCCTCTCATAATTATTTTCTTAATTAAATATATAAATACTTATAAAATACAGGTCTAGGGTTATGAAAACCCAAGTTTGGAATTTTCTTGGAACATACAATTAAAGTAGGTACAAAATATAAGCAACTGTATGTAATAAGAGATGGATAAGGGGAAAAAGTAAAGGGCACAGAAGGAGGCATTAATAATGTATAGAATCTGGACTGAAGAAGTGTGAAGCCGTATGCTTGAGAATTATAGTAGAGAGGATTGATAACTACTTAACAAGGGAAGGCAAGAGGCTTTACCTTTAATTCGTAAGCTGAGAAACACGGGAGTGAATTTCCATGTTAGGAAATATGTATCCTTCAAATATATTAAGATTAGCATTAGGAAAGATATAAGCTTTAGTTTTAGTGCTCTACAGTATTCATCATCAGCTTCTTCACATAAGTGGTGAAAAAACTAAACCAAGAAAGTCCTCTATTTTCTAGACGTTTATAAGATTTTTCTTTCTCCCCTCTCCCTCTTGCCTATACTTTGCACATAGGTGGAACGCTGAAATTTCAAATTAATAAGAGTTACCGCTTTATCTTTATGTCATCCTATGTTACATAAAATTTCACCAGATCAATTTTACATACATTTCTCCTTCAGTGTCCACTCATTGTGAGTTCTTCAAAGAGAAGAGGCGAATAAATTTGTCCTGGATCTGCTTTGTCTTCACTCCATAAACAATAGGATTTAGAGCAGGAGGGATGGCCACATAGAAGTTGGCAAACAGGATAAGCACGTTTCGAGGGACACTGTGCCCAAAGCGATGAGCAAGGATGGAGAAGAAGGCAGGGGTGTAAAGCATGAGGATGACACAGACATGGGAGCCACAGGTGCTGAGGGCTTTTTTGGCGGGCACCCTGGGATGAGAGTTGGAACACAGCACAAACGATGAAGGCATAGGAAACAGCAATAAAGATCACATCTGAGATGACAGTCATAAGAGGTACCGCAAACCCATACCAGACGTTGATGGAGATGTCTGCAGACGAAAGCTGAGCGACACCTATGTGCTCACAGTAGGTGTGTGGGATGATACGTGTCCTGCAAAAGGGTAACCGTTTTAGCAGAAAAACATCTGGCAGGATGATGGAGAAGCTTCTCACAACAATGCTCAGCATAAGCTTGATGATCACTTGTGGAGTCAGGATGGTGGTATATCTCAAGGGGAAGCAGATGGCCACATAGCGATCAAATGCCATGGCCAGCAGGATGGCTGAGTCCACCACAAAGCTGAAGTGGAGGAAGAACATCTGAGTTAGACAACTGGAAAAGGTTATTTCTTGGGAGCCAAGACAGAAGTTACTGAGCAGTTTGGGCACTGTGGCAGTAGATAAGATGAGGTCTGTGGTGGCCAGCAGAGAGAGGAAAAAAAACATGGGCTCATGAAGGCTGTGCTCAACTGCAATGAGGTAGAGAAGGATGCAATTGCCCACAACAGCCACAACATAGATGACACAAAAGGGAATCCCAATCCACATGTGGAACTTCTCCAGGCCGGGTATTCCAACAAGGATAAAGGAACTGGGGTTATAACAACTCAAGTTATACATGGTCTCTTCAGTCTGGGATCCACTGGTTCTTGAGCCCTGAGGATAAACCAACTGTCAGAATGGGCTGCGAAACCTACAGTTCCACCCCAGTGTTGAACATTGTTGGGGGCTGCAACTGTCACATCCAGTGTAACCACACTGAAGCACCTCCTGTCCCAGGAAGAGCTGACACCTATAAAACTGACCCTTCTCTTGGCCTCAGACCCTTCATTTGCCCCTTCTCTTTGGCATCAGACCCACCTCATTTCCTTAGATATTTACTAATAAATCTATGAAATGGTTTTATTTTTGTAGGTCAGGAATTTCATGATTAAACATAATTAACCATTTTTCTTTTTCAATACAATTATTAAGGATAGACTCAGGTTTTAAAGACAGGAAAAAACAAGTATAAGGAGAAGGAGTAGGGAGACAGGGAAGGGAGAGAGGAATCATAAAAATATTAAAAATACCAAGCTGGATGACAATAAGCTATGAGAAAAGGGGAGCAACTGACTTTTACAGAGCAAATATATTTCAGACAATGGGTCTGATAAACTGAAGAATGTGGATAAAGCAAAAGAAAAAACAATAGAAAGGGAAGAAAAAAGAAAAGGCAGACTCCAACGCTGTGTGTTTTGGTAGAGTTTCGTTTCATAGGGATTGAAATATGGTTCAGAGCGTATGTTTACTGGGATGTTAATATGAGAAAATGTATGTATCAGAAAACACACAGGGACAAGGGAACAACATTACTCTGACTCAAGCAGAGAGCAGTGAGTTCAGAGCATAATTTATGACTTGAAAGTCAATGTCCTAAACTCTGGAGGATCTCTGATGTTAGTAAAGGAGACAACTTTACCTCTCCATGAGTCTGACAATGCCTTCATAACAGAAAACACCAAGAGCAATTAGTCCTAGGCAAAGTCTAGCAGAGCAGATTCATACCTTCTAAAGAGGAAATAAAGAATAATAAATGAAGTTTTACCCCAGTGTTTTCAGTTCTGGCCTGCCAGTGCTTGGACCCCATCTGTGAGAATCTCCAGCTTTGTACTAAACAGAGCCCACTCTTGAAGGTAGCTTTTGCACTGGAAACACCCTTTGAGTTTTAACTTTGCTAGTGGGACCTATTTTATAGGGTACTTTCGAAAAGGAAAGAGAATCAGGGGCATGATACCGGGAACTGCAACATTAGAGAGGCACCCAGGGACATGAGCCATGGTTTGGGTCTTACCTTCCCCAACAAATTTACAAAGTCCTTCAAAAAGCTTTTAAGGAAAGAGTGGATTTTGTGCGCTATCACACCAGCTCTGTATTATGATGTTTGGTGAGGATCTGTAGCCTTCTTCATAAGGAAGAGCGGATCAAGCCAAGTAGGATTTAGTGACATCTACCAAGTTCCTAGTCAAAGCTTTACATAGGTGAGCTTCCCTCCCTTAATTTTTTCACTGACAGTCATTAATTAGCTGAAGTGGGCGTATTATATTTTCCTGGGAGACACGTGACTAGCTCTCACTGCCCAAAGGCAATCCTCTGAATGAAAGTCTGTTCCAAGTTACATCTCCAGGTCTGATTCAGGCTGAACTCCTACTGGCATGCAGCTTATGGGAAGAACATGTAGCAGCAGAGTCATAAGGAAGTCCTCCCTAAATTGGTGGTCACATGATCTCTTGTGGTCTAAAAAGTAGTAGACTAAAACAAACTATGAAAAAAACAAAACGTCTCTATAATTTGTGCTAATTTGCAGTTCAGCTTCTTGGAGCACTGATTCATTGCCTCCAGACAGGAAGCACATTTCACCAGTGTTACAGGGAATACATTTAAAGGTGAGAAAAATTAACAACTAATTATTAAAACTATGAAGGAAAGCCAAAAGAAAACATTCAAACTAATGTTTGTTGGTTCAGTCAAATCCTACTCTGATCTCGTTTCTTCTACCCAAGGAGCTCTTTCAGCTTACTGCAGTCGCTCCCTCCCAGGCTCAAGCGATCCTCCCATCTCAGCCTCCCGAGTAGCTGGGGCTACAGATATGTATCACTATGCCCAGAAAATTGTATTTTTTTAGAGACAGGTTCTCACCCTGTTGCCCAGGCTGGTCTCAAACTCCTGAGATGGGGCGATCCACCCACCTCGACCTCCCAAAGTGCTGAGATTAAAGGGATGCACCACAACACCCAGTCCCTCTTTTCTTCTGAGTTCCCTTTTGCACCACTGGTCACATTAGCTGCTCTACACGTGAAATCAATATTCTCTGACCATTATTTATCTCCTTATTATAGAATCACTGGTGTCATAAAAACCTATTTCTCCCAGGGCCATGTCCTCCAGGACACAACCTCCGTTTGAACATTGATTAAAGTAAAGGCTCTGTTATTTGATAAAATCAAAGAGCCAGTGTAGGGTTTTTCTTCTTGCTAATTGACTGCAGTTTTCTACTTACCAGGCTCTCTTCTCTTCTGGTTCACAGGGTTAGTAGGAAGTATCTATTTAGAAGGATGCAAGTAAAAGCTTTAGGCTGATGAAAATTCTACTAAGGGGTAAAATGAAAACATTTATGCATTTTCCCATGTTCCCAGAAGATGATAGGTTATCAGAGCCCCTCTATTTTCTATTCCCACACAAGGGATAGGACTAACCGTATTAACTATTTTCCCTTGAGATGGAATGTACCTTGGGGTTTAGTAGTAGCCTGTAGATATCAGATTCCTAGGGGATTCAGCCTAAGACAAATCAAACTCAGTCAGTTCAGATAGAATTCTCAAAAGCCTAAGAAGTTTTCTGTATGTTCAGTATTCCTCAATTAGTGTATTTGTATAAACTTGCACCAATACTATACAAATACAATTGAGATTTTCTGTATACTTAATTTTGGAAGGTAAACCCTCCAATTATTTATTTTTATTTATTTATTAGCCATTCTTGTCACTTAGCATTGCCAAGAAAGTTTCATAAGCAGTTCTTAATTGGCAACACACACACACACACACACACGCACACACGCACACACACACACACACTAGCTTTTAGATTGCATTAAATCTTTTTGTCAATATGGAAATATTTGATATGTTTATAATACTGTATATTCATACTATAAATATTTTAAATATCATATATCTTCTCATTAATAGAGCCTTTTTTGATTTCCTCAATAATGGATTAAAATGTTCATATGTTCTTAAAACATACAAATACCTCCCTTTTTTAGAAGCAGAATATATCAGTGTCCTAAACTCACTATAAAAAATTACCACAAACTTCACAGCTTAAAAGGACACAAATGTATTATGAACTGTAGTTTTGTAGTTCAGGGTCTGGCATGAGCCTCACTGGACTAAAAGCAAGGTGTATGGAAAACGGCATGTCTTTTGGAAAACACTAGAAGAAAATTTGATTCCTTGCTTTTTCCAGCCTCTAGAAGCTCCTTTCTTTCCTCTTCAAAGCCAGCAATGTTACTTCTATATTTCTGCCATATTTTAAGTCATATTTTCCTCTGACTTCCTCATTCTCACTTTCTCTTCTGCTGGTTTTGTTTTGTTTTGTTTTTTTGTGATGGAGTCTTGATCTGTCACCCAGGCTGGAGTGCAGTGGTGCGATCTCGGCTCCCTGCAACCTTCACCTCCAGGGTTTAAACGATTCTACTGCCTCAGCCTCCAGAGTAGCTGGGATTACAGGCCTCTTCTGCTTTTAAGAACTCTTATGATTGTATCTGAGCCATCCAATAAACCAGGATAATCTCTGGTTTATCCATTAGTTTAATGTTTATCAATTACTTTCATCTAAATTTCATCTGATGATTCTCTTTTGCCATGTAACCCAACATAATCACAGGTTCTGGGGTTTGGGATGAGAATTTCTACTGGACATTATTCTGCATAGTTTCATCATTTGTAAAATATATTTTCCACACTTATTACTCTAATTTTTTTAATTAAATATTTATTTCAGATACAGGGGGCACATATGCAGGTTTGCTACTTGGTATATTGCACCCAGGTGGGAGTATAGTACCCAATAGGTAGTTTTTCAGCTCATTATCTCCCCCGCTCACTGCCCCCTCTAGTAGTCCACAGTGTCTATTGTTTCCATATTTATGTCAATGTGTGCTCAATGCTTGCCTCCCACTTATAAGGAATAACATGCAGCATTTAGTTTTCTGTTCTTGCATTAATTTGCTTAGTATTATAGCATCCAGTTCATGGTGCTGCAAAGGACATGATATCATCGTTTCTTATGGCTGCATAGCATTCCATATTTTCTTTAATCCACCACTGATAGGCACCTAGGTTGATTCCATGTCTGCTATTATAAATAGCACAGCAATGAACATTTGAATGCATGTGTCTTCTTGGTATAATGATCTATTTTCCTTTTGAGTGTATACACAGTAATGGGATTGCTGGGTCCAATGGTAGCTCTGTTTTAAGTTCTTTGAGAAATCTCCAAGCTGCTTTCCACAGTGGCTGAACTAATGTACATTCCCACCAACAGCATACAAATGTTCTCCTTTCTCTGCAGCCTTGCCAGATCTGTTGGGTTTTTTTTTTCTTTTCTTTTGGACTGTTTAAGAATAGCCATTCAGACGACTATGAGGTGGTATCTCATGGTTTTGATATACATTTCTCTGATAATTAGTGATATTGAGCATTTTTTCACATAGTTTGTTGGCTGCTTGTATGTATTCTTTTGAGGAGTGTCTGTGCATGTCTTTTGCCCATTTTTATTTTGGTTATTTGTTTTTTGCTTGTTGATTTGTTTAAATTTATTATGGATTCTGGATACTAGACCTTTCTCAGATGCATAGTTTGCAAATATTTTTCTCCCATTCTGTAGGTTGCCTGCTTACTGCACTGACAGTTTCTTTTGCTGTGCGGAAGCTCTGTAGGTCCCACTTGTCAATTTTTGTTTTGTTACAATTGTTTTGTGGGCCTTAGCCAAAAATTTTTTGCCAAGGCTGATGTCAACAAAGGTATTTCCTTAGTTTTCTTCTAGGATATTTATAGTTTGAGGTCTTACATTTGAATCTTTATACCCTCTGTTTTTGAGACAGGGTCTTGCTCTGTCACTCAGGCTAGAGTGCAGTGGTGCAATTACAGCTCTCTGCAGCCTCAATCTCCCAGGTTTGAGTGATCCTCCTACCTCAGCCTCCCGAGTGTCTTGGGCTACAGGTTCATGATACCAACTCTGACTAATTTTTAAATTTTTTGTAGAGATGGGGTCTCCTTATGTTGCCCAGGCTGGTCTGAAACTCCTGGGCTTAAGCAATCCTCCTGCCTCAGCCTCCCAAAGTGCTGGGATTATAAGCAAGAGTCATGACACCCAGACTTTAATCCATCTTGAATTAATTTTTATATGATAAAAGTTAAGTGTCCAGTTTCATTCTCCTGCACATGGCTAGCCAGTTATCCCAGCACATTACTGAATAAGGAGTTCTTGCTCATTGCTTTTTTTTTCTTTTTTTGTCAGCCTTTGTTGAAGATCAGATGGTTGTTGGTGTGTGGCTTTATTTCTGAGTTTTCTATTTGGTTCCATTGATCTATGTGTCCATTTTTGTGCCAGTACCATGCTGTTTTGGTTACTGCAGCCTTATAATATAGTTGAAGTCAGATTACGTGACGCCTCCAGCTTTATTATTTTTGCTTAGAATTGTTTTGGCTATTCTGTGAAGAAAGATGTTGGTAGTTTGATGGGAATAGCGTTGAGTCTGTAAATTTCTTCAGGCAGTATGGCAATTTTAATGACATTATTCTTCCAATCCATGAGCATGGAATGTTTTTCCATTTATTTGTGTCATCTCGTGAAATCTGCTGATTTCTTTCAGCAATGTTTTGTAGCTCTCCTTGTAGAGATCTTTCACCTCTTTGCCTAGCTGTATTCCTAGGTATTTTATTTTCTTTGTGGCTATTATAAATGGGGTTGTGTTCTTAATGTGATTCTCAACCTGGATATTCTTGTCGTATAGAAATGCTATTGATTTTTGTACATTGGTTTTGTATCCTGAAATCTTGCTAAAATTATTTGTCAGTTCTAGTAGCCTTTTGGCCAAGTCTTAAGGGTTTCTAAGTATGGAATCACATCATCAGTGAAGAGAGATAATTTGACTTATTTTCCTATTTGAATTCATTTTATTTCTTTATCTTGTCTGACTTCTTTGGCTAGGACTTCCACTATCAATGTTAAGTAGGAGTCCTGAAATAGCTATCTTTGTCTTGTTCCAGTTTTTGAAAGGAAATGCTTCCAACTTCTGCCCATTCAGTATAATATTGGCTGTGGGGTTTCCATAGATGGCCCTTATTATTTTGAGGTGTTTCTTTGATGTCAAATCTGTTCAAGGTTTTTATCATGAAGGAATGTTAGACTTTATTGAAAGATTTTTCTGCATTTATTTAAATGATCATATAGTTTTTGCTTTTTAATTCTGGAGTGGAGAAAAACTTAGTTTACTCTCCATGTTTGGTTGACAAGCTTGGTCTGCTGGTTGATGATGTTTTGTTTTTTTTGTTTGTTTTGTTTTGTTTTTTTGTCAAGTGTAGAGATCTCTCTAGTGAGCATCCACATGGGTAACAAAATTTATTAGGAAGAGAACTGATTTTATCCAAATTTGCTTTATCCAAATATTCACTGAGGGGCTCGTTTTATATTCCAGCCCAAGACCTACTAAAATGATCACGTCGTTAGCTATAGCTCAGGCTATACCTGGCTATAGTCAGGTAGGTTTACAGTCTTACAACATGCCCTACTAAAATGATGTACCTAACAGTGGCAATTCCCATTGTGGTTTGGGGGTTAAGACTAGCAGAGGTGCAAATAGACAATTTGCCAGTAACGATAATACATTCAGCAGCAGGAGCCATAGCAGTAAAGGCTACAGGGGCCTGAAGATATCCACCCATAATCAAGCTTGGGCAAATCTGAGTGGTGACAAATATACTCTTCTTAACCATACTCCAGTCAGGCTCCTCTGAAATCTTTTCTGAACTGGGCCCTGACTTTTGAACTTTTGTGTTCTTCTCTGCATTATCCAGTTTTATGAAAAATCTTATTGAGTCGGTTTATCAAAAATTCCTCACCCTTGGTCTGAGCATCCTTGATATCTTACCACTCTGGCCTGCCTTCAGCAAAAACTCTGTTAGGTCAGTTTAGCAAAAAATTACCCAACCTCTTAGTAGTTTTTTATCCACTGACCCCCTACCCTGCACCTTTGTTTATTGTGCAGTAAGCCCTCGCTTAATGTTGTTTATAGGTTCTTGGAAACTGCGAGTTTAAGTGAAATGACATCTAAGAAAACCAATTTTCCTTTTTTCATCAATGTTAGAACAAAACGTAGTTGAACAAAATGACATTGAGGACCAGTTGTATGTTGTTTCACTTAACGTCACCATTTCCAAAAACCTATCAGTGATGTTAGGTGGGAACTTACTGTATTTAGAGTTGAGTCCAATCTCTCCTACTCTTTAAATAAAGTCTTTCTTACTGTACATCTTTAGTAAGTATCATAATTTTTTTTTAACAGTGGTGGTTGCCTCAGACTCCAAACCAGCAAGCATTATCTATTTTTCCCTCATCTTAGTGTTAGGGATCTCATGGGTCATAGTCAACTGTGCACCAGTATCTAAAATGTCCAAGAAGTACAATTTTCTTTTGTCTGTTTATTGAACGTTAACCTTGGCATAGAGCCTCTGGTCCCTCCTAGGAACAGAGGAACATCACCTTAAGGCCCAGTTTTGTTTATCTCTGCAAGCTAAGAAATCTGGGCAAAACAGGGCCCTCTAACTCACCCCCAGACCCACTGAGAGAGGCAGGGGAAAAGCACCCTAGATGAGTCACAGAGGCTGTCTATAAAGATTTAGACATGTTTTCTGGGGTGGAGGGAGAGATTGGAGAGCTGAGTGGAGCAGTGGCCCAGGTAGATGGCTGTTTTATGGCCAGAACTTCTGGGAACCGTGCAGGGATGGCTGATTTGAGCTCAGCTCAGGCTTCCCACAGGGTTTCTGGCACTGCCCGGAAGGATGCGGTTGCTGCTGCTGCTTGTGTGCTGTTATCAAGGCAGCAGCCGCTGTCAGGGCACTCTAAAGAATGAGGTCTGTAATAAGTCACCCTATACTGTGCTAGTCTTGCTGACTAACTATAGCAAGATTACTTCTGGAGGGCATTTAAGTAAGTCTCTAAGGTCTCTTTAGGGCTGCTGGGCAAAGTGATTTCAAGGAGCTCTACACCCCTTTTCTTTCCTTTGAAGTTGCAACAACTTGCTGCACAACAGGGTATTTATCAGGGCCAGAGACCTGAGTAGAGTTACGCGGCTTGCAGAAGCCCACTGCCCATTCCCATTGACAGAGGGCCCTAAGCAGTGGCTAGAGAACTGTTTCACTAGCTTTCTCCAAACCCCTCTGTAACGAACAGACACCCACTAATTTCCACCTCTTTATACTCATGCCTTTATAAAATTTCTTCCTTTTTAGAGTAGGTAGAATTTCTGAATTGCTTATAATCAAAGATATGTGGCAAAAGTGATGGGATGTTACTACCATGGTTGTCTTATATTATGTAAGGCCTTCTCACTAAAATAGTCTCCTTCTCCTGTTGGCCTTGAAGAGGCAACAACCATAGTGTGAACTACCTACTGAGAGGTTCGTGTAGCAAGACACTTCAGGCAGTCTTCAGGATCAGAGGGCCTAGGTCCTACACGAGCAAGGAACTGAATTCTACTAATAACCTAAGTTAGCTTGGAAATAGATCCTTCCCTACTCTGACCTCCACATGAAAACTCATCCCAGCTGGCACTGTGAGTTCGTTATGGAGAGATCGTGAAGGAGAAAACCCATCTAAGCTGGGTCCAGACTTCTGATCCACAGATACTGTAAGGTAACAAATGTTATCTTACATTTATCTTGCTACTAAATTTGCAATAGCCTATTTTTATGTAGCAAAGAAAGCTAATGCAACTTCTACCTGCATGGATAAAATACTGTACATTAATATAATATTTATTTGTAATTGAATTGAAAAATGTTAAGGACTGTGATCCTTTACTCAGATTATTATATTTCTTAAAACAGTTAATTATTTCAAAACTAAATTAATATGCATTCTTAAAATTATTTTTCTCAAGTCAGAGAAAAGAATCCAAGAAAAAAAATAACATATACCACTCTGTGTCAATGCATATGTTCCATGAAATAGCAGAAGTTATTACAAATATACTATTATTTAATTCTCATAATATCACTGCCAGGTATGTATTATAAGGGCCACTAGGTGGCTATGTCATCATTATGTAAAATTCCACCTGTTTTCAGAATGCAAGTTTGTAACCATTCAATTGGAATGTTCATCCTCTACACCAAGGGGAGGGAACATTTTCTGCATGTCATCTTCAATAGCATACTTGTCATAAAGTGCTTCCGTGTCCTTCTTCCTCATTTATGGCTATATGCATTCAGAATATCAATTTACATTTGATGGCACCTAAAGTTTTTCTTAAAACTCCTGCAGATCAGAATTTCCTGGGCTCTCCCTTGTCCCCATCTCCTGGGAAATCGGCTGCTGCCTTCTCCATGGTGGTGTGGTGCAGAAGAGTGAGCACAGGTGCTTAGTAACACAGGCCTGGTATTAATCCTGCATCTTCTACTCAATAGCTTTGGGACCATCAGGAAAACTCTAACAGTTTATCGACTCCTTCAACCCTTTTATATAAGTTTCTCTTTGGCCAGGCACAGTAGCTCACGCCTGTAATCCCAGCACTTTGGGAGGCCAAAGCAGGCAGATCATCTGAGGTCAGGAGTTCGAGACCAGCCTGGCCAACATGGCGAAGCCCCAGCTCTACTAAAAATACAAAAAAAAATTAGCCAGGCATGGTGGCACGTGCCTGTAATCCCAGCTACTAGGGAGGCTGAGGCAGGAAAATTGCTTGAACCCAGGAGGCAGAGGTTGCAGTGAGCCGAGATTGTGCCATTGCAGTGAGCTGAGATCGTCCCATTGCACTCCAGCCTGGGCAACAACAGCAAAACTCCATCTCAGAAAAAAAAAAAATCTCCTTTTTATGATATTTGTGCAGATTATCTTGGATAATGTTCATGTGTGTATCTATATTTATACATATTATTATATGTATATATACCTATATGTATAGATATATGAATGAGTGTGTATACATGTCTATATCAATCTCAAGCCAGGCACTTTCACACTATTCCTTTCTTCACAGTCCTACAAATCTTGATGTGAATTCTGTACAGTGGCATAACCTGCCCTAATTTATAATGCATACATGATGGTTAATTTTACATGCTAATTTGACTGGTCATAGAGTGCCCGGATTAAACATTATTTCTGGTGGTATTTGTAAGGGTACTTCTGGTTGTATTTGTAAGGGTGTTTCTGAAAAAGATTAGCACCTGAATAGCTGGACTCAGTAATGTCTACCTCTCCAAAGCTTGCCCTCCCCCAAGTTGCTGGACATCATCCAATCCATAAAGGATGTGAGTAGGAGAAAGGGTTGAGGAAGAAGATATTTGCTTCTTTTCCTGCCTCAGTGCCTGAGCTGAGACATGTCACCTCATCTTTTTCTGCCTTTGTACTGGCATTTATACCATCAGCTCCCTGGTTCTTAGGGCTTCAGAGCCACACTGACTTATATCACCAGCTTTTGGGTCTCTGGTTTCCAAATGGCAGATAATGGGAAGTCTTAGCCTCTATAATCAAGTAAGCCAATTCCTCACAATAAATATATATCTCTTATTGTTCTGTTTCTCTGGAGAACCCCGACTAATACAATATATTTCTTTAAGAAAGTTTTGCGTCTTTGCTATCCTAGGTAGTTCTACTACTCATCCTGTGTTTGCAAAAAGACTTAAAAAAAAAAAAAAAAGGGACCGGGCGCGGTGGCTCACGCTTGTAATCCCAGCACTTTGGGAGGCCGAGGCGGGCAGATCACGAGGTCAGGAGATCGAGGCCATCCTGGCTAACATGGTGAAACCCCGTCTCTACTAAAAAATACAAAAAATTAGCCAGGCGTGGTGGCGGGCGCCTGTAGTCCCAGCTACTCGGGCGGCTGAGGCAGGAGAATGGCGTGAACCCGGAAGGCAGAGCTTGCAGTGAGCCGAGATTGCGCCACTGCGCTCTAGCCTGGGTGACAGAGCGAGACTCCGTCTCAAAAAAAAAAAAAAAAAAAAAAAAAAAAGTACCTAGGTTGGTAAATGCAATGGTAGACTCAAGTGTTTCATTACGAGAAAAAGATCTGAACATCATAAGGTCGTCTCTTATCAAGGACAGCTGAGCCTAGACATGACCTTCTTTACTGGACGTATGGAAACATATTATCTGCAGCAAGATTTTGGAAACTGAAGAATGACATTTCAGTAGAGCCAACTATTGTTTTACTGAAGCAAAAAGAAAACAAAAACAAAAAATTGTTTCCCAAGACATTGAAATGGCTGACATCTTTTCAGTAATAATCAGAACAATATTTATTTTTATATTTAAAATTCATAGAAAAGTGCCTTACATTTAATAAAAGCTTGTTTCTCAAAGTGATCAGAGGAATTAGATACAGTCTTGAACACCAATATTAATTTGAGGAAAATACACCAAAATACATTAAGTAAATTATTTAAGATCATAGAGCTTGTAAGTGAAAAGATAAAATTTTACCTCAGCAACTCTGAGCATTAAAAATCCACTATTAGCAAATAAATTACTATGGACTTCTTGCTTTAATTTTGTGATGAATATGGGGTGTCACTGGTAAACCAACACATTCTGAAGGATACATTACTTAGTGACAGATTCTTAAGTACTTTGCTAGATAAGGTGGATATGAGTTGACAAGTCTCTCTTTCTTCAATCTTTTAAGGGGCAGAGGAAATGAGGAAGAAAAGAGATTGCAAAGGAATTACAGCAATACTGTTCTTTCTATAGGAGGGATTAGATATGTTTCCCTTGCAAATAAAAAAAAAATAATAATGTTTACTACTAGTGAAACCAAGATATTGGGAATAATAATGTACAAGCATCTCTTGCAAGAAAGGGTAAGATTGTTATGAGTGAAATCGTGACTTCCTCAAATTTATATGTTGGAGTTTTTATTCCCAATACCTTCGAATATTACCTTATTTGGAAATAAGGTCTTTGTAGAGAATATAATGTTAAAATGATTTCATTAAGGCATTAGCGGTAGGCCCTGAGCCAGTATGACTGGTGTCTTAATAAAAAGGGAAAACTTGGGCACAGAGATGTACATAAAGACAATGTGAAGAGTCATAGGGAGAAGATGCCGTCTACAAGCCAAGGAGAGAGGCATGAAACAGAGCCCTTCCTTGCAGACCTCAGAAAGAACCAACTCTGCTGGAATCTAGATTTGGGATTTCCAGCCCACAGTACGGCAATACAATTACAGTTTAAATCAGCAGTCTATGATGCTTTGTTATGGAAGCCCTAGCAAATGAATACAAAGACATTCTAAGTAAAAGAAGGGGAAAGAAAGGAAGAGATGGTCTCAGTAGAGATGAACTCAGGTGCAGAATCTGTCTCAGCACAAGGGCTACTATGCAGAAGTGGGTAAGGGAATGAGAACGCTCAGGAGCTCGGTGGGCACACAGTCATAGGGACTAGGCAGTTCCAAGGATTGAAATACGGATAAGCAGGTTGAGAAAAGCGACATCCAGAGAACTTGTAGATGAGTGCTCCATGGTTTGTGACATTGAAAAATGAGACAATGCCTGCCTCATAGTCTAGGAAAACTCCAATACGACAGGGAGGCACAGCCATAAAGAGAGTCAAAACCTTGGGATCAGAAGAGGAGGAGTCCTCAAAAGCATTATATTCACATGTATTCTGTAATCCTATAACCCAGTAGCCATATTGAGGTCTGTATTTGGAGTAAACTTTTGAATAATTTACACTTGGATCAAAAGCAAACCCAGAGCTCTTCCTTTTATTCAGACTACTTATTTTACTGTGTACACCCAGGATCCAAGCAATCTTTCCAGACACATCTACTTCCCAGTAATATTTCCCTGAAGAGAAATATTGGCAGCCGAAGACACCAAAAGCAGAAAAATCACATGGATTTGAATTCTTAAACGTGCAGGTGCGTACAGTTTTCACTTGTCTCTGATCCGCAGAAACAGCAACATTCGAAGTGGCACTGACTGGATTCAGCATCACATCCACTGTGGAAAAAATTACAGTCAAGTGAAGGATACGGGATAGGTGTGTCTTATGGCATTGAGAAGAGACATATTGAAAACGAAACTTGTGTCGATATCAAATGGAACTTGTGTTGATAGTCAGAGGTTAGTAGGACACTTAAGAACTACAGAATACAAAAATTAGCCAGGCGTGGTGGCACACGCCTGTAATCCCAGCTACTTGGGAGGCTGAGGCAGCAGAATCATTTGAACCTGGGAGGCAGAGGTTGCAGTGAGCCAAGACCGCGCCATTGCACTCCAGCCTGGGCAACAATAGCAAAAATCTGTCTTAAAAAAAAAACAAAAAACTACATGGTGTAAGCATGTTTGGGGAGGAACACATGAGACTCAGATTATGAGATCTAATGGTAACCACAATTCTGAAAGGAAGTGATTTGAAAACCCCATACATATCATCTTACCCCAGTAGTACTGGACATCTGTCAGCTCTGAAACGACAAAAGTTTCAGTGATGTTGTTAGAAGCAAATGAGTAAGTACTGACACTTGTCTCTTCTCCAGAGTAGGGAAAGGAAAGGGGGAATACTGGGATTCTATGCACTGGTGAATGAGAGGATGAATCAGACACCTGGCCATTCCCCCTAAGATAGGACCACATCTACAGCACAGGATTTTCCTCCTTCTCTGGCCCACCTCCTCTCCTATATCCTAACCTAAAAAAACCACCCGCTTCCCTATTGAGCCCTGATACTAAGAAATCCACACTCACAGCCTTCCCCTGAATCCCCTTACCTTTAAGAACTTGCAGCATCCCACTCAGATCTGGTACTCGGAATACACTCTTTAGTTTCTTGGAAACAGATTTTGGCTTCTTCAATGTCCAGCTTTCACTCCTAGTGATAACAAAAATTGATAACCTTTACACCTTTGCCCTATTTCTCTCCATCCAAGATCACTGTCTCTTTCACCTTTCACCATACTTACTGATGCACTTGGACCCTCTTCCCTGAGGACAGCAGAGGGGAGACGCCTGACACTGGAGCTCAGAGAAATGTGCTCATGTCTACCTGTCTGTGTGTAATCTTGGGAAGGTCTTCTCCTCTGTGTAATCTTGGGAAGGTCTTCACTTCAACGATGCTCACTCTCTTACTTTTAAAATGCAATAATTAACCCCATGCTGTCTACCTCTTAAAAATGAATATAAAATTAGATAAAATAATAATGCTTTTTTGTGGCTGGGCGCGGTGGCTCATGCTTGTAATCCCAGCACTTTGGGAGGCCAAGGCGGGTGGATCACGAGGTCAGGAGATCGAGACCACAGTGAAATGCCGTCTCTACTAAAAATACAAAAAATTAGCCGGGCGTGGTGGCGGGCGCCTGTAGTCCCAGCTACTTGGAGAGGCTGAGGCAGGAGAATGGCGTGAACCCGGGAGGCGGAGCTTGCAGTGAGCCAAGATAGCGCCACTGCACTCCAGCCTGGGCGACAGAGCGAGACTCCGTCTCAAAAATAAATAAATAAATTAATTAATAATAATAATAATAATAATGCTTTTTTTTTTCTTTTCAGATGGAGTCTCGCTCTGTCGCCCAGGCTAGACCTCTTAAAAATGAATATAAAATTAGGTAACATAATAATGCTTTTGTTTGTTTGTTTTGTTTGTTTTTGTTTTGAGATGGAGTCTCACTCTGTCATCCAGGCTGGAGTGTATTGGCGCGACCTCCGCTCACTGCAACCTCTGCCTCCCAGGTTCAAGCCATTCTCCTGCCTCAGCCTCCCGAGTAGCTGGGATTACAGGTGCCTGCCACCACATCCGGCTAATTTTTTTGTACTTTTAGTAGAGACAGGGTTTCATCATGTTGGCCACGCTGGTTTTGAACTTCTGACCTCAAGTGATCCGCCTGCCTCGGCCTCCCAAAGTGCTAGGATTATAGGCGTGAGCCACTGCACCCAGCCAATAATGCTTTTAAAAGATATTCAGTGCCTCTAAAAAACTTATTTAATATTTAGAAAAGTCATTGCCATCTCAGTGGGTCCACCAGGAAGAGGCCAGAGATGTGGGTTCCTAGACAGGTGGTCATTAAGGAGGCCATAGAATCTGTCTACTGAGTTGTTGAGAGATATCAAAGTGGGATCCTATACTGAAGAGCTAAAGGGTTTCCAAAATCTGTTATCCCAACATGAGACCTAGAGAATAACGTATGAGGTTTCAAGTTCTTTGGGGAAAGACAAATTACGATGACTAAATTAATTAATAGTGGTCTGATTTTCATGTGTTTAAAAAAACTTTGATGCTGCCAAGTAGGTGGGCAACTTTAGACATAAGAATATTATTTTTTCCTACAAGACAGTAAAGTACGTGAGCAAGAAAAGGTTATATTAGCACCAGGACCAAAGCCACTATTCCTCAAGACTTGAATCTATTTTTCTAGAAATCTAAAAAGCACTACCTAGAAAGTTATTGTATATTTTATTCTCAGGGAGGAAAACAAACATAAAGGCACTGTCTCTGGAAAATTTGGAGTCTGGCATATAAAACGGGCAGACCCTCACTGCAATAAGACAGGCATCTATGCAATATGGAAGCAACAGAGACAGAGGTTGGAATAAAGTGAGTGAAGTCATGGGGTTCTGATACTGCAAACTCTCATTCCTAAGGCCTCCATTGACCCTAACTCTGTGATCTCCCAACACCAAAATTTCTTACAATTGAAAACTTTAATCTGTGATTAGCAATTTGGGACAATTTAATACACAAATTTCCCAGCCTTGCGATTTTTTAAGTTGTTCTGATTGAAGGAAGATATCTCTCAGGACTATAATTCTCTTTTCAGAAAAATAAGACCACATCCCTCTTCCACATATACCTTTTCATGACGTCAATCACATCCTGGGGAAAAGATAGAAAACATGAGTCAAGATAGGGTTGCCAGATTTAGAACATAAAAGTGACTAGTTCAATTAGAATTTGGGATAAACAGTACATTTTTTGTTATATATATGACCCTTGCAATATTTAAGATACTCTTATACTAAAAATATTACGATTCTTTTATCTGAAATTAAACTTTAACTGAGCATCCTGTATTTTGTCTAGCAATGCTCAAAAGAGTGATAGGCCCTCCTATCTTACAAAGTTTTATCCACCTTCCTCCCCACACTCTTACTACCCCTGGATATGGTGGGAATAAATAGATGGTCACAGACTGGGGACAAAGTGTGGAGATAAGATTCAGACTGACCACTACAGAGGACTAAGACGAGGGTGTTAGGAAGATGCTTCAAGTATCTCAAGAAGGAATATATTTTAAAAAGAGGGAGGAGCTCTAATATTTTTATACATTTTTAATGAGATAACCTCATTAATTCATTGTGTTTTTATTTTATACATCAACAGACACAAAACGGCGAAATATGTTTGCCAGATATTTTTTCAGGCTTTAGGGATTTAATGATGAAAATTAATAATAAAAGTCCTTAAGAAGTGTACTGCTGCCGTGAGCAAAAGCAAGCAAGCATTTCAAGTAAAAGTTTGTCTGGCCTCCAGGTACTCACTCTATATGCTGACTAAACTCCACCGTAGGTGATCTCATCCATTTTTCAGTACGAAACAAGCCACAGTAACAAGTAACTGAGTAGGTCTTAAATGTAACTTACTATTTCCCAACTATTTACACCCCACTGTCCCGAATAGTGTCACTATCCACTTAGTCATCATCTTTGAAACTATAAAATTTTATCCTGGATTCCAACATTTTATTAGCCTAGACTAGTTTACATTTTTAACTGTTTTTAGCTATCTTTTCTTTCTCACCGTAATCATTATTTCCTTTATTTTTTTGAACAAGTATGTGCCAGTATATTTGGTCTCCCGCTGTCTGCTCTGACCCCCTTTATACCAACAAAGAATTGACCTCCAGTTGACTTCACACCCTCAGAAATAGTTTCACTGCCTGTATTAGCTTTTTTGTTGTTATAATATCTGACAAAACCAACTAAAACTGGTTTAAATTTTAAAAAAACAAATTCAAGGGGTCAAGTATAATTTTACTCATAGCTAGATCTTTAAACTAAAATCTTGCCATCAGAATCTGGTTTTTCTTCTAAAAATTATATTTTATACCTATTATATTGACTTATTTTCAGACTAATTATGGCATCAGCTTGACTCTCCTGGTTTAAATTATTATCCCTGATATGATATCCATCAGAAAAGACAACTGTTCTTTTTACTCATGACAGTAAAATTCTAAGGCATGCAAACCATCGACCCCAATTGAGTCAAGTATATATCTTAAAATAATTACTGTAAAGTTGGTAAAAATATAAGAATTGGATATAATGATTTGCCAGAACTGAGTAACATATACATGCCTAATGCTACTAATTTTGTCTACTTTAACCAACTACAGGGAATGACACAGGGTAGGGATGGTTCCTCAAAAGTTATTATAAAGAAACAATCACAAGGGTGGACAGACACAAAGGTTGGACAGACATAAAGGTTGGACAGACAAACAAAATCATAAACGTTGGACAGACAAACAAATATTGCCCTCTATGGTCCATTCCTCAGCTGTCTGCCACTTCTTCACCCTTATTACCAAACTGTTTGCAAAAAATGGCACATTGCTCAGCTCTCTGCCACCTCTTCACCCTTATTACCAAACTGTTTGCAAAAAATGGCACAATATAACACAATGGCTACAATAACATTAAAAATAGATAACTTATACCATATAACCACTATAACTAAAAATAAATCAAAGACCTGAAGATATAAAACTATTAGAAGAAGAGGGGAAAATTGCATGACATTTGATTTGGTAGTGATTTGTTGGTTATGATATAAAAAGTAAAGCCAATGTGAGAAAAAATAAATAAACAGACCTTTACCAAAATTAAACTTTAAAAAAATCACTTTTAAAGTATGAAGAACACTATGAAGAGAGTGAAAAGGCAATCCACAGAATGGGAAAGCATATTTACAAATTATATGTCTGATAAGGTATTAATATCCAGAATCTATAAATGACTTCTAAAATTCAACAAGAAAATCAACATCCATTCAGATAAAACCTCTCAACAAACTGATAATAAAGGAGAACACCCTCAAAACTGATAAGAAACATGTATAAGTAATATACAGCTAATAACATAATTAATAGTGAAAGTCTGAATTACTTCCTCCTAAAATCAAGAAAAAGACTAGCGTGTGTGGTTTCACCACTACGGTCAACATTGTACTGGAAGTTTTATCAAGTGCAATAAAAATAAAAAAAAAACAAAAAAAGAAACATAAAGAAGAAAAGAGTAAAAAGAAAAAGAAAAAGACATCTAGCATGAAAGAGAAGTAAAACTATATTTGGTTTGGTAGAATGACTTATTTTCCTTTGGGTATACCCAGTAGTGGGATTGCTGGGTCTAACAGTAGCTCTGTTTTAAGTTCTTTTAGAAATCTCCAGACTGCTTTCTACAATGGCTGAAATAATTTACATTGCTACCAACAGAGTACATGTTCCCATTACTCTGTAGCCTCACTAGCATCTGTTAATTTTTGACTTTATAATAATAGCCGTTCTGACTGTTGTGAGATGGTGTCTCATTGTGGTTTTGATTTGCATTTCTCTGGTTATTAGCAATGATGAGCATTTTTTCATATGTTTATTGGCCGCCTATATGTCTTCTCTGGATAAATGTCTGTTCGTGACTTTTGCCCATTTTAATGGGGTTCTTTGTTTTTTTGCTTGTAGCAGAGACATGGAATCAACCCAGGTATCCATCAACGGTAAACTGGATAAACAAAATGTGGTACATATACACATGGAATACTACATAGCCATAAAAAAAAATAAATTTCCAGGCGCGGTGGCTCATGCCTGTAGTCCCAGCACTTTGGGAGGCCAAGGTGGGTGGATCATGAGGTCAGGAGATCGAGACCATCCTGGCTAACACGGTGAAACCCCGTCTCTACTAAAAATACAAAAAATTATCCGGGCGTGGTGGCAGGCGCCTGTAGTCCCAGCTACTCGGGAGGCTGCGGCAGGAGAATGGCCTGAACCCGGGAGGCAGAGCTTGCAGTGAGCCAAGATCGCGCCACTGCACTCCAGCTTGGGCGACAGAGTGAGACTCCGTCTCAAAAAAAAAGAAAAAAAAAGAATAAAATCATGTCCTTTGCAACAACATGGATGCAGCTGGAGGCCATAATCCTAAGCAAATTCACACAGGAACTGAAAATCAAGCACTGCATGTTCTCACTTATAAGTGGAAGCTAACTATTGTGCACACATGGACATAAATATGGAAATAATAGACACTGCAGACTACACTAGGGGAGGGAGGAAGGGTGCGGGTTGAAAAACTACTGATTGGGTACTATGCTCATTACCTGGGTGATGGGGTCTGTATCCCAAACCTCAGCATCACACAATATTCCCATGTAACAAACCTGCACATATACTCCCCGTATCTAAAATAAAAGTTGCAGTTTTAAAATTAACTATATTTATTTACAGACAGCATGATTCAGTATGTAAATGATCTCAAAGAATATACACACCCACAAACACACAACTACTAAAACTAGTAAAAGTTTAGCATGTGGAATAAATATTAAAGTTTTGAAAGAATAACACCCATGACTCAAGAATTTTATATTCAGAAATTTTGTCCTGCAATAATGAAGGAAATACTTTGCCATAAATGTTAAAAGACATTATTCAGGGGGAAGAAGAGTATATGTCTGAAATTCAGATCTTCACAAAGAGAGAAAGAGCACTGAAAAAGAAATAAAGGTAAAATAAAGTATTTTATTTTTCTGATTCTCAACTAATATATAAGATAATGGTTTAAAGTAATATCAACAATGTAGTTGGTGATTACAGCTTATGGATAAGTGAAATGAATGACAGCAACGTTACTGGAGATTGAGGATACTCTGCTCTAAGGTACCTACACTACATGTGAAGCGGTATAGTGTTATTTGTAAGTACACTTAGATTAGTTGTAAATGCGTATTGCAAACTCCAGGGCAACCACTAAGCCTTTATATATGTATGTATAGTGTTATTTATATTTTTAAAATATATTTTTATATATTTATAAAATGTTTATATTTTTAAAATACTTTAATATTTCAAATATAAAAAAATTTCAAATATATATGTATGTTTGTTTTATATTTATATATATACCTTTAGGCATATTAGTTATGTATATTATATATAACTAATATAGCTATATTTGTTATGTATATTATATATACATAGTAATATATGTATTACTATGTATTTATATTACTATGTAATTA
The DNA here is from genome assembly GCF_006542625.1 of Nomascus leucogenys. Taxonomy (NCBI): domain Eukaryota; kingdom Metazoa; phylum Chordata; class Mammalia; order Primates; family Hylobatidae; genus Nomascus; species Nomascus leucogenys. The sequence goes on along the minus strand of NC_044395.1, from coordinate 66,616,798 downwards.
CTATACATTAGTAATATATAACTAATAAGCTAAGAGAGGAAAGAAAATTGAATAATATAAAATAATCAATTGAATAATACAAAATAGTTAAAAGAGGGCAGAAAAAGAAAGGAAGGGGAAAAAAAGCAAAGAACAAATACAGTGAATAGAAAACAGTCAAAAATGGCAGGCGTTTTAATTTTCTGGGGTTGCTGTAACAAAGTAGCACAAACCGTATGGTTTTTAAACAACTGAGATTTATTATCTCACAGTTCTTGAGGCTAGGTTCAAAATCAGGATATTGGTAATGTTGGTCCCTACTGTAATCTGTTCCATGCTTCCCTATTAGCTTCTGGTGGTTGCTGGTACACTGATTTTGGACTCTGGGCTTTCAGAACTATGAGGCAATTTTTTTGTATGTGGTTTTAAGTTACAAAGTTTGTGACAATTTCTTACAGCAGCCACAGGAAATGATTACCACTATAGTTGTACCTGAACAGCACACTATATATCAACTGATTTAAATGACATTCATAGAATATTCCATCTAAAGGCAAATATCTATTCTTCTCAAGCTCACATGGAAAATTAACCAAGCTATAACACATTCTATACCACAAAATACACTTTAACAAATGTAAACAATTGAACTCATACAAAATGTTTTCTTATACAACAATAGAATTTAACTAGTAATCAGTAACAGATAGCTGTAATACTCCAAAATATTAAGAAACACTTTAAAAACAGGCTTAGTGGATTTTATTGGTAAACTGATGAATTCTACCAAAAGTTGGAGAAGGAAATTATCAAAATTCTCCCCAAATTTGTTTCAGAAAATGAAAGGAGATGGACTACTTTGTAACACATTCTATGAGGTCAGCATTACCCTAATCCAGAGCCAAGTAAAGACATTATGAGAAAGGAAAACCAGAAACCAGTATCTCTCATGAACACAGATGCAAAAATTCTCAACAGTACATTAGTAAAACAAATCCAACAAAATATATATATAAATTGTGCACCACAAGTAAGTGAGATTTATTCAAGGTATGCAAGCTGGTTCAATCTTTGAAAATTGATTAATGTAATGTACCATATCAATAAAGAAGAAAAATCATATGATTATATCAACTGAGGCAGAAAAGCTATTTGAGAAAATTCACACCATTCATGATAAAAACTCTCAGCAAACTAGGAATAAAGAGGAAGTTTCTTGGCCAGGCGCATCTGAGGTCAGGAGTTCGAAACCAGCCTGCCCAACATGGTGAAACCCTGTCTCTACTAAAAATACAAAAATTAGCCGGATGTGGTGGTGAGCGGCCTGTAGTCCCAGCTGAGGCAGGAGAATCACTTGAACCCGGGAGGCAGAGTTTGCAGTGAGCCGAGATCGTGCCACTGCACTCCAGCCTGGGTGACAGAACGAGACTGCGTCTCAAAAAAAAGAAAAAAAGAAGTTTCTCAACTTCATTACAAATCTAAAGAAAAAAAGACTCCTATAGCTAACGTAATACTTCAGGGTGAGAGACTGAGTACTTTCCTCCTAAGGTCAGAAAAAAGGAAACGATATAAGGATATCACCCTCACCATCCCTACTGAACATTGTACTAGAAGTCCTAGCTAGTGTAATAAAACAATCAAAGACAAATGAAAACTATACAAACTGCTGGCCGGGCGCGGCGGCTCATGCCTGTAATCCTAGCACTTTGGGAGGCCAAGGCGGGCAGATTGCCTGAGCTCAAGAGTTTGAGACCAGCCTGGGCAACACAGTGAATCCCTGTCTTTACTAAAAATACAAAAAAAATTTAGCCAGGTGTGGCAGCATGCGCTAGTCCCAGCTACTCGGGAGGCTGAGGCAGGGGAATTATCTGAACCCGAGAGGTGAAGGTTGCAGTGAGGTGAGATCGTGCCACTACACTCCAGCCTGGGTAACAGGGCAAGACTCCATCTCCAAAAAAAAAAAAAATAAGTAACAGAAAAGAAAACTATACAAACTGCAGAGTATGAAACAATTAACTTTATTCTCTGATGACATGATTCTCTATGTAGAAAATGCCAAAGAATTGACATTAAAAAAAAACTCTTCTATGACTGATAAGTAATTATAGCAAGGTTGCAATATACAAGATTAAAATACTAAAGTCAATTTCTTTTCTATATGCCAGCAACGAAGAATTGAAATTTGAAATTAAAAAAAAGTTACAATAGCACCAAAAATAAAAAATAGAAAAAACTCTTAAAAAAGGTACAGAATCTACATGTGGAAATAATAAGCTTTTCAGCAGTGTTAGTTATTAGGAAAAAGCAAATTAAAACTACATTGAGATACCATTACATTCCCAGCAGAAAGGCTGTAACTAAAACAAAAAAAAGAAGGAAATAATCAAGTACTAACAAGGATGTGAAGAACCTAGAAACTTTTTATATTGCTTTTTATAAGCTTTTATATGGTTACTCATATAAAATGAGTAACAACTTTGGAAAATAGTATGACAACTTAAAAATTATACATAAACTTAACATACAACACTCTTAAAATCTACTCAAGATCAATGAAAACATGTTTGTATGAGGACATGTAAGTGAATGTTTACTGTAGCATTATTCATAATAGTCCCTAACTGGAAAATATTCATATAGCCACCAGCTGGTGAACACATAAACGCAATATGATATATTCAGATAATGGAATAGTATTAGCAACAAGAGCAAAATGCTGATACATACTGCAATATAAATAAACCTCAAAATATTATGCTAAGTTAAAGATGCCAGATGCAAAAGACTACATGTTTTATAATCCAGTTCATATTGAAAGGTCCAGAGAAGCCAATTCTATACAGACAGAAAACAGATTGGTTGCCAGGAGGTGGAGGTAGAAACAGATATTGACTACAGACAGGCATGAGAAATGTTTTTGATGTGATGGGAAGGTTCTAAAACTGATTTGCTCATGGCACAAAGAATCGTCTCTCCAAGCTCAAATTTTTACACTGCCTTTCATAAGTAAATAATAATGGGAATTTCCCTTGCCATTCATACACTTAATGATCTCTGTGACCCCTGAAATGATGGGCATAAAAGGGGCACTGCCGGGCCAAAGGAACCATTTAATGTCACCACACAGAAGAAAGCCGAGAGACTAGGAAGAGAAGGAAAATCAGCCTCTGTGTTTCTCCCCTAATCTCTTATGTAGGTGTTCCATCCCAAATCTTACCTGTAGCATCTCTACTGACGATCCCCTCAACCTCCGCTGGAGATCTGAGATGAGCTTACTGGCATCTTGCCTCTGCTGGACCAGCTGGTCTGTAGCTGCTGCCAGGTTATCCAGCACATTCACCTCACCTTCCTCCAGCTTTTGCAGCTCTCTCTGCTCCTCACTGTCCAAGATGACTCTCATTTCATTGAACCCTTTCAGAATCTTCTGTCTCTCGATCTGGATATGATTCTTGGGAATGAAAAGAGAAAAGAGGCAGTCAGTCTGGCTGGTTGAAGGCCTGCTTTGTATGAGCCTAGGAGCCAGGATAAGAATTGCTTTCCTCAGGGAGTTCTCAAAAGGAACAGGAGGCAAAAGCCAATACACAATTTCTGGTGAAGCCATGTTTTTCTACTTTTTAACCTGAGCTCCTCCCAAAGCAATACCCTCAAGTCTGTTTTATTGAGGCCTAATCTGAGACAAAATGTGATGCCTGGATGAGGCTTGGATTGTAGACACCTGTCCTGAACAACTTTGCCTTTCTGTGTCTTAAATCCCTCTACCTGGCCAGGCACAGCGGCTCATGCCTGTAATCCCAGCACTTTGGGAAGCTGAGGTGGGCGGATCACAAGGTCAGGAGATTGAGACCATCCTGGCTAACATGATGAAACCCCATCTCTACTAAAAATACAAAAAATTAGCCGGGCATGGTGGCACATGCCTGTAGTCCCAGATACTCGGGAGGCTGAGGCAGGAGAATCGCTTGAACCAAGGAGGCAAAGGTTGCAGTGAGCCGAGATCGCGCCACTGCACTCCAGCCTGGATGACAGAGAGAGACTCTGTCTCAAAAAACAAACAAACAAACAAAAAATCCCCCTACTCAAACCCCCTAAACAGGGAATCCTGGGTCTTTCCTCAGGGTGTTTACTGGAAGGATTGGAGCCTCAAACCTGATGACACAAATGGAACACAGGATTCACAGCAAGCATTTTCACAGATATTTCCCTCCATGCCTTCACTTCCAAATATAGTGTTGATTTATGATATGTCTACTCTCCAGCCCCTAAACTCCAACGGGGAAGGAATTAAATGAGACCTAATCAAATGACTTCTATACTTGTTAATTCTAGCACAGCAAAGAGGAAGGGGTCTCCTTGTGATAGAGCTCAGGGTCCTGCCCAGATTCCTGTCTAATTATCCCTTAGGAGGTGTCTCCTCCTGCCTTCCAGGTGGTTCTCTCTTGTCTGATGTCATCTTCCAGCTTCTCAGCTTCTTGATCCTCCTTTATCAGCTTCTGCAGGGCTGCCTGCAGCTTTTCCTGTAAGAAAGAAATTATACCAGAGTAAAGTTATGAGCTTTCTCACCACCTAAATAGAGGATAGCAAGGAAGAAATCGGATGGCTCTCAGAAGGAACTAGTTTACAGAAACAGTGAGGCTGGTGATTAGAACCTATGGCATGGGGGAAAATCTGAGGAGATGAATGTATTCTTTATTCCTGGATGATGGAAGTCACCATCCTCTTATCAAGAGTAGCCTGATTCTTTTCCTAGAGAAAAAGCAGACCCTGCAGTAAGGAAAGACTTCCTTTCACTGCCACTCTTCCCACATCTAACCAGACATGTTCCCAAAAACACTGTTCTTCTCGGAGGGGCAATGAAAGCTTATCTTACAAAGCAATTCCCCATTCATTCAACTTTTCCTTGCTAAAAATTTGTACTCTTTTTTAAATAAAAACAATGTGCAGCAGTGTCCTTCGGGCTTCAGAAACTAAGCAAAGAGTATGGAAAGAGATCACAGGACTCTCAGTTCTATGGTGACAAGGGGAATAAAGCAGGAGAAAAAAGTGGAGATTTCACATCAGGTACCATCTTCTGCTCTCTGCTCTCTTTTCCTCTATCTTGGAGCCTACCTGACATTCCTTGACCACCTCGTTTATGCGGAATGTTTGGTGACCTTGGTGTTCCTGAGACAGTTCACAAACCCAGCAAATGACTTTTCCATCCTCCTTACAGAAGATCTGGAGTTTTTTTCCATGCTGCTCACAGACATCTCTCTTCTGCCCCTCCTGTGGGCTCATCTTGACCTCCTTGACTCTCTCAACTATGTTGGCCAGATGCCGATTAGGTCGGAGGTTCCCAGGCTGGAATCTGGTCTGACACACAGGACAGCTGCTTTCCCCTCTTGAGATGATCACTGACTCCTTGATCTTTGCAGTGATGCAGGCTTGGCAGAAGCTGTGGCCACAATCTAGGCTCAGAGGTTCTGTCAGGAGCTCCAGGCAGATGGGGCAAGTCACCTCCTTCTCTATGTCTACCTTTACTGAGAAATCCATTGCACTGCTCCCTTGGCTTCCTTCTGTCTTGACTCTTGAAGTTCTTGGTCACAAATTCCTGCAGTGCTGAGAATGTTGAAGGGGACAGGGTAAGAAAAGCAGGAATAGAAAGAATACTGCTTTTACAGAGATTTAGAACAGGACAAAACATTAATATTTAACAGAGAAAGGAGAAAAGAAAGGCATGAAGAATAAACCAATGACAGAATAAAATGGACTTTGTAGTAATTTCAAACACTTTATTCTTAATTTTTGTCTCAGGACAAATTTCACCCCATCAAGGCAATTATTGTTATTTTCTCTTCTACTGGAGAGGACAAACTGAGGCTCTTCTACCAAGAGCTCCCTGTAACCCATCATTTGTCCTGCCTGTTGTTCCCCAACCCAAAACACATTTTCCATGTGAAATGCACTAAACACACCCTGCCCCTGGGCTTGCACACAGGCTTTTCTCTCTGAATGGCATGATTGTATCCCCAATATTTGCATGATTCACGAATATTTGCATATTTTTAAGCTATTGAATTGTATTTACATAGCATCAAACACTGTCATTTTTAAGTGTATCATGCGATAATTTCTAGTAAATTTGTGGAACTATGTAACTATTACTGTAACCCAATTTAAAATTATTTTTATCACCTGAAAAAAAAAAAACCCTAATGCCATCACTCCTATTCTGATCCCAAGCTCCAGGCAACCACTAATAATATCCTTTGGGTTTTTAATCAATTGATAAAAATAGAATCATAATATATGTCTTTGGTGTCTGAATTATTTTACTTAATACTGTTAAGGTTTATCTCCTCTGCCTTTTTTCCCCCATGTAAAAATTACCTCCTCAATTAAACTGTCAAATCTATGGCTCCTCAAGGCTTTTGCACTTGCTCCTCTCTCTGTGTAAAATGATCCTCCCCCTGATGTTAGCAAGACTCACTCTTACGTTTAATTCAATCTCCTCTTAGATGTCCTCTTCTTAGAAGGACATACTATAATTTACTTATAGCAAAACCACCAGTACTATCACTCACTGCACATTTAGCTTCTTATTTTTACTATGTAATATATAAGATTGTTCTTTAAATGTCTACTTCTTCCTCCTGAAAAGTAATCCATTCAGACTGGGACTTTTTTTGTTCACTGATATATCCTCTATACCTAGAAGAGTGAATCACAAACAAGAATAAAATGTTTAACGATTATATAAAGCCACAACTTCCTTATCCCTCCATAGATGATTAGACCTTTTAATCAGATTCTCATCTTTTCTTACCATCAATTAGCAGTTTCCCAATAGCTGAGCTTTGGGACCACAATTATGGTTTCCAGTGAAGAAGTGTTTACATCCTAACACATCTACCCATAGCAAGTCCTCCCATGACCTCACACTCCGTCCCCAAAGACATACACACACACCCACACACCACCGCCACCACCACCACCACCACCATAATAGGAAAATAATTTTATCATGAACAATTTTGTAAGCAGTTACAATTTAGAAATCATTTTGACGTCTTTATTCTTCATACAAAACCCTTGAGAAATAAAAATACTCCCTTTCTTCAGGTGTGTCAGTAGAATCAAGTGACTTACAAAGATCACTCATTCTAATCTAATAGGTAGAGTAGGAGTGAATGTATTGTCCCCAAGTTCCTCCTTCAGAATTCTCTCCACTGCAGCAGATTTAAACAGACAACAAAGGTAAAGGCTACAAGAGCTATACTGATACCCAGTGCTCTGGGGGGTATAGAAATGGAGAGATCCAGACCAGCTATATAGTTCTGGGGCATGCTGTGGTTTTAAATGTTGAAATTTCACCTTGGCCTGGACATACGGCAAGGATGGTGATAGGAACCTAAAGATGTATATCTTTAGGGAAGAGGAAAAGAGGCTAAAATAGTTATAGGATCACACACATGACATAGACTCAATGAATATACATTTCAAAGAAACATCTGTTGGTCATGGGAAAAAAGTCTCAATCCATAAAGGAGGCCAAGTATATTGGGAATATGTAGCAGAGAGATAAAGTCTGTCCTGTTTCTCCCCAAATGATGTTGAAATCCTAATGTGTGAATGTGCTCTTATTTGAAACTAGTATATTTAAATACTATGTAGTTACCATGCGCTCATTAGGGTAGACCCTTATCCAACATGACTGTGTCCTTATCAAAAAGGGACATTTACACACAAGGAATATGCCAGGGTGAAGAAGAAAGCAGAGATCGGGGTGATGCACCTATAAGCCAAGGAATGCTAAAGGTTTCCAGGAAACTATTAGAAGCTAGAAGAGAGGCATGGAGCAGATGCCTCCTTCACAGCCTTCAGAAGGAACCAGCCCTGCCAACACATTTTATCTTGGATAACTAGCCTCCAGAATTGTAAGGCAATATATTTCTGCTATTTAAGCCAACCACTTTTGGTACTTTTTCTATGACAGCTCTAGAAAACTAATATAATTGCTTATTTTTCTTGATTTATTTATTTTTATTTTTATTTTTTTTGAGACGGAGTCTCACTCTGTCACCCAGGCTGGAGTGCAGTGGTGCGATCTCGGCTCCCTTGCAAGCTCCGCCTCCCCGGTTCACGCCATTCTCCTGCCTCAGCCTCCCGAGTAGCTGGGACTACAGGTGCCCGCCACCAGGCCCGGCTGATATTTTTTGTATCTTTTTAGTAGAGACAGGGTTTCACTGTGTTAGCCAGGATGGTCTGGATCTCCTGACCTCATGATCCGCCCGCCTCGGCCTCCCAAAGTGCTGGGATTACTGGCGTGAGCCACCACGCCCAGTCTATTCATTCTTTATTCTAACATTGAAGAAATGTAGCCCCATTGAAAGCCTTCCGACCTAAGACAGGTAGACAGACAGACACATAAACAAAATGCATGCTCCCCTTTGAAGGTGGTGCGGATGTAGGAGTTTTTATGACACAGTGAAGGCTAACTAGGTCCATAGCTTCCTTATTTCAGAATACTCTGATTACCTGCACAGCAGCTTTCTTTATCTGTACAATTTAGATCAAAAAAAAAAAAAAAAAAAAAAAAAAGATGGCCAGGCGCTGTGGCTCAAGCCTGTAATCCCAGCACTTTGGGAGGCCGAGGTGGGCGGATTACCTGAGGTCAGGAGTTTGAGGCCAGCCTGGCCAATATGGTGAGATCTCGTATCTACTAAAAAAAAAAAAAAAAGAAATACAAACATTAGCCAGGTGTGACGGCAGTTGCCTGTAGTCCTCCCTACTCGGGAGGCTGAGGCAGGAGAATCACTTGAACCCGGGAGGCAGAGGTTGCAGTGAGCTGAGATCACACCACTGTACTCCAGCCTGGCGACAGAGCAAGACTCCATCAAAAACAAAAAAAAAAAAAAGAGATTAAATTAAATTACAGTGGCTACACAATAAGGAGAAAAACTATAAGGGGTTTAGCCACCAATATCTTTTTTTTTTTTTTTTTTTTTGAGACAAGGTCTCACTGCGTTGCCCAGGCTGGTCTCAAACTCCTGAGCTCAAGCAATCCTCCAGGTCTTGGCTTCCCAAAGTGCTGGGATTTTGGGCTAGGCATTGGCACAAGCTACCAGGTGCCTGGCCTAGCCAACATCTTTTAAATTTCCCCTGTTCCTTGGGTCAGGAACTACCAATGGAGAAAATAGGTCCTGTTCTTGGCATGCAGAAACCTGGAGAACTCAGAAACATTGTTACCACTCCTTATTTGTCTAAACTCAGAGTTCCTTTTTCAATGACCCATTAAAATGTCCAGGGTTTAGCTTTCCCCACATTAATGACCCTTTTTCCAAGAGTTCTAACTCTCTGGTCAATATGTTTCAGATAAGTCATTTTATAACAGAGGACAAATTTCATAAAGCTACCCCAGTCTCATCTCTTTCTCTCACAGTTAGTTCATCAGTTCTTAAATCCATCATTTTATTGAAGACTGCTCAAAGTCATTTTCTCACAGTGAGACCTAATCTGAAATCTATTTAAAGTTGCAAAGCCCTTGACAAGAGCACTACAGATACCATATCCTATTGCAGCCCTTTTAGTTTGTTGCTTTTGTTTTATTGGTTTTACATTTATCCTGTAGTAACTGCTACCTTTTTGCTACATTAAAACTGCTGGTTTACCTCCTTTTTTTGACTGCGTGTTTACTTCCTTTTTTTGACTGCGTGTTTACTTCCTTTTTTTGAGTGCGTGTTTACTTGCTTTTTTTGACTGCGTGTTTACCTCCTTTTTCCTAGTCCAGAGTATAATCTCTTACTGGTATTCAATGTTGATTATATATCGAATAGATAGTTTTTTTGTTTTTGTTTTTTACTATACCTGTATGCTTTTGTTTTGTGAATTTAGTCAAAAATATTTTTCAAAAATTAAAAGTACAGTTTTATTTATTGGGTCCTGTACTAGACTTGACAATTAATAAGTACTAGATACGGACCTTGACAAGATGTACGATACAGACACATAAGGAGACAGTTACCTGGACCTCTGAAAAGTGAAATAAAGAAAAGGACACATCAGAATATGGGTGACATAGGCAGAGATAAGATCAAGATAAGACTCAGGAGAAATTACCAACTCCTTGCCTTAACTCTGTGCAAGGGAAAATTGAGTAGGGAGTTGAGGTAACTCATGATGAAAAGGTGTACCTAGAATAATAGCAACTTCTAAAGCAGGAGTGGATACCAGAGGTTCATTGGGTACTACAGAGGTTAAGGGAGGAGGCCACCCCTCATATTGTCTTATGCCCAATTTCTGCCTCCAAAGAAAGAAAAAGTAAAAACTAAAAGGCAGAAATGAAATCCACAAGCAGACAGCCCGGCGCCACACCCTGGGCCTGGTAGTTAAAGATCCACCCTGACCTAATCAGTTATGTTATCTATAGATTCCAGACATTGTATAGAAAAGCACTGTGAAAATCCCTGTCCTGTTTTGTTCCGATCTAATTACCGGTGCATGCAGCCCCCAGTCACGTACCCCTTGCTTGCTCAATCGATCATGACCCTCTCAGGTGGACCCCCTTAGAGTTGTGAGCCCTTAAAAGGGACAGGAATTGCTCACTTGAGGAGCTCAGCTCTTGAGACAGGAGTTTGACTATGCCCCCGGCCGAATAAACCCCCTTCCTTCTTTAACTCGGTGTCTGAGGAGATTTTTCTGCGGCTCGTCCTGCTACAAAGGAAGAGTAAGCTGTGGGCACTAAGAAGAACAAGTTCCCTGTGACTGGACCTTCAGAGACAAGAGACCAAAGTGGAGCTGCAGAGATGAGCAGCAGTCTGCCCGTCCCGCGGCCTCTCTCGTCGGACTAACCAGAGGGCTGCTAATTTGCTAATTTATCAGGAAAGCTATGGACAGCATCCAAAGAGTTACCAGAAGGCAAGTAAAAGGATACGCTTCAAAAGGGCCTTGCTTCTGAAGAGTGAGTACCTAAGACTCCTTCGCCTCATACCCAGATCCAGATAAGGGCTCTCATCCCTGCTGAACCTCATCATGAGGTTGCTTTATGAAAAGTGAAAACAAAGCTTCATTGCACAGGCTTCTTCGGGAGAAAGGAAGAAGGAATTTGCTGCCTCTGAATAAAAGAATATTCTGATGTGCGTTGGCAAAATGGAAAAATCAAAATGACAGAATAGGAATGTGGGATATGATAAGGTTTCTCTTCAAATAGCCTTTATTCTTTAATTCACGGTGCCCCCCCACCACTTCACTTTTCTTCTCTTTTCTTTCCTTTCTGCTTTTGCTACATGCGCAGACATGCCACAGTACCAGGCGTTATCAGTACCAACTCACATTCCTTTCCTTATTTTGGAAGAAGATTAGTTCTCTAGCTCCTGGCAGACACCCCTTCCCCATCTCCCCTGTCTCCCTCACGTGCCCACCTTATCTAAAGAAAGTTAAAATGTTTAGCCAACTGGGTCTAGTTTAGATTGTGTGGCCGACTCCAGCCAATGGGGAAAGGGCACAGGGGTTGGATTTGCGTCAGGAATAAAAACTTTCTTCCTCTTTTGTTCTAGTGTGCTCTCGTGGCGACTGGCCACAGAGAAGCACCCCTCTGCGCAGAAGTAAAATTGCTTTGCTGAGAAATCCTTTGTTTGAGTACTCGTCTCCCTTAAGATTCTGAGCTTTATTTCCAACAAGGAAGGTGATGGAGGCACCTAGATTGAAGAAATGAATGGTCCCTCTAGGAAACAAGGCTTTTTGCTTTTGCAAACCTCTCTTCTTTAAAGGTTACCCCTCTCCCAGACTCAATGCTTTCTTCCTATGCCATCTCAAAAGACAGTTCACAAGCTGCCTCTTTTTGTTTATGCAGAGCAGCTTCAGTACTACAAATTAAACTCACCCAGACACAGTCAATCTATTCTTCTCAAAGCCTCCCATTCTATGTTCCCACAAATTGCTCCACTCACCTTCAGTCCAAAACAGAGGAGTCTTGTATCAGGGGAGAACAGTGAGGGCAGGGCAGGAGTCGGTGTAGACCAGATTCACTCACCAAGCCAGAGGGCTGGTCTCCACAAATGAGTTTCCCCACAGGAGCCGAGTGAGAAACGAAAGTTAAGTTCTCAGAAGTGAAAGAAAACAAAGGAAGCTGAACAAGAACTTACATAACAATAAACCCTGGGGAATAGTAATGCTGCAGTATGTTCTAGCATCTGCTGTACTGGCAAGGCACTCAGTCACTACTTCCTTATTCTTAGTGTGGTTTACTCAAACAAGAATATTTGAATAAAAAGAATGTGAATTACAGTTATACGTTCTACAGCTTGCCTGAATACTTAGAATTCCAATGCAGTCCTATAATTATTAGTCGAATTTATCTTATATTTAAGACCTAAGCAAGGAAAATAAAGATCCAGAGACTCGGGACCTAGCTTCTTGAATGCAGTCTGATGAGGAAGATACTCAGTTATAAAGTTCTACAAATTTGGGCTGACAAGATGAGTATTAGCAGCTGACATTGTGAATGGTAAAAATAAAATTATTTTTTATCAATAAAAGGATCTTTAGTGTGAGCCCATTGAAAAAATGTTCTCAAAATGTCATTAAATCTTAAGAGTCCATCAATTAATTATCACTTTGTGCTCCTAATCCAGACAGACCAGATGAGGATGGATTCCAGAGAATAACAGAGGTAAAACTGTGTCAGTGTCACGTTACCCAGCCACTGAGGCAGGTGAGAACATGGAAGTTAATACATGATGCTGTTTAATTATAATCACTCGTTGAGTTACTCTCATGCCTTCATAATTTTTCCACTTTTCCCTGCTTCTCTAAGAAAAGTTTGGTCATTTTTACACAATCAATTAAAAAGTAGTACTGAAACATGTTATATGTCATGCACATACTTCTGTGTCCTGTTGCCTATCGTATTCTCGTTTAACTGCATGTGCCAGATAATGCCATCAAAAACTGATGGAGGCCTGTGGTGTCTCGTGCTTGTAATCCCAGCACTCTGGGAGGCCCAGATGGGTGGATCACTTGAGCCCAGGACTTCAACACCAGCCTGGGCAACATGATGAAATCCCATCTCTAAGAAAAATAAAAAAAAAAAAAAATAGCTGGGTGTGGTGATGTGCACCTGTAGTCCCAGCTACTCGGGAAACTGAGATGGGAGGATGGCTTCAGCCCAGGAGGTGGAGGTTGCATTGAGCCAAGATTGTGTCATTGCACCATAGCACTCCAGCCTGGGTGACATAGTAAGACCCTGTCTCTACAAAAAACAAACACCACACAACACACACACACACACACCCAAAAAAAGAAAAAAAAAGGCAACTCATGGAGTTTCCATAACATGTATCCCTGGCTGACACTATGGAGCATGGCCATCTTCATACTTTAATCAATCATACACATGTAGGATGACTGAGAAATCTATGTTTATTATTTAAATAATAGATATTTTGGTATTATTTGTTGCTCACAGAATAATAAGATAATCCTGGCTATAAATTCTTTCCTACTCACTTATATCTATGAGGACCTTATTCAATCAGTTGAAAGCCTGAATAGAAGAAAAAACTGACTTCTCCCCGAGAAGAGGGAATATTACCAGCAGGCAAACTTCAGGCTTGAGCTATAACATTGACTCCTTCTTGGATCCACAGCCTCTTGGCCCACCCTGCAGACTTTGGATTTGCCAGTCTCCAAAATCATCTGAGACATTTCTCAAGTCTCTTTTCAAATAAATTCATAGTTTAGTGGTTCTATTGCTATGATGAACCTTGACTAAGACGGGCATGAAATTTTCTTATTTCTTCTTGCAGATAAATAAGCAAGAGATGTAATTTTACGTATATTCCATGTTTGAATAGAATATCTTGTTGACATTTGCAGGGGAGTGAGGGCTCAGTGAGTGAATGTGGTTTTTTTGGAGTGCACAGAGTGGAGTCCGAGTGTCAACCACAATGGACAAAGTGAATGAACTCATTTATCCAGAGACCTGTTCTCTGTCCATTATTTCTTCCCTTCTCAGCACTTCCATAGATCTCATAGCCATCCTTTTGTTCTCCTCTGTCTTTGAACATCTGAAGTGACCTTTCATCCTAGTCTGATTTATCTCATGAAGTATTAATTGCAGCTGAGAGAAAACAGTAGGAATATTAGGTCCTGACAAGATACCAGAAAACCTGGGCCAATAGAAAACCTGAATGCACCACACACAATTTGTCACCAGAGTTGAGCATGTTGGCAGGCTCCATATTCTAACCTATGTTCTAAATTGTAGAAAAAATGAATTATTGTTGGATCTCTGTGTTTTCTCTGTAAACCTTATGTATCCTGCTTTCCTGCTTGAAGAGGAATCAAATGAAATATCTCCACCTTTGGGTCCATGGATATTTAACATTTTTTCTCTTCAAGAAAAGGAGCAAAATAAGAGTAAATATGGTTAGAGTCTGAATAATACTTAGGAAGAAAACAGAGAGGATATTTTAAAAAATCGTTTAAAATTTGTTAAAAATTTTACATAATTATTTCTTTTTTTTTTTTTTTTTGAGACAGAGTCTCACTCTATTGCCCAGGCTGGAGTGCAGTGGCATGATCTCGGCTCACTTCAACCTCCACCTCCCGGGTTCACGCAATTCTCCTTCCTCAGCCTCCTGAGTAGCTGGGATAACAGGCGTCTGCCATTACACCTGGCTAATTTTTATATTTTTCGTAGAGATGAGGTTTCACCATGTTGGTCAGGCTGGTCTCAAACTCCTGACCTCAAGCGATCCACCCGCCTTGGCCTCCCAAAGTGCTAGGATTACAGGGGTGAGCCACTGCAACTGTAATCATTATGTAATAATTACTAATGCCACATAATTATTACTAGTTAATTAGTAATATTAATTATAATAATTAATTGTAATTATTAATTGATTGCAATTATTAATAATACTAATTATTATAATTATTACTGCCACATAATTATTGCTAATGCCAGAAGAATATTTAAATTAAACTATGTGACACAGCAGTTATCTTTACAGCAAGAATAGAACAGAAATGTGACATCAAGATATTCAATTCAGTTAAAATTAGATTAATAGTTATATATCTTCATATCTATTTAAATATTACTCCTTATATACGCCATATTCTAGTAAATCTGAGACAATAAAGAACAAAATGTAAAAGCCCCCTACCTGATTTCATGAAACTTAAAGCTGCGGGGGTATAGTGTGGAGGGGGTATGGGGTTACTGATGACGGGATTAAGTGATAACAGGCTGCCCACTGCAGTGCTCCCCATTGCCTTCTCCTTAGGCATTTTCATTTTCAAACTAAATACTCCTCTCTACCAGTGATCCTAGTTCCAGTGTGGACTTCCTGAGATGTCCCAGTAAGGGAAAGCTTAGAAGGGAGGCTATGGTACATGGACCACAGTTCAGCCTTTTGGACCAGTTTTGCATAGTAACCAGAAGAGAAGAGAGAGGAAGGCCTGGCCCTGCTCCGGGATGCAATAGATACTTTGGAAAAGACAACAGCAGGAAGTTGGAGAGTTCTTTGAAAGTTAACAGTTGAACTTCTATCACTGTAATAACGTGGTATTTCTTTTTTTTTTTGAGACGGAGTCTCGCTCTGTCACCCAGGCTGGAGTGCAGTGGCGCGATCTCGGCTCACTGCAAGCTCCGCCTCCCGGGTGCACGCCATTCTCCTGCCTCAGCCTCTCCTAGTAGCTGGGACTACAGGCGCCCGCCACCGCGCCCGGCTAATTTTTTGTATTTTTAGTAGAGACGGGGTTTCACCGTGGTCTCGATCTCCTGACCTCGTGATCCGCCCACCTCGGCCTCCCAAAGTGCTGGGATTACAAGCGTGAGCCACCGCGCCCGGCCAATAACGTGGTATTTCTTTATCGCTCTCCAGATAAATTTTTTTCTTTTTTTTTTTTTTGAGATGGAGTCTCGCTCTGTCACCCAGGCTGAAGTGCAGTGGCGCGATCTCTGCTCACTGCAAGCTCCACCTCCCGGGTTCACGCCATTTTGCTGCCTCAGCCTCCCGAATAGCTGGGACCACAGGTGCCCGCCACCACGCCCGGCTAATTTTTTATTTTATTTTATTTTAGTAGAGATGGGTTTTCACCGTGTTAGCCAGGATGGTCTCGATCTCCTGACGTCATGATCCACCCGCCTCGGCCTCCCAAAGTGCTGGGATTACAGGCATGAGCCACCGCGTCTGGCCCTCTCCAGAAAAATTTCTAGCATCCTGTCCTCTCTGGGTTTCAGAGTCTTAATGATATGACATCTCTCCTACCTGCAGCTCCTTTTCTGTTCGTAGGTCCTATAAGATTTTTAAGTCCAGACCAGAAATCTACTGCAATTCTCTAAAAATCATTAACTTTGTTCTTCCTTCTCTTTGGGCCATATCTGTCACCCAGAAGCAGAACTCAGCTTGTGAGATCAGGAGCAAGAGGAGCACATTGGAAGAATTTCGAAAAAGGGCACCTTTTCTAATTTTTAATACTTGGCTGGGTTAATCTGAAACTATGTCAGAAGAAGTGGCATGATAACAAGATCCTGAGACTCAAGAGAAAAGGGAGATTGAGTGGGAATGCCTCTAGTTCCCATGGCTCCTCCTGTGAACAGCACAGCTACACAGCCGGCTGATTCATTCAGAGGGCGGGACTCACCAGGCCCTACGTGGAGAAATGCCATTGGCCCATAGTTTCTCTTTCACTTTCCTGCCCTGGGTGTGAGCAAGAATTTCCCGCAGTTCCTCTAGGAAAATTCCTGTGTGCAGATCAGGCCCGTGGATTGGTGAGTGAATCCTAACCATGTCTTCCCTGGCCTGCCTTCACTCTTCTCCCCAGAATCACTGCTTCTGCACTGGTGTCTGAAGGTGTATTGAGTGATTTTGTGGAGGGCAGAAGTAGGAAGTCTTTGGGAGAAAACTGAATTTACCTTGGTGAGTTTAACTTATCTGAAAAGCTGTGCGGGGATGGGGAGAAGACACAGTTCACAGACTTCCTGCTGCCAGAGCTGACTGAGGGGAACAGAGCCCCCTGGCGGGCAGGCAGATTTGAAAGAAGGGAGAGCTTTAAAGTGAAGGGCTTTGTTTCCTGGAAGGCTGGTTATTTTTCCATGCTGACTCTCTCCCCATCCCCTCCCTATTCTATAATTTTTAATTGAAGTTTGCTGTAGAGAGCCAGAATTCTCTTTCAGTATCTTCTCCTAACAAGGGCAAAGACAGGGGCCTTGGAATCCTAATGATTTAATGCCTATTAGTGTACTAATGTAGTGTTTCTGCGTAAATCTACAGGTCAGTTCTCATCACCTTGGCCGGTCTCTGTGACATCAGCCTTGATGGTGTGACAGCTGTCCAGCTCTGTAGTCCTGTCATTGTCACTGGTAAACGGAGTTCTTTCCCTAGTTCATATTGGTTACAAAGATAATGGGAAAAAAGGCAAGCAGGTTTTATTTCTTGCTAGGAATGGAGAATAAGAGAGCACCTTCTCTAAAGCCCCCTCCCCCAAAACAGTGGAAAGCATTGGCTTTAAAAGAACTGTGTATGGGGAGAGAAAGGAGTGTTAGCCTACAGGGTGGAACTCCCGTTGTGCCACCTCTGTTTATAAACACATGTCTTCATACTGTGTCCGGAATTGGTGGATTCTTGGTCTCACTGACTTCAAGAATGAAGCCGCGGACCCTTGCGGTGTTACAGTTCTTAAAGGCGGCGTGTCCGCAGTTTGTTCCTTCTGATGTTCGGATGTGTTCAGAGTTTCTTCTTTCTGGTGGGTTCACGGTCTGGCTGGCTCAGGAGTGAAGCTGCAGACCTTCACAGTGAGTGTTACAGCTCATAAAGGCAGTGTGCACCCAAAGAGTGAGCAGTAGCAAGATTTATTACAAAGAGCGAAAGAACAAAGCTTCCACAGCATGAAAGGGGACTGGAGCAGGTTGCCACTGCTGGCTCCGGCAGCCTACTTTTATTCTCTTATCTGGCCCCACCCACATCCTGCTGATTGGTCCATTTTACAGAGAGCCGAGTGGTCTGTTTTGACAGGGCGCTGATTGGTGTGTTTATAATCCCTGAGCTAGACACAAAAGTTCTCCACATCCCCACTAGATTAGCTAGATACAGAGTGTAGACACAAAGATTCTCCACCTCCCCACCAGACTAGCTAGAAACAGAGTGTCGATTGGTGCATTCACAAACCCTTAGCTAGACACAGGGTGCTGATTGGTGTGTTTACAAACCTTGAGCTAAATACAGACATCTAGCTCGATTGGTGTATTTACAATCCCTTAGCTAGACTTAAAGGTTCTCCAAGTCCCCACCAGAGTAGCTAGATACAGACTGTTGATTGGTGCGTTCCCAAACCCTGAGCTAGACACAGGGTGCTGATTGGTGCATTTACAATCCCTTAGCTAGACATAAAGGTTCTGCAAGTCCCTCCCAGACTCGGGAGCCCCACTGGCTTCACCCAGTGGATGCTGCACCAGGGCGGCAGGTGGAGCTGCCTGCCAGTCTCATGCCATGCGCCTGCACCCCTCAGCCCTTGGTGGTCAATGGGACTGGGCACCGTGGAGCAGGGGGCGGCGCTCGTCTGGGAGGCTGGGGTGGCACAGAAGCCCATGGAATGGGGGAGGCTCAGGCATGGCCGGCTGCAGGTCCCGACCCCTGCCCCAACGGGAGGCAGCTAAGGCCTGGCGAGTAATTGAGCACAACAACTGCTGGCCCAGGTGCTAAGCCCCTCACTGCCCGGGGGTCGGCCGGCCACTCCGAGTGCGAGGCCCGCCAAGCCCACGCCCACCCAGAACTCCAGCTGGCCCGCAAGCGCTGCGTGCAGCTCTGGTTCCCCCTCTCGCCTGTCCCTCCACACCTCCCTGCAAGCTGAGGGAGCCATCTCCGGCCTCAGCCAGCCCAGAAAGGGGTTCCCACAGTGCAGCGGTGGGCTGAAGGGCTCCTCAAGTGCCGCCAAAGTGGGAGCCCAGGCAGAGGAGGCGCCCAGAGCGAGTGAGGGCTGCAAGGGCTGCCAGCACGCTGTCACCTCTCAATACAACCCAGGCACAAAAAAGGGTGGAGATTTTCTTGTTTGGTGTCGAGGGGGGGTAATTTAACACTCTAGTGATATGTTAATGATCTAAAGGCAATTAGGGATTGTCAGTTCCAGTTTATACGCTGGTTTGGAGGTCTAATTTCCCCCTTGGATCTGGTCAGGGGTCAAGATCTGGACCATGCTGGGCAGTCTGGCTTCTTTAAGCAACTTTATCTATAAATAAAGGGAATAAATAAAAACGTTAAGAAAAATAACTTTCCCAGTTATTTCATCAGGGCTTCCCTGGTGACAGCATCTGTTTGCCTCTACTAGGGCACCAAGTCCAGACTCAGGGAACTACTGGATTTTCTTAAAAATCATTAACCTTGCTCCTCCCTCTCCTTGGGCCGTATCTGTCCCCCAAAAGCAGAGCTTAGTCGTGAGATACGAAGAGCAGGAGAAGCATGTGGAAAGAATACCCAGAGGCGGCACCTTTTCTAACTTTTAATAAACAAAATGAGTACTTGTGTAAACCAAAAATAAAATTCTGTAGCCCCCAGCCACCTGAATGGACTTTCTCCTCAGCCAGGCTGCTCTTAAAATGTAACCTGAAAGACTGATTCAGGCCATGACAGGAAGTGGGGGTCAGACATGACTCATTCTCCAGCACGAACTTCAACATAGATTCTAAGTCTGGTAAGAAACATTTCAATCTATTCTCTCTGAAGCCTGCTACCCGAAGGCTGCATCTGCACAATAAGAACTTTGGTCTCCATAGTTGCTTATCTGAACCTAAACATTTCCTTTCTTTTGATCCCAGGTCTTTAGATAAAGACAATCGTCAACCAGAGTCTTTCTTAAATGTATTTGATTGAAGTCTCTTGTCTCCTTAAAATATATGAAACCAAGCTACGCCCCAACCAGCTTAGACACATGTTCTTAGGATCTCCTGAGGGCTCTGTCATAGGGCATCGTCACTCATATTTGGCACAGAATAAATCTCTTTAAAATATTTTACAGAGTTTGACTCTTTTCATCGACACTTGGTTGATAATGATATCAGATGTCAGAAGTGGTGTGATAACAGGATCCTGAGACACGTGAGAGAGGGAGTCTCTCTCATGGGGAGCCTCTGTATTCAATCCCAAATGTCCTTCCCATGGAAGGTATAGCTGCTGCACTTAAGCTAGTTCAAGCTTATATGGAAGACTCCAGGCAAAACTCTTTTCTCATCCCAACTTCCCTTCATCTGACCAAATCTTACTGCCTCAAGGTTGATTTTTGGAGATTTCACCTGTGCTTCATATTTCTTGTCCCTGCTTCTGGTGATAAATCAGTGCTTGGCACCCATCTTCTGAACTCATACAGAGTATCTTTCTCATGGCATTGTAAACCAAATAAACGAATGGAGGGGGGCCTCAATCAATTTGGATGTTTATTTTGCCAGGGTTGAGGACATGCCTAGGAAAAGGGAACACAAAATCACAGGAACATCATCTGTGATTCATGCTTTTTCCAAAGAGGGTTTGAGGAGTTCAGTATTTAAAGAAGAAAGAGAAAAGAAAAAAATGGAGGAGAGTCGATAAAAGAAGCAAAACGTTACATTCTTTTGAGGCTTTAGCTAGCGATGGCTGAATCCATAATTTACATGTTAAAGGAGGGCTTGGAGGAGTAATCAATTATGCACTGTCTCCCACTCAGTGAATCTGCATTTTTACACAAGATAAACAGAGTAGCAGAAACGGTCAAACATCCATTTGTCTCAGGTGAGCTGAGGGATGATTTATCCTCTGTCTTTGTCCCATACTAGTGAAGATAAGCTTGCTAATTGACATTGTCAGGGTGAAATTCAACAGATCTGTTTCAGAGTAAAGACCTTGGGGCCCACAAGAAATTTCCTTGTGAGCAAATTGTGAGGGAAGCCACCTGGGAGGTATGTGGCCTTCTATCTTTGCAGCTATCTATTTAGGAACAAAATATTATGGAAGGCAGTTTTGCGTGGCCCAATTCCCAAGCTTTAGTATTCCCTTTGACATAGTGAGTTTGGGGCCCCAGATTGTTATTTTCCTTTCACACTAGATATTTCAAGATTTTTAGAATTAATTCAATAATCTCCTTTTTTTTTTTTTATTTTGCTGGTATGATGGGGAGTACACCATTAAATGGTTGTGATATTGTGAAATACATTTGGTTTTCATCACTGTTTCCTAGCATACATCTCCTAAAATTCTTGAATCTGCAAAGTGGTAAGTGTCTTTTTGTATGATAATTAATCAGTTGATGGCTGGCAGCCCCTAGTAGCTTCAGGAAATGGGGGTCCTCTCCAGAAAGACTAACGCAGGAAATGAGGGTTGGGACTTTCAGCTCCACCCACCAACCTCTGGGGAGAAGAGAGAGGCTAAAGGTTAAGTCGTACTGGTAGCCAGTGATTTCATCAATTATATTAATGTAATGATGCCTCCATGAAAACCTAAAAGGACAGGGTTCAATGAGGTTCCAAATAGCGGAACACTTGGCGGTTTCTGAAGCCTAGTGTGCTTGCTGAGGGCAGGGAAGCTCCATGCCCCTTCTCTCATGCGTCAGCCTATGCATCCATCTGTATACTTTGTGATGTCCTTCATAATGAACCAGTATATATAAAGAGGAGAACCCTGATTTATAGCCAGTTAGTCAGAAGCACAGGTAAAACAACCTGAGGCTTGCAATTGGCATCAGAAGTTGGGGGGGCAGTCTGTGGGACCAAGCCTTCAGCCTGTGAAATCTGATGCTATCTCCAGATATAATGTCAGAATGGAATTAGAAGACACCCCGTTGGTGTTTGTGGCTGAAAGAATGCTTCCTTCTATTTTGGGGAAAAACCCTCACAAATTTGACCCCAGAAGTATTCTGTGTTGCTTGTTTACTGAGTGTATAGGCTATGCTGAGTTTCTGTGTTTCCTACACAGTACTATGGATACGGCTCTGACTGTAGGAACACCAGGTTTTTGGTCTTGCGCCAATAGGATTAATGACACGGACACACGTGGAGTGGTTTTAAGGAGCGAAAAGTTTAATAGGCAAGAAGGAAGGAAGGAATGGAAGGAAGGAAGGAAGGAAGGAAGAAAGAAAAAAAAACAGCTCCCCCATAGAGAGACAGGGGAAGGGGGGATCTGACAAAGAGAAAAACCTCATGTGCAGTGGAAAAGTGGCTGCTTATAGGAGGAGGCTGGAGGAGGTGGTGTCTGATTTGCATAGGGCTCAGGGGATTGGTTTGACCAGGCATGTCATTCACGTGGCTCGTGAAAAAACTAGCCCTCTCACCCTAGCCTTTCAGTATGCAAATGCAGGGCACCACAATGTTTTACACATGCGGGGATATCTGGTGGCAGCCATATTGCCTGGCACATGTTGGGGCAAGGAAGAAGATGGTGGGAATCACCATGTTTGGGTTGGACCCAGTTTCTAATGGCCAGTATTTGCATATTAAAGCTTGCTGGCCCAGCTCTAAGAGCCGGGGCTTTTCTGCTAGACAAGAAATGTTTCTGGAGCTGCTTTAAAACAAATGAAAACTTCCCAAGCACCCCTTTCCCTCTCTATATGCCTAAAACAATTTCTTAATAACTCCTACAACAGTATTAGATGATATTGCTTAGCAAATGAATCTCAGTACAATTTCATTTTCCCCACCTATGTATGAAAGGTGATGCCTTCCCATATAACATCAGTAATTTGCAGCTATATTATGCTTAGAGAAAGTTTTACCCCGGTCACAGGAGAAGAAAATTCTGTCTATAATGTATATTGCTTGGATTTTACAAAAACTTATTATTGTCTTATAATGTCTTTGTTGCTTGTCTTTAGCTGTCACCTCTAGGACATGTTGGGTTTGCATTCTCATGATCTCAGATGTCAGGAGAAGGTCCATGTGTAAGGTGCAGTCACCTGACATGTATGGCAGGTAGCTGACCTGAGAGATACCAGGCAGATAATCGTGTTCCCGTCTCAACCTCCCTGACTGCTGTGCGGCCCTCGGGTCACTGCTGAGGTAGTGGTGGGGTTAGCCGCATGTGTGGAAATTCTGGTTCGTCTGCATATTCCTCTTTCTATGTCTGTTATGGCATCAGTTACTTTGACATTGGATCCTTGTAATCTCACATGAAACATAATTTTCACAGCCGCATGGCAGAAGGCAGTCTCCGTTCCTCCCTCCCGTAGGCTCTTGATGCATCTCAGTGCTAGTGCAATTTTTAATGGAATAAAAGATAAATGGAGTCCTCACTCTCATGTTTGGATCACAACTTGAGTCATAAACAAGGCTAGACACTATCATATGATTTAAACCTTTGATCTTGCTATTTATCAGAGCCTGATACAGGCCAACGTCCCTGAAGCATAACACTATATGTCCTTGGCCCATTTTCAGTATCTGTACCACTGGATGGATTGCGCCTCCATCCCACCTTCATTCAGCCTTGTTCTTTATGGCCTTCACAGATGATGGGAGGAGTGTAGGTCTGAATTTATCTCCATATAGCCTTTATAACATTTCTTTTCCTTTTTCAGAACAAGGGAAAGACTCATCAGCTGTCTCACAGTGAAGATCTTTGTTTTACCATGAACCCTTGACAGCCAGCAACACATCAGTATCTATTAAGGTCTTCTCTTACTTTGTTTTTAGCTTTACAGCTCCATTTACTTGGAACTCCTGACAGCCCTTGATCCTAGATTGAGGCCACAGGGTCGTTACTGAACCCAGGTCTATCAGTCAACATCTCTGAGCCACCACTCTGTGATACTTCCCTGACTGAACACCAGCAGCAGTTTCCAATCTGGTTTGCCATTTCCCTTGGGGGACATAACAGCCCTAAACTAGCCAGGTTCGTGTAGTTCAGCCAGGGTATGCAGGACAGAAGAACCATGTGGCACAGCTTCCTCAGATGAGTTCTCAGTGAGAGTCCCTAGGGTAGTACAGGAGGTATTATCTCTATCATCTGAGTTTTCTAAGAGATGAAACTGGCTGGATGTGTGTGAAACTGCTGTAGGTTAGATAAGCCTAGTACCCCAAAGGACTGATTATCTTGTGAAAGCTCATGAGAACAGTTCTCAGGGACTCAAAAGGGACATATCTGGTTTTGTGGTGGAAAATGAGGTCTGTTCCTACCAACTGGAATTTAAGATCTATATACAGCCTTCCTAGTCCAAATGTGCTTTATATATCAGCATATATTTACTCTCAATAGATTATTGTACTCTTACTATATACTTCTATTACAGAGTATATTATTATCAATAACAGCCTCATGTAGGCTAGCAAGACAGCTGACATTTCACTCTATTGTAACCCAATAAATTTCCTAGAAGAAAAGAATACTAGAAGGATAAGCCAGTATCATCTTTACAGGAGAAAAGAGCTCAAGCCTGATATTAACCCTTGGTCCCACATGTGTAGTCTAGTTCTCAGTACTGTTCCTTTTATCTCGATTTCTCTCTCACTCTCATTTGCTCTCCATTTCCTCCATCACCTTGTCCTGCAAGCTGTCAACAGCTCTCTCCTATATCCTAACTGATCTTCCCACTTGCACACTAGATCTGTCTAACCTTTCGCAACCCATGCTCAACGTTAATTGTGTCCTCACTTTCTTCTGCTGATTGAGAATGATAACTTTAATGGACGGTTGACACTAATAATTTTTCCTCGCCCTTGTTTTTTCTTTAGAGACGGAGTTTCGCTCTTGTTGCCCAGGCTGGAGTGCAATGGTGCAATCTCAGCTCACGCAACCTCTGCCTCCCGGGTTCAAGCGATTCTCCTGCCTCAGCCTCCCTAGTAGCTGGTATTACAGGCATGTGCCACCACGCCTGGCTAATTTTGTATTTATAGTAGAGGCGGGGTTTCTCTGTGTTGGTCAGGCTGGTCTTGAACTCCCGACCTCAGGTGATCTGCCCGCCTCGGCCTCCCAAAATGGTGGGATTACAGGTGTGAGCCACTGTGCCCAGCCTAATTTTTCCTCGCTCTTAAGAAAGAATTCCCAGATGTTATGTCATTTGGGATGTGTCACATTTTCTGGTCCCTGTAATACTAAAAGTCTAACAAGTCTGTGCACAGTAGGCACCATAATAGGTCTGTGCACAATAGGAAACTGGCAACTTAAAACGCTTAGATGTTGCATCTTCCATGAACAAGTTATTCATGTATGTAACTTCTTCTACTGATACATGTGCCCTATTCTCATCCTGCGTTTTCTCATATCACGCTTCAGTTAAACCTTTATGTTTTCAATTAGTAATTCTTGGATAACCCTTGGTTTGCTTCATTATTTGACTTCCCGAGAGCACTTACCTGTCTAGTAGTATTCATCACATCTGCTATTTCGTATATATATGGCTGATCATTTAGTTCACTATAAGTTTTTAGGTGAACGCCAAGTTTATAGTAGATTAAACACCATGTTGATCTTTGTCTTGATTTTGGTTCCGTTGCTAGCATATAATCAGTCTTCAACAATAATTTGTCAAATTGTGGCAGGCCAAGTTTCACTAACGCAGGCCTCCATAACAACTGTTTCAGCACTAACTGTTAGTTACTTTTTTTTTTATATTTTTTATTTTTTTTTCAGACAGAGCCTTGCTCTGTTGTCCAGGCTGGAATGTAGTGACATGATCTCGGCTCATTGCAACCCCCACCTCCCAGGTTGAAGCGATTCTCCTGCCTCAGCCACCCAAGTAGCTGGGATTACAGGCACCCGTCACCAAGCCCAGCTAATTTTTGTATTTTTAGTAGAGACAGAATTTCACCATGTTGGCCAGGCTGGTCTTGAACTCCCTGCCTCGGGTGATCTGCCTGCCTTGGCCTCCCAAAGTGCTAGGATTACAAGCATGAGCCACCACACCCAGCTGGTTAAGTTAAATATTAAAAGCTGAAGCCAGGCTCATGCCTGTAATCCCAGCACTTTGGGAGGCCGAGGCAGGTGGATCACAAGGTCAGGAGTTCGAGACCAGCCTGGCCAATATGGTGAAACCCCATCTCTACCAAAAAAAAACAAAAATTAGCCAGGTGTGGTGGTGCGTGCCTGTGGTCTCAGCTGCTCGGGAGGCTGCGGCAGAGGAGTCACTTGAACCTGGGAGGCGGAGGTTGCAGTGAGCCGAGATTGCGCCATTGCACTCCAGCCTGGGCAACAGAGCGAGACTCCGTCTCAAAAAAAAAGAAAAAAAAATATTAAAAGCTGATAGAGCCAGTGCCCTTATACAAAGGCTGGAATGTAACAGAAGCCCACCGAGAGTTTTGCCCAGGCCTTTCCTGGGCCTTGAAGCATGTCAAGATAACAAAGGAATCGATTAGGACCTGTTTAGGATTAAACAAGTTTTATGGGGGTCTGAAGGAACTCCCAGGCCTCCACAAACAAGTTTATTGGGGGTCTGAAGGAACTCCCCAAACCTTAATGATTTAGCAGGAGAGACAAAATAAGGGTAATTACCCCAGCACCTGGACCCATCTAGATTACGTAAATTTACTGAGGCGCCAGAGGAAGGTCTTTAAAACTCAGACCTTAGTTATAGATTAGAAGAAGTTAACTACTTATGCTTTTAGATGAATGCACACCTATACATAGAGATATAGCTTAGAAGGTATATAAGCTCTGGAAAACTTTGTAATTTTGAGTTGATCTGGCGATATTTTCCAGGCTTTATCCCTGTACGCAGAAATAAAAACTCCCTTTTTTCCCGGTAAATCTGCATCTCGTTATTGGGCCGTGAGAAGAAGCAGCCGACCCTCCGTTTGGTCCGGGAACAAAATCATCTCATCTAATATTTTGAGACTTCTCTGTCAAGACTGATACCCGTTTCCTCTGTGTTCCTAGTTTTCAAGTCTCCAACATGTGTGATCCACTGAGTATTTTTCTATCATCACTCTCTACACCATGTCTATACCTTCAGGCTCCAATAAATGTCCTTGGCAAACTTTCAGGATGAGAGTCCCCAGAACCTCCCAGCTGTTGTGGATTCCTCTACTTCCACACCCCAATTGCTCTGAGTATTAATTGGATATATGCCATTATCTCCATTTGTCATTGATTAACCAAAAGAGTAGCAAAGAGGCCAGTGAAAGAGGACCCTGAATACGGGGTCATCTCAGGTCACCATATTGAAGGTAAATAAATTTTGTAAATCAATTATTATGTCTATTTATACATTTGATGAAACAGTCATTCACTCTGCTGATAATAAGAGCAATCATTGCAAATGTACAGTGAGTGGTGAGATTTGTTACACTGCACATAAGGTAGTCAGAGCAGGTATTTTTGATAATATAACATGTAAGGAGAGAATTTAATAAAATCATACTAACATCAGAGAAACAGTTCATGCTGAGAGAAGAGCAAATGTGAAAGCCCTGAGGCATAAATGGTTTGGTGATTTTAATATCGAGGATGTGTTTTGGCATGGGAAAGAAAAGCCAGGAGAGATGATGGGTCACACAAAGATCTTGGTAGAAAAGACCTCAGTCTGTTTTCTATTCATTGAAAGTAAAGAAAAATGATAACCAATGCACAGATAAGAACAGAATTTGTCATATGACATGAACTGGGAGTAAAGTATTTAAGGTGATTATGAAAAGCCCTTATTACCAGGTAACTAAACACCTTTTCTTATTTCTCCCCGTTTTTTTTGTCTTTAATTATTTTCATCCTGCCCATTTTCTAATTGTGCACAATCAATATCCTTTCTATTTCTACCTTTCTTACTTAGTCCCATTTTAACCTTCCCAATCACGCAGGGATCTGTGAACAAGAGGAACCTCAGCAGCCAGGACAGGCAGGAGCAGTGGAGTAGCTACTATGGCTTCTGGAATCCTGGTTAATGTAAAGGAGGAGGTGACCTGCCCCATCTGCCTGGAACTCCTGACACAACCCCTGAGTCTGGACTGCGGCCACAGCTTCTGCCAAGCATGCCTCACTGCAAACCACAAAACGTCCATGCCAGACGAAGGAGAGAGAAGCTGCCCTGTGTGCCGGATCAGTTACCAGCATAAGAACATACGGCCTAATCGGCATGTAGCTAACATAGTGGAGAAGCTCAGGGAGGTCAAGTTGAGCCCAGAGGAGGGGCAGAAGGTTGATCACTGTGCACGCCATGGAGAGAAACTTCTACTCTTCTGTCGGGAGGACAGGAAGGTCATTTGCTGGCTTTGTGAGCGGTCTCAGGAGCACCGTGGTCACCACACGTTCCTCACGGAGGAGGTTGCCCAGGAGTACCAAGTAAGAGACTGGGATGGAGGGAAGAGAGGGCAGAAAATGGGACCAGATGGAAAATTTTCACTTTGCCTTTGACATTAATTGCCTTGTCATGATAGACCTGAGGCCTGGGATTATTTTTTTCATGCTATGCTTAACTTCTGAGGATTTAAGGACATTTTTTTGCATTTCACCCAATTACAGGAGAATAATCCTAGAGTATATATTCCTGGCCAGGAGTAAATATTTTGTACCTTGGGTTAGATGGGTAGAGATTTGGTGTCCAAGAAAAGCTCTGATTACCCCTTTCAGCAGGAGAGTAACGAGTGGGTTGAGATGTAAGTTCTTTCCTTGCTGCAGGATCGGTTTTTTCTTCTAGGACAAAAAGAATCAGTCTACTCATGGTGAGGAGGTGGGGAGGTCTATTACCTGAGATGTAGGGAGCACATTCACCAATGTAAGTTTTCTTCCAAGTCATGGATTCTCATTGCCATTCTCACAGTTTCTGCAAATTTGTTTCTTCTGAGATCAACCTGATTTATTTCATGTTTATACTCTATGTAGGTGCTGGGAAACCTCATAGCTTGACTATGGTGTGATTCCTTTCTCACAGATGAAGCTCCAGGCAGCTCTGCAGATGCTGAGGCAGAAGCAGCAGGAAGCTGAAGAGTTGGAAGCTGACATCAGAGAAGAGAAAGCTTCCTGGAAGGCAAGAGGATGTGGTTCCCGAAGGAGTTAGCTAGAAATCTGGGCAGGACCATGGGAAGGAGCTTTCTTCCTCTTTATTCCCTGACACTTGATAAGTCCAGAAGTCATTTGATTAGTCCTCTTCATCCTTTCCCTGATGGGGTGTGGTGGCTGGGGAGTGAATATGTCACATTGAACACAGTAGGGAGCTATTTACTTGAAGGATCTCTCTGGTGAGGATGGCTAGTGAATCCTGCATTCTATTTTTGTGCTACCTTTTGAGTCCGTGACTACCTGGGGAAGACATTTGGCAATGGCTCATGATCCTGTCCTCAGTGTTCAACTTTTGGCAGGGAGTTTGAACTTGGGCTGAGAAGTAATACAGGCAGGCATGAGTGTCCTGCATAGCTGTGTGAAAGGTAAGCTACATCAAGGTAACCCATTTTGATGCAGGATGAACCTCAAGGTCATTGTTTTAAAATGTCATGAAGGAAAAGAAATAGGACAAATCAGCTTTCCTAAGACCTACTCTCCTGCTACTATGTCCCCTCCTTGTGAGAACTCTCCAAAAGAAACAGCTCTTTTTCTGGCTAACAGCCTCTGCCTGGTAGACTAAGTGCCCCTTTCTCTTTTCTTATCTCTGAAGACTCAAATACAGTATGACAAAACCAACATCTTGGCAGATTTTGAGCAACTGAGACACATCCTGGACTGGGTGGAGAGCAATGAGCTGCAAAACCTGGAGAAGGAGGAGAAAGACGTTCTGAAAAGGCTTATGAAGTCTGAAATTGAGATGGTGCAGCAGACCCAGTCCGTGAGAGAGCTCATCTCAGATCTGGAGCATCGGCTGCAGGGGTCAGTGATGGAGCTGCTTCAGGTAAAAAGTGGAAAGAAGCCTGAGCACTGAGATTAAAGAAAAGTGAAGGCTATTTCCTTTTCTGTGTTGCTGTGCTCTTTCAAATATTAACAATGTTCTCTGCAGGACCACTTTTCTGAATCAATTGCTGAAGTTATAGGAATAATTGAATGTAGAAGTAGCAAGAGATAATCCCATTTTTATTAATTTATCCAGAGCAGTAGAAAAATTTGGCATAGTAGAGATGATCAATTAGCTCTAGTCATGTTTGATAGGTTCCTGTGCTCTGTATTCTAGTGTTGAGACTTATCAGTGCAGCTTTTCATTGCTCAGCTTAGCCACTGGCAAACAAATACACGTCAAAATACCAGATGCTTTTTATTTTTTTCCTTCATGGAATTAATTGAGACTTTTTCCTCTTTTTTAATTTTCTGAAAAAAATTAAATAACTGCTATCATTTCTTCTTTATATGCTCAATAGAATTCACTAGTAAAGGCTGGGCATGGTGGCTCACGCCTGTAATCCCAGCACTTTGGGAGGCCCAGGCAGGCCGATCAGGAGGTCAGGAGATTGAGACAATCCTGGCTAACACGGTGAAACCCCATCTCTACTAAAAATACAAAAAATTAGCCTGGCGTGGTGGCGGGCGCCTGTAATCCCAGCTACTTGGGAGGCTGAGGCAGGAGAATAGTGTGAACCCAGGAGGCGGAGCTTGCAGTGAGCCAAGATCGCGCCACTGCACTCCAGCCTGGGCAACAGTGCGAGACTCCATCCCAAAAAAAAAAAAAAACTGCTCTCATCCCAATTTTCAAGAATACAATACATTGTTAACTATAATTGCCACATTGTGCAATAGATCTCTTAAAGATAGTCATCTTTTCATTCTGAAGTTGGTATCCTTTTACCAATATCGGCCTCAACTCTCCCTACACCCCAGCTCCTGGAACCCCCTCTTCCACTCTCTACTTTTATGAGCTCAACAATTTTTTTTTTTTTTTTTTTTGAGACGGAGTCTCGCTCTGTCACCCAGGCTGGAGTGCAGTGGCGCAATCCCGGCTCACTGCAAGCTCCGCCTCCTGGGTTCACGCCATTCTCCTGCCTCAGCCTCTCCGAGTAGCTGGGACTACAGGCGCCCGCCACCACGCCCAGCTAATTTTTTGTATTTTTAGTAGAGACGGGGTTTCACCATGGTCTCGATCTCCTGACCTTGTGATCCGCCCGCCTCGGCCTCCCAAAGTGCTGGGATTACAAGTGTGAGCCACCGTGCCCAGCCTGGAGCTCAACAATTTTTTACATCTACATACTAAGTGATATTATACAGTGTTTGTCTTTCTGTTCCTGACTTGCTTTACTTAAAGTCCTTCATGGTGTGAGATAGTCTTCTGCATATGGCTATCCAGTTGTTCCAACACAACTGAGAATGGTCCTACCACTGAGGGCAACCTGGCATTTAGATGGCCCGTAGACTGAGTCCACTGCACAGTTCTAAAGCCTAGGCTGTGAGATACGGCCTGGAGGCTTATCCATAGATACCGGTCTGGAGTCTGGTGCCTTGAGACCTGCCAGGCTGGGTTTTACTAGGTTGAGCCCAGTGTTAGGGTCTGAGGTAACGTTTGGTGCTCATTTTCCCCTCTTCCTCCTTGTGGAGGGTACCTCTCACATGCTATGCTGCCTGGAGTTGTAAGAGGGGTGAAAGGGAAAATGTAAAACTGTCCTTCCTACATTCTTCCATGAGTCTTTTTCTTCTTTCCGTGCTATACCCAGATGCTGTAAGCTCCCACCCTATTTCTTAGTTCTGGTGAGGTGTTTTAGTTCTTGGATGGTTGTTTAAATTGTTTTTTGGGGGAGACAACTGCTAGAGACTCCTATGATACTATTTTGCTGACATCCATCTGCAATTCCTTTCATTTCTATCTACAGCACACACACTTATGTCTCCTTTTTTATTCCTGATTTTGGTGATTTGTTTTCTCTCCCTTTTTTTGTCCTTTTAGTTATATTTGGTCAATTTTGTTAACTTTTACGAAGTTAAAAAGGCTTTTTGCTACATTGATTTTATCTTTTCTTAAACTTTCTGTATCGTTTCTGCTCTGATCTTTATTATTTCATCTTTTTCATTGAGTTTTTTGTTGTTCCTTTTCTAATTTCCTAAGGTGAAATCTTAGATATTGTGAAATCTTCTTTTTTTCTGATACAGTGTTTAATAAATGAATTGCTTTAACTGTATTTCATACATTTTAATTTTTGAGTTTTCATTCGGCTCAATGTATTTTCTAATTTTCTTTGTGGTTTTTTGGTTTACTCTTGGGTTATTCAGAAAAGTAGTGTTTAATTTTAAAGCATTTAAGAATTTTTTAAATGTTTCTTCTGCTGTGGATTTCAAATCCCATTCCTTGGTAATCTGATAACTTGTTTTATCATTTGTTAATGTATTGAAACTTATGGTATGGAACATTACATGAGCAGGAAAATATTTTATATGCATTTGAAAAGAATATGTATTCTGCATTCATTTGGTGAAATAATCTAAAGATGTCCATTAGGTCAAGCTAACTGATAGTGTTGTCTTCTATATCCTTTATGGTTTTTATTCTAGCTTTTCTATTAATTACTGAGAGTAAATTATTGAAATCTTCACCAGTTGTTATTGAGTTGTCTGTTTTCCTTTTCTTAATTCTTTATATATTGTTTTCAGTATTTTGAAGCTCTGTTGTTAGGTGAAGATACACTAATATTGTTATTTCTTCTTGACATATTGAACCTTTTTATCATTATGAAATATTCCTGTTATTCTCACATAGCATTTCTTGCCTTAAAGTATCTTTGGTCTAATATTAATATATCTACTTGAGTTGTCTTATGGTTACTGCTTGCATAGTATATATATTTTTATTTCTACTTTGGGTTTATTTATGCTTTGAATCTAATATATGCTCTCCTATAGGTAGTGATAACTGAATCTTCTTCTTTACCCAGTCTGTCTGACAGTCTCTGACTTTTCATTTGGGTTTTCATTATAACATTTAATGCAATTATTGATAGGGTTTTACTTAAATTTACCATTTTGCTATTTGTTTTCTATATTTCTCCTGTCTTTTTTGATGTTGTTATTTTCTGCATCCTTAACTGGCTTCTTCTGTGTTAAATAAATATTTTCCAATGTAGATTTTTAGTTTTTCTCTTTCCCAGCTGTATGACATTAGTACTCTTCCTAGTGCTTGCTCTAATGATTACAGTATGCATCTTGTCCTATCACAGCCACCTTCTGATTAATAGTAACTTAATTCCAGTAAAATACAGAAAATTCCCTTCAATATTGCTTCATTTTCTTCATCTTTGGTTATCATTTTGTCATATATCTCACAAAAATTAGCTGGGCATGGTGGCACGTGCCTGTAATCCCACCTACTTGAGAAACTGAGGCAGGAGAATCGCTTGAACCTGGGAGGCAGAGGTTACAGTGAGTCGAGATGGCACCACTGCACTCCAGCCTGGGCAAGAGAGTCAGACTCTGTCTCAAAAAGAGAAAGGAAAAAACATTTTTTCTCCATCTTCCAGCAACAAATTCTCTCAGTCTTCATCTGAGAATATTTTTTTCTTCATATTTGAAGAAAATTTTTGCTTTACGTGGAGTTTGGAGTTGACAGTTTCTTTTAGTGCTTTCAATAAATCAGTCTAGTCTTTTCTCTCATCTACTATTTCAGATGAGAAGTCAGCTATTAATCATGTTGAAAGCATTCCTTATATAATGATTAATTTTTTTCTTGCTGCTTTAATTTTTTCTTTGCTTTGATTATAGCCTTTGGAAGTTTTTCTATGATATGTGGGTCTCATATTAGTTATTTAACTTAGGGTTCATTGAACATAGATTTATATATTAACATAGATGAAATATTAATTTTTATAGAATGTAAACAATTTTTCCCCAATTATTTTTTTCTACTTGAAAATGTAGCAACATACATGTAATAGGTCTTAAAACAGGTTTTAAACACCTTTTCCTCTCTTCTTTCCTTCTGGAAGATCTATTACATGTACATTGCTGCACTGTGACATCTGACATGCTCTTTTTATTTCTTAAGTCTTTTTTCCCTCTGTTCTTTAAATTAGAAAATTTTTATTGATTCAGCTTTTCAGGTTCAATGATCTTTTTGTGTGCTGTGGAGCACTTTTAGCGAATATTTCATTATTGTTATTTTACTTAAAATTTTCAGAATTTTTATTTCCTTATCATTTCTATCTCTCGAGCATATCTATTTTTTGAGTCATTGTTTTTATACTTCAATTCTTTAAGCATAGTTCTCCTTAGTTTTTTAACCTATTTGCAATAGTTGCTTTGAAGTCTTTATCTTCTAGCTCCAACATCTGGGGTCACTTGAGGATATTTTCTATTTATTGTTTTGGGGGTTTTTTGTGTGTGTGTGTGTTTTTTTTTAATCCCCCTGAGCTGTGGTATTCTATCTTGTTTTGTTTGTATGTGTACACATTTCTTTTGTAAATAACATATATATATATATATGTTAGACAGAGTCTCACTCTGTCGCCCATGCTAGTATGTAATGGTGCGATCTTGACTCACTATAGCCTCAACATCCTGAACTCAAGCAATCCCCTCACCTCAGCCCCCAGAGTAGCTGGGACTACAGCTCTGCACTACCATGCTCACCTAATTTTTGTATTTTTTGTAGAGATGGGATTTCATCATGTTGCCCAGGCTGGTCTCAATCCACTTGCCTCAGCCTCCCAAAGTCCTGGGATTACAGGAATGAGCCACTGCAGCTGGCCAAAACATACATTTTTGTTACTTTGTTGTTTCTGAGAATTCCCATCCTCTAGTCTCTACCCAGCAAGAACTGTTTCTGTATCTTCATTTAGTTACTTCCCCGTGGTTGCTAATGTCTCTGCTGTGTTTAAAGAAAGCTAAAATATAATTTTTAAGTGTGGCATCCTAGCTTTGCCATGTGTGTCCATGTATCTTTGGTTTGCCTCTAATCTCGAATAGAAGTTATGTTCAATCCCCTCAAGGTAGTATGCCTTCTGTCGTCTCCTGGTGAATCTATGCTTGGGTAAGTGAGATTGCCCAAATTAATTCAAAGTTAAGGCTGTTTAAAAATCTGCCACAATTTACTCACTGACATGTTGTTTCACTTATCCTTTCCATACCTGTGTGTCTTTAGCATGGCCAGGGTTGCATATAACTTACTCCTAGTTAAGTTAATATATGTAATTCCTGTTGTTTCCAGCCACAGTGCAGTAGTGCTTTTAAGATGGGCATCTGGGCTGGGCGCAGTGGCTCATGCCTGTAATCCTAGCACTTTGGGAGGCCGAGGCGGGTGGATCATGAGGTCAGGAGATTGAGACCATCCTGGCTAACACGATGAAACACCATCTCTACTAAAAATACAAAAAAAAAAAAAAAAAAATTAGCTGGGCATGGTGGCGGGAGCCTGTAGTCCCAGCTACTCGGGAGGCTGAAACAGGAGAATGGCGTGAACCCAGGAGGCAGAGCTTGCAGTGAGCCGAGATTGCGCCACTGCACCCCAGCCTGGGTGACAGACCGAGACTCCATCTCAAAAAAAAAAAAAAAAAGATGGGCATCTGATCCAACACAGACAAATGCCATGCAAGCATAAAAGTTTTTTATGTTAAAACTTAGAAGTTCTCCTTTCTACTGGGGTTTATATCAGGAGAGTTACATTTCCTTCGTGTACACAGAATAAACTCAATGTAGAGGAATACGTAGAATTTGGAGCGGGACATTGATCACATTTTTGTTTTTTGTTTTCAGATGAAGTCTCACTCTGTTGCCCAGGCTGGAGTGCAGTGGCGTGATCTCAGATAACTGCAACCTCCACCTCCTGGGTTCAAACAATTCTTGTGCCTCAGCCTGCTGAGTAGCTGGGATTATAGGCATGCGTATGTTTTGAAGAGACGGAATTTCACCAGATTGGCCAGGCTGGTCTTGAACTCCTGACCTCAAGTGATCTGCTCACCTTAGCCTCCCAAAGTGCTGAGATCACAGGCAGGAGTCACTGTGCCTGGCCTATAGACCAGATCTTGATGACAAGGTTTGAGTTTCAAAATTCCGCTGTGACTGAAGTTGTAATTACCCTTTCCAAAATATTTTTCACCACTTACTCCAGTTTTATTTGGTTTATGTTACATACAACATAAAAGTATTAATACAAAAAGCAAAACTATTTGATTGTACGTGTAGATCCAGCTATTGGCTTTGTTCTTGAAAAAAAATCTATGTGGAAAAATTATGTCTGGCATAAAGGAGACCAAAGACATTGCATTGGTACATATCTGCTAAAACAAAACAATATTTGTGGTGATAAAGAAGAGTAGATTACCCAAAACCATTAAGAATGTAAACTAGCCGGGTGCAGTGGCTCATGCCTGTGATCCCAGCACTTTGGGAGTCTGAGGCAGGAGGATCGCCTGAGGTTGGGAGTTTGAGACCAGCCCGACCAACATGGAGAAACCCTGTCTCTACTAAAAATACAAAAATTAGCTGGGCGTGGTGGCGCACACCTGTAATCCCAGCTACTCGGGAGGCTGAGGCAGGAGAATTGCTTGAACCCCGGAGGTGGAGGTTGCGGTGAGCCGAGATTGCACCACTGCACTCCAGCCTGGGAAACGAGTGAAACCCCGTATCAAAAAAAAAAAAAAAAAAAAAAAAAAAAAGAATGTAGACCAAACTGTCCTGTTAGAGACTAGAGTTCAGAGTAAATGTTTTTAGGACAATGACTGAGTAGATATTAGTAATATTATGGACAATGTGGTATAAGAGAGAAGACAGTATGGTTGGTGTTACATAATAAAAATTCTTAGTTGTTGGTCCTTGTTGCTCCTTCACTACTGAATACATTAAACTGCATTTAAGT
This sequence comes from Nomascus leucogenys, assembly GCF_006542625.1. Taxonomy (NCBI): domain Eukaryota; kingdom Metazoa; phylum Chordata; class Mammalia; order Primates; family Hylobatidae; genus Nomascus; species Nomascus leucogenys. Next base: position 66,580,201 of record NC_044395.1, on the reverse strand, counting down.
GACAAACTTGGGTAAAAGTAGAGAATTGGAAATCAGTTGCACATATGTGTGTCAAACTTAAGGAAGTGAGTGAAGTCAGTTACAGTTAATGTCTAAAACGAAAAGAGAGCAACCTTAAGTACATAGGCCGGGTGTCGTGGCTCATGCCTGTAATCTCAGCACTTTGGGAGGCCGAGGCAGGTGGATAACTTGAGGTCAGGAGTTCAAGACCAGCCTGACCAACATGGTGAAACCCCATTTCTACTAAAAATACAAAAAATAGCCGGGCATTGTGGTGGGCGCCAGTAATCCCAGCTACTCAGGAGGTTGAGGCAGGAGAATGGCTTGAACCCGGGAGGCGGAGGTGGCAGTGACCAGAGATCACGCCACTGCACTCCAGCCTGGGCAACAAAATGAGACTCCTTCTTAAAAAAAAAAGAAAGAAAAATATCTATCTTGTTTAGTACACTTGTTTGCTTATACCCTCAGCAAAAGCCACGTAAACATCTTGAGCACTATTATTCATTCATATTTGATTCTTCAAAATGTGACATAATGCCTGGAGAATAAGTTTATATATATGTTTTGTTGCTTATTTTTGTGATTTTGTTTTTGTTTAGAAATGGGGTCTTACTCTGCAACCCAGACTGGAGTGCAGTAGTGTGATCCTAGCTCAGTGCAGCCTCAGTCAAACTTCTGGGCTCAAATTCTCCCACCTCAGCTTCCCAAGTAGTTGGAACTACAGGCTCATGCCACCATGCTTGGCTAATTTTTTTTTTTTTTTTTGTAGAGATGGGGTCATGCTATGTTGCCTAGGCTGTACATCTGTTTAATAAATCAAAGAAGCACTAATTATTTAAATCATTTCATGGAGAGCCATATACGTTTGGAGAAAAACAAATTGTCAGTCACTTCTTTTCCTTCTAAACATGTCCCATCTGCAGAAACCAGAAGCCTCTTCCACAAGGATGAAAGCTATTTCTACTTTTAAGGGAACCTGGAACTCTCACATGAGTCTTCTGGGATGATTGCCTCTTGAGTCTTATCTTTGCTTTTTTTTGTTTTGAGACGGAGTCTTGCTCTGTCGCCCAGGCTGGAGTGCAGTGGCATGATCTTGGCTCACTGCAAGCTCTGCCTCCTGGGTTCACGCTATTCTCCTGCCTCAGCCTCTCTGAGTAGCTGGGACTACAGGCGCCCACCACCACGCCCGGCTAAGTTTTCGTATTTTTAGGAGAGACGGGGTTTCACCATGTTAGCCAAGATGGTCTCGATCCCCTGACCTTGTGATCCGCCTGCCTCGGCCTCCCAAAGTGCTGGGATTACAGGCTTGAGCCACCGCGCCCGGCCTTATCTTTGCTTTTTTGTCTTTCACACTGTCACCATCTCCATTCTCAGCACATTAAGAACTGGGGGAAATGTGATGAAGCTTTGTAAGTGAGGAGAGACTCTTTCTTTCTTAATTGATATTTTCTCTCTTTTTCCTAGGGTGTGGATGGCGTCATAAAAAGGTATGTGTGGGAGGACAGAGATGGTCCTTTTGTGCAGTGAGGAGAGATTTATAGCCATTAGAATTGTCCTGGGTTTAGGGCCGGGCGCGGTGGCTCATGCTTGTAATCCCAGCACTTTGGGAGGCCGAGGCAGGCGGATCACGAGGTCAGGAGATCGAGACCATCCTGGCTAACAGGTGAAACCCCGTCTCTACTAAAAATACAAAAAATTAGCCGGGCGTGGTGGCGGGTGCCTGTAGTCCCAGCTACTCGGAGAGGCTGAGGCAGGAGAATGGCGTGAACCCGGGAGGCGGAGCTTGCAGTGAGCCGAGATCGCGCCACTGCACTCCAGCCTGGGTGACAGAGAGAGACTCTGTCTCAAAAAAAAAAAAAAAAAAAAGAATTGTCCTGGGTTTAATTAGAATAAAACATCTCCCAGGGCAGAAAAATTTCTGTATTGTTTTATCATAAATTTCTGGTCATAAATCAGCATTCGAATGTTCTATAACTATTAAGAATAGACCAGATTTGGCCAGGTGTGGTGGCTCAAGCCTATAATCCCAGCACTTTGGGACGCTGAGTCAGGAAGATGAGGAGTTTGAGACCAGCTTGGCCAACATGGCAAAACCCTGTCTCTATCAAAAAAAATACAAAAATTAGGGGGGGCGTGGTGGCACATGCCTGTAATCCCAGCTATTCAGGAGGCTGAGGCATGAGAATTGCTTGAATCCGGGAGGCAGAGGTTGCAGTGAGCTGAGACCGTGCCGCTGCACTCCAGTCTGGGCGACAAAGTGAGACTCTGTCTTAGAAAAATCAATAAAATTAAATAAAATTAAAAAAAAAAAAGGAATAGACCAGATTCTATGGTAGAAAATTTGGGTGGTGGAGACTCAGAGTGTGGGTCAGTAGTGGTTTCAGGGATAAGGTGTTGCAGTGTCGGACCCCTGTGCCATCACCATTTTATTACCTACATCTAGTTCTGTTTCTGTATTTAATAGGTACTTGATTTATTTTGGATGGGCCATATTTTCTTTTTCTCTCATATACCCCGAATTGTCCATTGGGACAATTCCCACATGTTTATATTTTCCTCCTGGAAAAAGACCAGTTCCTCTTCATTTATATTTAGATTTCCAAAATCAGATGTTTATTTCTGGAATAATATTTCAAAATAATATTCTGGATTATATGTGGTCATGGTACAAAGAATTGATCCACCTCAGTTGCGTTGTTTAGAGGAGCATAAAAAGGTGCTATTCTTGTGTCTAAAATCGCACACCTCGCACACCTACGTGGTGGTATCAAGTTCTTTCTAACCACATGAAATTCAGGCCAGTAATAGTTTAGTGCACATAATTTCTCATTTGCCAAGTGTTTGTAATTTTTCCCAGAAATCTGAAACCTTAGATGTTATCTGAGTACCTCCCTGCTGGGAATAGCTTTGAAGGTCTTAGGCCTCTCCAAACAGGATTCCTCTCTTGATATGTCTCAAACACCCAGGAGCCAGGTTCTGCAACCTCACTTTCTAACCATCTCCCTGGGAACTCCACATACATAGCGATGATGTTTCCACCCATTAAATGTTAGGGTTTCTTTTGTAAGGCACCAAAGTTTTGTTTTGTTTTAAAATCCTTTTTTTTTTTTTATGTCCTATGAGTTTAAGAATGTAGACAGGTGGCCGGGCGCGGTGGCTCGCGCTTGTAATCCCAGCACTTTGGGAGGCCAAGGCGGGCGGATCACGAGGTCAGGAGATCGAGACCACAGTGAAACCCCGTCTCTACTAAAAATACAAAAAATTAGCCGGGCGTGGTGGCGGGCGCCTGTAGTCCCAGCTACTCGGAGAGGCTGAGGCAGGAGAATGGCGTGAACCTGGGAGGCGGAGCTTGCAGTGAGCCGAGACTGCGCCACTGCACTCCAGCCTGGGTGACAGAGCAAGACTCCGTCTCAAAAAAAAAAAAAAAAAAAGAATGTAGACAGGGAGAGGTTAATTATTTCATTTTAGAAGGAAGAAACTGTGCTTCTGAGAGGTTAAGATCTTCCCACATTCTCACAGAAAGTGAGTGGGAAGGCAAACATGAGAACATTTTGTTTGCCTCCAGGGTCAAGAGTTTGCACTCTCCCTTCTCAGGATCCCCAAGAAGAGAGTTCAAGTGCATCAATGGGCTGAAATGATAGGAAGTCAGGGGTGTTCCAGGGACACAAGGTCAAAGGTTTGGAAGTATTTTTTTTTTTTTTTTAATTCTTAGGATGAAGAACGTGACCTTGAAGAAGCCAGAAACTTTTCCAAAAAATCAAAGGAGAGTGTTTCGAGCTGCTGATCTGAAAGTAATGTTAGAAGAGTTGAGAGGTGAGGAGAGCTAGATCAACAACAGGGTTACGGAATTCAAGTGGTGTCAGGGTGCTAAATAGGGAAGAGGGTGCAGTTTCCAAATATGGATAGAGGGGATAGGGGAGGATGGATATTGTCTGCTGCTGATGGGATTATATTTAATGGGAAATGGCTAGGTGGCTGTTTCATCTCGTCATTCAGCAATTTACTGCCCTACCATAGGGCATACCTACTCTTTCCCTAATCTGGAGAGAAAATGAATTTCAGTGCTGACTCCTTTGTTTGTATTCAATATTGTGCATTTTTATCATTTCAGAGCTGAGAGATGTCCAACACTACTGGGGTAAGGAGAAGTCACATTATCATAAGCCACCCAGCAGCTTATCAGCTTATCATTATTATTACCTTTATCTTTTAGAATTTTATGTTCTCTATTAGGTCTCATGTTTTAAGATTTATGATTCTCCTTCCAACACACATAACTTACCCCTCCTTATAACTTCTAAACAAGGTTCCTCCCAGTTTTCTCTCAAGTCTTTATCAAGATTTCTCTCATATCACAAATAAAGTTACATTATATCCCTTAGCTGACCTGTTAATTTTTCTACAGTTGATGTGACAGTGGCTCCAAACAACATTTCATATGCTGTCATTTCTGAAGATATGAGACAAGTGAGCTCTCCGGAACCACAGATAATATATGAGGCACAAGGGACAATATCTCAGACATTTGTGAATTTCAATTATTGTACTGGCATCCTGGGCTCTCAAAGTATCACATCAGGGAAACATTACTGGGAGGTAGACGTGTCCAAGAAAAGTGCTTGGATCCTGGGGGTATGTGCTGGCTTGCAACCTGATGCAATGTATAATATTGAACAAAATGAAAATTATCAACCTAAATATGGCTACTGGGTTATAGGGTTAGAGGAACGAGTTAAATGTAATGCTTTCCAGGATGGTTCCTTCCATACTCCTTCTGCTCCTTTCATTGTGCCCCTCTCTGTGAATATTTGTCCTGATCGTGTTGGAGTTTTCCTAGACTATGAGGCTTGCACTCTCTCATTCTTCAATATCACAAACCATGGAGTTCTCATCTATAAGTTTTCTCACTGTTCTTTTTCTCAGCCTGTATTTCCATATTTAAATCCTAGAAAATGTACAGTCCCCATGACTCTGTGCTCACCAAGCTCTTGAACCTTCTTACACACTCAGCCCCTTCTGTACAGCACCTCTTGTCCAGGTGCATCTCATACACCTGAACTCATTTGCATCATTTTAACCATCTTTTCCTTGCTGTCTCCCTTCTTTCTATTTGACCATCCTTCACTCATCAGTAAAATGTAATTGCCTTGTGCCATATTCTCCCCAGTATTTTATTGACATTTGATAGCAATTTTTTTCATCATTTTCCATACTCCTAAGGAAAACTGACCTATACCTCATAAAATGAGACCACTATTTAGGTATTACTTCCGCCAAATATTTATCACCCAATTGCCTCTGACACTAAGGAGATGAAGACAAGTTTTTCAACAGCCTTTCTATATCATCATGTGATAGTTGCTCACCAATGAATGAGTCCTTAGCCCTGTGTCAGTTTACCCTCGATGCCCTTATTTGTGAGTTAAAGAGAAAATATCATAAATGGTATACTCTTAAGTGTAGAGGTTTTGTATCTAGAGGATCTGAGTTCAACTCCTGTCTCTCCATATACTAGCAGTGTAACTGTGAATAACATACTTAAATGGCTGTGCTTATTTTATTTTATTTTATTTTTGAGATGGAGTTTTGCTCTTGTTCCCCAGGCTGGAGTGCAATGGCACAATCTTGGCTCACTGCAACCTCCACCTCTCAGATTCAAGCAATTCTCCTGCCTCAGCCTTCCAAGTAGCTGGGATTACAGGCACCCACCACCACCCCCGGCTAAATTTGTATTTTTAGTAGAGACAGGGTTTCCCCATGTTGGTTAGGCTCGTCTAGAACTCCTGACCTCAGGTGATCCACCTGCCTCGGCCTCCCAAAGTGCTGGGATTACAGGCATGAGCCACCGTGCCCAGCCTGTGCTTATTTTCTTAAAATAATTTTTGTATTAAAAACTTCACATTAAATAAGTGCTAATGTTTTATTGCATAGTAGGGTGACTAGAGTTAACAATAACCTATTGCATATATTTTGAAGTAGCTAGAAGAGAGGATTTTGAAAGTTCTCAACAGAAAGAAATGACACATATTTGAGGTGATGGATATGCTAATTACCCTGGTTTGGTTATTACACAACGTATACATGTATCAAAACATCACACTGTACCACATAAATATGTACATTTATTATTTGTCAATTAAAAGCAAAATAAAACAAAAAACCTTCGTCTAATACTTTGGATCATTGTGAAAAAATAAATTCCCGAAGTATAAAGCATCTATCTAAGTGTCTCGATCTAATAAGTATTTGTTCTACAAATTACTGAAAAACATAAACTCTATTAATGTCTCATGGAACAGGTTGTGCCTTCAGGGAAACTAGGATTGGATTTACTAAATTCTCATTTTTTAGATCTCAGATACTACTGTCAAAATGACTTCAATTCTGCCTTCTATATATAATACACACATATACTTAGGATTTCATTGTAATTCTAGTGTTGCTACATATTAGTCTTTATCAAACAAACTGAATTATGTGGGAATCAGTTTATTAATTATAAAAAATTATAATAAAATTAGCTGATATAGTTTTTTAAAAGTTAAGGAGTTTTTTAAATCACTCATTTCTAGCACGTAAGTGGTAATCTATTATGGTGTTGGGTTTTTTGTTTGTTTGGAGACAGGGTTTGTCTCTGTCACCCAAGCTGGAGTGCAATGGCACGATCTCGGCTCACTGCAACCTCCACCTCCAGAGTTCATCCTCCCATCTCAGCCTCCTGAGTAGCTGGGACTACAGGCACGCACCACCACGCCCCGGTTATTTTTTGTATTTTTGGTAGAGACGGGGTTTCACTATGTTGCCCAGGCTGGTCCCGAACCCCTGGGCTCAAGCGATCTGCCCACTTTACCTCCCAAAGTGCTAGGATTATAGGTGTGAGCCACCATGCCCGGCCTCATTATGGTGTCTATTAATTTTTGGTTCCCTCTCACTGTGACTGAAAGCAATAATTTTTGACAATATGTAATAGTTTATTTTCAAAATTATCTTTCTCCCTTCGTTTTAAGAAATAGAACTAAATTAAAAACAGATTTTTCTTGTAGAAAGTTTTAAAATAAGTGTTTATAAATGGGAAAAAAAATTTGTTTTTAATTTCATAGCTGCCTAGTCTTAAGTTGTTTTAAGTATTTCTGAGTACTCTAATTTCACTGTAAATTTTTCCTGTTCACCAAGTAGTAAAAATGTATTTTGCACAGTGATGCAGATAAAGTCAGAAGTACATGTGGCATTTCTCAACAATGGTATCGCTAAGTGAATTGTGAGCCCAGGTTAGCCTCACTCTTTTCATTAAGGTAACAAAGGCATGGTAATTTTCATAAATGACAAAAAAATACTTGTTCTCCTTGTTCAGTGAGAATTATTTTTGCAGCGGATATTTATGAAGGGCATGGTAGGATCCCTATGTCTATTGGCATTTCTATTTCCAACTCTTTCCCCAAGTTTTGAGCTGAAGTTGTTTGTTTTGTTTTAATGGGCTGCCTCATCAAATAGTCTCTGTTCTTGACCCTGCTTGGTAACAGAAATTTTAAGTTCTCTATCTCTGTGGTAACTTTAGTCAGCGAAGGGATTCCAAGGGGAATATTTTCAGTAACTGTGTATGTGTGTGCACACACCTCTACCTCAGCACCATCCAGGGAAACCAAGGAAGTTGATGCTATAAATTTTCCCTTTTACCTCTGCTTTCCTGTCACCCAATGCTATGAAGATTGAGGCTTTCACTCACTGGGAACAGTCTGGACTAGCTTGAATTATTGACAAGTGACTCTCCAGGGACATTAATGCCTTTTCAGTTCCTGGAAAGCCAAGTCCCACAGCTCCGGATGAAGTACCCAGTTACACAACAATAAAGACCTGAATTTGTATATACAATACAACAGAAAAGATCTGCATACTAAAGGATTTTTTTAAACAGATGCTCCTGGCCCTAGTAATGAATCTCTCAGCTGAAAAGAATATGAAGCTTATGAATTGCTCTGAGCTATACTCCGTCTTCTCAGTAAAAGGCTGAAGAAGGCAACCTGTGCTCAAAAAGGCTAATGGGCATCAACTGTGGATTTTCTCTCTGCCTACGTATCAGTTCTAGGATGTTCCCTTCCCATTGTGTCCGGAATTGGTGGGTTCTTGGTCTCACGACTTAAAGAATGAAGCCGCGGACCCTCGCAGTGAGTGTTACAGCTGTTAAGGCAGCACGTCTGGAGTTGTTCGTTCCTCCCAGTGGGCTCGTTGTCTCGCTGGCTTCAGGAGTGAAGCTGCAGACCTTCGCGGTGAGTGTTACAGCTCTTAAGGCAGAGCGTCTGGAGTTGTTCGTTCCTCCCAGTGGGCTCGTCTCGCTGGCTTCAAGAGTGAAACTGCAGACCTTTGCGGTGAGTGTTACAGCTCTTAAGGCAGAGCGTCTGGGGTTGTTCGTTCCTCCCGGTGGGCTCGTGGTCTCGCTGGCTTCAGGAGTGAAGCTGCAGACTTGCGGAGTGTACGCTTTGCAGAGCGTCTGGGTGTCGTTCCGTGGGTCTCGCTGGCTTCAAGAGTGAAACTGCAGACCTTTGCGGTGAGTGTTACAGCTCTTAAGGCAGAGCGTCTGGGGTTGTTCGTTCCTCCCGGTGGGCTCGTGGTCTCGCTGGCTTCAGGAGTGAAGCTGCAGACCTTTGCGGTGAGTGTTACAGCTCTTAAGGCAGCGTCGAACCAAAGTGAGCAGTAGCAAGACTCATTGCAAAGAGCGAAAGAACAAAGTTTCCACAGCGTGGAAGGGGACCCAAGCGGTTGCCACTGCTGGCTCAGGCAGCCTGCTTTTATTCTCTTATCTGGCCCCACCCACGTCCTGCTGATTGGTAGAGCCGAGTGGTCTGTTTTGACAGGGCGCTGATTGGTGCGTTTAGGATCCCTGAGCTAGACACAAAGGTTCTCCATGTCCCCACTAGATTAACTAGATACAGAGTGTGGACACAAAGGTTCTCCAAGGCCCCACCAGAGTAGCTAGATACAGAGTGTCGACTGGTGCATTCACAAACCCTGAGCTAGACACAGGGTGCTGATTGGTGTGTTTACAAACCTTGAGCTAGATACAGAGTGCCGACTGGTGTATTTACAATCCCTGAGCTAGACATAAAGGTTCTCCAAGGCCCCACCAGAGTAGCTAGATACAGAGTGTCGATTGGTGCATTCACAGAGCCTGAGCTAGACACAGGGTGCTGACTGGTCTATTTACAATCCCTGAGCTAGACATAAAGGTTCTCCACATCTCCACCAGACTCAGGAGCCCAGCTGGCTTCACCCAGTGGATCCTGCACTGGGGCTGCAGGTGGAGCTGCCCGCCAGTCCCGCGCCGTGTGCTCACACTCCTCTGCCCTTGGGTCGTCGATGGGACTGGGCACCATGGAGCAGGGGGTGGTGCTCGTCGGGGAGGCTTGGGCTGCACAGGAGCCCACAGAGCGGGTGGGAGGCTCAGGCATGGCGGGCTGCAGGTCCCGAGCCCTGCCCCGCAGGAAGGCAGCTAAGGCCCAGTGAGAAATTGAGCGCAGCAACGGTGGGCTGGCACTGCTGGGGGACCCAGTACACCCTCCGCAGCTGCTGGCCTGGGTGCTAAGCCCCTCATTGCCCGGGGCCGGCAGGGCTGGCTGGCTGCTCTGTGTGAGTGCGGGGCCCGCCAAGCCCACGCCCACCCGGAACTCTAGCTGGCACGCAAGCGCCGCGCGCAGCCCCGGTTCCCGCTCGCGCCTCTCCCTCCACACCTCCCTGCAAGCTGAGGGAGCCTTGGCCAGCCCAGAAAGGGGCTCCCACGGTGCAGTGGTGGGCTGAAGGGCTCCTCAGGTGCCGCTGAAGTGGGAGCCCAGGCAGAGGAGGTGCTGAGAGCAAGCTAGGGCCGTGAGGACTGCCAGCACGCTGTCACCTCTCACCATCACTTCTGAACCTCTGAGTAACAATTATGTCGTCTAATATTCTGAGAGCTCAGGTCTATGCTGGGCCATTAATTAGGCATATCTGCCTAGAATTTTGGTACAATCTGGGGAGAAGCACAGAGAAAAGAGGTTGTAAAAAAACAGGGATTGCTTGAAGACTGTTTTGCAGGACACTGAGTAAAGAATGGGAGCAGGCCTCAAGCAGAAACCAGTGGGAGGACAAAGATAATACAAAGAAGCAGAATGAGAGTTCTCAGGGGCTAAAGAGAAGGTGCCCTGATGAAGAGGCAATTCTAAGATTCAAAGGGAGAGAAAAGTAAAAGAATGTTTATAGGATGTGTTGGAGGGATGGGATGGAATAAGCGTCGGGCAGAGGAGAGTTCTTTGGAAAAGAGATCTCTTTGGTTTTTTCCTTTGGACATTGCAACCAATACTTCTACTTGATGCTATACTTGTCACATGGTAACAATTATGTTCTGAGCTCCTTGATCCTCTTCAGTATCAATAAGATACATAAATTAAATCTCATAATATGCCTAAACATATATCTAATCTTAATAATATCTTTGTATTAACCACCATACTCCAACACCACCATTATTTTCTTTCTGAATTATGTGACAGTGCAAAACGTTACAACCACACTGAAAAAAAAAATCCAGCGGTTTGGTAGAGAAAGAAAGTGTAAAATCGAGCAATTTAACATATAGTTAAAGATTGTCTAGAGTGAGCAAAACTGAGGTTCTATTTCCATTAATGAAGGTATATATTCTAATAAAACTGCATGCCCTCAGCCACAGATCCAACATTAGAAACCTTGGACAAAATGTAAAAATCAAGTAAACCTGAAGGCACTAGAAAGTGACAAGCAATCAGAATATTCAGCGTAATAGACACTTAGAAAAAGACAACAGTATTGGGGGAGTTTCCTGTTCTGTGGCTTTTCACTTAAAGGCAGACCTCAATTGTTACTGGGTAGAACACTAAAAACTCAGTTAACAATATACATACTTGTTGCTTTGAAAAACAAGAATGAGCCGGATGCAGTGGCTTACACTTGTAATCCCAGCACTTTGGGAGGCTGAGGTGGGCAGATCACAAGGTCAGGATTTCAAGACCAGCCAGGCCAATATGGTGAAACCCTGTCTCTACTAAAAACACAAAAATTAGCTGGGCGTGGTGGCGGGCGCCTGTAGTCCGAGCTACTCAGAAGGCTGAGGTGGGAGAATCACTTGAACCCAGGAGGCGGAGGTTGCAGTGAGCCGAGATCTCGCCACTGCACTTCAGCCTGGGCGACAGAGCGAGACTAAGTTTCAAAAAAAAAAAAAGAAGAATGATTTGTGCCTGCCATAGCAACTAGAAAATGATAGTAGAGTACCTGTAAAGAAGAGATATAGAGGAATAAATACCAAATTGTATAAACTCTGATCAAGTCTCTAAAGTACATGTTTGAGACAGATGTGAAGCAGCCCAAAATAGGCTATAGGAACTACAAAAAGATTTCAGCTGCTGTATGTAGCAGGGAAAAATTAAGAATTTAATTTCAATCAAATTAACTACCTAAAAAAAAAAAAAAAAAAAAGGCTTCAGAGAATTACACAGAATCCAGAACAGGAGCTTACAAAACAATAAACCCTGGGGATAGTAATGTTTCAGTATGTTCTATGGTCTGTACCATCTAGGCACTCAGTCACTACAGTTTTATTCTTAGTGCAGTTTACTACAGCAAGAATATTTGAATTAAAAGAATATGAATTACAGTTATACATTCTACAGCTTTGAATATACAGTGCTCTACCTGAGTACTTCGAATTTCCATGCAATTCCATAATTATTAGTTGAAGTTATCTTATACCTAAGCTCTAAGCATGTAGAATAATGACCCAGAACAACTTGGCACCTAGCATCTTGAAATGCAGTCTGATGGGGAGGACACTCAGTTACAAAGCTCTGCAAATTTGGGCTGACAAAATGAGTTATTAGTGAAATGAGAAAAGTTCCCTTGTCCCCCTGGCAGGGCGTGCGACGGGGAATGGCTCGCTTCAGTGCCCCGCTGCTCAAACCTCTAGGGGAGAATACAGACGGGCAGGTTGTGGGGCTCCAACCCCACAGCAGCCTCTAGGGGTGAGTGTTTACAGTTCCTGTGGGCCCCGTGGACGTGTGTTACACTGTACTCTTTTTTTTTTTTATACTTTAAGTTCTAGGGTACATGTGCACAATGTGCAGGTTTGTTACCTATGTATACCCGTGCCGTGTTGGTTTGGTGCACCCATTAATTCGTCATTTACATTAGTTATTTCTCCTAATGCTATCCCTCCCCCAGACCCCCACCCTACCACAGGCCTCAGTGTGTGATGTTCCCTGCCGTGTCCAAGTGTTCTCATTGTTCAATTCCCACCTACAAGTGAGAACATGCGGTGTTTGGTTTTCTGTCCTTGTGATAGTTTGCTGAGAATGATGGTTTCCAGCTTCATCCATGTCCCTGCAAAGGACATGAACTCATCCATTTTTGTAGCTGCATAGTATTCCATGGTGTATAGTGCCACATTTGACCCAGCGATCCCATTACTGGGTATGTGCCCAAAGGATTATAAATCATGCTACTATAAAGACACATGCACACATTGTACTCTTTCTAACAAAACTGCATGTCCTCACCCATAGATCAACATTAGAAACCTTGGACAAAATGTGAAAATCAAGTAAACCTGAAGGCACTAGAAAGTGACAAAATCAGTCAGAATATTCAGGGTAATAGACACTTAGAAAAATATAACAGTATTGGAGGAGTTTCCTCTTTGCTGCCTGCAGGTGGCTTGTGTTTATCTGCTCAGACCCTCTGCCTTATTGCAAGGACACAGGGCTTTCTGTATCTCAGGTTCTTGCCTTAATGTATCAGAAAAATTGGATCACACGTGGGCTTAGAGAATGAGTGCAAAGTTTTTTATCGAGTGGTAGTAGCTCTCAGCGAGGTGGATGAAGAGGCCAGAAGGGAGATGGAGTAGGAAGGTGGATTTCCCTGGAGTTGGGCGGCCCAGCAGCCAGGCTCTCCTACGACAGCCCCGACCAATCTCTGCATCATTCCATCGGTCGCTGGCCTTCCAGCATGTGCTGGTGCCTGTTGGTGTGTTCTTCTACCAATTTGCCACTCTTGACATCCAGTTGCTTGTGTCTCTTCCCGCTATAAGCACAGGATGGAGGCATGGCAGGCCAGGGTGATCTTGGAAAATGCAACATTTGGGCACAAAACCAGAAATTCCTGTCCTCGCCTAAGTCTGTGGGCCCAGGCCCCGGGGTGGAACTTTGTCAGGGACTGTGCCTTTCTCTTTTCAGCACTTCCCTGCACCCCTCTCGTATAATTAGCAGCTGTCATTCTGAATGGGAAAAATAAACTTATTTTTATAAATAAAAGGATTTTGCCAGACATGGTGGCTCAGGCCTGTAATCCCAGCACTTTGGGAGGCCGAAGCTCTCAGATCACTTGAGATCAGGAGTTAGAGACCAGCCTGGCCAACATGGTGAAACCCCATCTCTACTAAAAATACAAAAATTTGCCGAGCATGGTGGTGCAGGCCTGTAGTCCCAGCTATTCCGGAATATAATGTAATGTAATGTAATATAATATAATATAATATACATAATATAATATTTTTATATTATATAATATATATTTATTGTATATAATAATATAAATATTATATTATATATTATATGTTATAAATAAAAATATTTTATTTTATTTTATATATAATATATATTACATAATATTTTATATAATATTTATATAATATTTTATATTATAAATTATAAAATATAATATATTTATATTTTATATATTTTAGATATTTACTTATAAATAAAATTTTTATAATATTTTATATATTATATAATATATAAATGCATTATATATATAAATATTATATATATATACACTTTATGTTCTGGGATACATGTGCAGAACGTGCAGGTTTGTTACACAGGTATACACGTGCCATGGTGGTTTGCTGCACCCATTAACTTGTCATCTAAATTAGGTATTTATCCTAATGCTATCCCTTCCCTAGTCCCCCACCCATCGAAGGCCCTGGTGTGTGATGTTCCCCTCCCTGTGTCCATGTGTTCTCATTGTTCAACTCCCACTTATAAGTGAGAACATGCAGTGTTTGGTTTTCTGTTCCTGTGTTAGTTTGCTTAGAATGATGGTTTCCAGCTTCATCCATGTCCCTGCAAAGGACATGAACTCATCCTTTTTTGTAGCTGCATAGTATTCCATGAGGTATATGTGCCACATTTTCTTTATCCAGTCTATCATTGATAGGCATTTGGGTTGGTTCCAAATCTTTGCTATTGTGAATAGTGCTGCAATAAACATATGTGTGCATGTGTCTTTGTAGTAGAATGATTTCTAATCCTTTGAGTATATACCCAGTAATGGGATTACTGGGTCAAATGGTATTTCTGGTTCTAGATACCTGAGGAATCGCCACACTGACTTCCACAATGGTCAAACCAATTTATACTCCCACCTACAGTGTAAAAGTGTTCCTACTTCTCCACACCTTCTCCAGCATCTGTTGTTTCCTGACTTTTTAATGATCGCCATTCTAACTGGAGTGAGATGGTATCTCACTGTGGTTTTGATTTGCATTTCTCTAGTGACCAGTGATGATGAGCTTTTTTTTCAAATGTTTGTTGGCCGCATAAATGTCTTCTTTTAAGAAGTGCCTGTTCATGGCCTGGCATGGTGGCTCACGCCTATAATCCCAGTACTTTGGGAGGCCAAGGTGGGCGGATCACCTGAGGTTGGAAGTTGGAGACCAGCCTGACCAACATGGAGAAACTCCATCTCTACTAAAAATACAAAACTAGCCGGGCATGGTGGTGCATGCCTGTAATCCCAGCTACTTGGGAGGCTGAGGCAGGAAGAATTGCTTGAACCTGGGAGGTGGAGGTTGCAATAAGCCAAGATCGCACCACTGCACTCCAGCATGGGCAACAAGAGCAAAACTCTGTCTCAAAAAAAAAAAAAAAAAGTGTCTGTTCATATCTTTCACTCACTTTTTGATGGGGTTGTTTGTTTTTTTCTTGTAAATTTGTTTAAGTTTTTTGTAGATTCTGGATATTAGCTTTTTGTCAGATGGATAGATTGCAAAAATGTTCTCATTCTGTAGGTTGCCTGTTCACTCTGATGGTAGTTTCTTTTGCTGTGCAGAAGCTCTTTTGTTTAATTAGATCCCATTTGTCAGTTTTGGCTTTTGTTGCCATTGCTTTTGGTGTTTTAGTCATGAAGTCTTTGCCCATGCCTATGTCCTGAATGGTATTGCCTAGGTTTTCTTCTAGGATTTTTATGGTTTTAGGTCTTACGTTTAAGTCTTTAATCCATCTTGAGTTAATTTTTGTATAAGGTGTAAGGAAGGGGTCCAGTTTCAGTTTTCTGCATATGGCTAGCCAGTTTTCCCAACACCATTTATTAAAGAGAGAATCCTTTCTCCATTGCTTTTGTCAGGTTTGTCAAAGATCAGATGGTTGTAGATGTGTGGCATTATTTCTGAGGCCTTTGTTCTGTAGATATATAGACCAATGGAAGTTTGTTCATTTTTACACAATGAATTAACATGTAGCATTGAATGATTTTATATGTCCTGCACATACTTTTGTGCCCTATTATCTACCTTATTCTTTTTTTGACTGCATATGACAGATGACGCCACCAAAAACTGAAGAAGCCTCCATAACGTTGGTTCTTTACTGACGCTGAGGAGCATGGCAATCTTCACACCTTAATCAATGCTATTCATGTAGGATGACCAAAAAATGAATGTTTCTTACTGAAATAATACATATTTTGGCATCTTTTGTTACCCATAGACTAATAAACTAATCCTGGCTTATAAAATCCTTTTTACCTACTTATTTCTATTTGGAGGAACTTAAAATCATATTGGTATAATGATCCATATAACAATTACAGTTTCTTGGTTGAGTGAAGTTTGCTCTAACAAACAATAAATTCATCATGTTTCTCAAATTAAATGATAATTATTTAAATTGTAGATAAATATTATTCTGGGAGGCAAGAAGTCTTTTTCTTTATTTATCACATACTACTATCATTGAATATTGTTCCCACGCAGCTCTACAACCAATGGTACGTTTCCTAAAGGCAAAAAAAGGCCATTTCTTTTTTTTTTTTTAGACGGAGTTTCGCTTTTGTTGCCCAAGCTGGAGTGCAATGGCGTGATCTCGGCTCACTGCAACCTCCACCTCCCAGGTTCAAGCGATTCTCCTGCCTCAGCCTCCCGGAGTAGCTGGATTACAGGTTCCTGCCACCACGCCCAGATAATTTTTTTTGTATTTTTAGTTGAGACCAGGTTTCACCATGTTAGCCAGGCTGATCTTGAACTCCTGACCTCAGGTGATCCACCCGCCTCAGCCTTCCAAAGTGCTGGGATTACAGGCATGAGCTACCGTGCCTGGCCAGAAAAAGGCCATTTCTTATATTGCAGTCAACATAAATGCTGTGGCACATAATGAAATTCTGCTATTTTTGTGGCATTATTAACATTTAGGTAATCCTTTTTGACAAGTTTTAACCTACAATTTTTCACATCTCCATTTTGTTCCTGAAGTTTATCTGGATACTTACCTCAATGCATGTGGTTAATCTATCCATAACACAACACAACACCCTAAGCACATTTTTCCTGTGCCGCATAGTGTTTGAAACTAGAAATAGTCAAAAGTCATTGGTACAAACCCACACTCACCCCCGTCTGCCACCACCAGCTCCCATGTATGCTGCCCAGGTATTCGACGACTAGCATGCCTGGCCCCTGGCACCACCACTGGTACTCACACGTGCTACCCAGGGTCACAAGGGACATCCTGCCTGACATCCCCAGCAAAGCCTTACCATAGCCTCCACTAACAACCACAGCCTAAGCAATTGAGAAATTTGCAGGCTCTACTGATGTTGAATACAGCCAAATAAATTACATGAACACTATACCACTGTGCCTACCCCGTCAAAGGCTCAGCACCCTACTCAATCAAAACTATAGAGTTATCTGAAGAAAAAAGTATTTTTCTATGAAAATTAATCTGTAAAACTGGAAGAAATGACTATTAACCAGATGTGTAGATATCAATGTAAGAACAAAAGACACAAAAATGTAAGAAAACATGACACCTCCAAAGGAACACAATTCTTCAATAAAAGGTTTCAAGGAAAAAATATCTATGAAATGCCTGAAAAATTTTTCAAAATAATGATTTTATGGAAACTCAGTGAGATGCAAGACAATACAGGTAAGCAATAAAAAGAAATCAGGAAAACAATTCATGATCTGAATGAGAAATTCAACAAAGAGACAGACACCATAAAAACAGCCAAACAGAAGTCTTAGAACTGAAGAACTCAAGGAATGAAATAAAAAAGAATACACTCTAGAGCATTAACAATAGACTAAATCAAGCAGAAGAAATAATTTATGAATTGACACAGGTCTTTTACAGTGATTTACTCACATAACAAAAACAAAAAACGATACTAAAAATAAAGAAAGGCTACAGGACATATGGAACTGTATTAAATAAAACAGTTTCAGCCAGGCATAGTGGCTCACACCTGTAATCCCTGCACTTTGGGAGACCGAGGCAGGTGGATCACGATGTCAGGAGTTTGAGACCAGCCTGACCAACATGGTAAAAACCCCATCTCTACTAAAAATACAAAAATTATTCGGGCATGGTGGTGCGCACTTGTAATCCCAGCCACTCAGGAGGCTGAGGCAGGAGAATCGCTTGAATCCGGGAGGCAGAGGTTGCAATGAGTCGAGATCACTCCACTGCACTCCAGCCTGGGTGACACAGCAAGACTCCATCTCAAAAAAAAGAAAGAAAGAAAAAAAACACAGAAAAAACAGTTTGCCATTTTGGAAATTCCAGAAGGAGGATAGATGAGAGAAAGCAAGGAAAATCTATTTAATGAAATAATTGCTGAAAAATTCCCAAGTCTTGCAACAGATATAGACATCCAGATATAGGAAGCCCAAGGACTAACACATATGTTCAACCCAAAAAGTCTTCTTCAAGGCACATTAGATTCAAACTATCAAAAGTCAAAGAGGGAATTCTAAAAACACCAAGAGAAAAGTTTATACTCACATATAAGGGAATCCTCATCAGAATAACAACAGATTTCTCTGTAGAAACATTACAGCATTACAGGGCAGGCAAGAATGGGATGATACATTCAATGGACCAAAAAAAAAACTATATATTCAATGGACTAAAAAAAAACTATAACAGTAACAAAAAACATACTATACCCAGCAAATCTATCCTTCAAAAATGAAGGAGAAATAAAATTTTTTCTGGATAAGCAAAAACTGAGGGAATTTATTACCACTAAATCAGCACTATAAGAAATGCTTGGCCGGGCCCGGTGGCTCACGTCTGTAATCCCAGCACTTTGGGAGGCTGAGGCTAGTAGATCACCTGAGGCCAAGAGTTCGAGACCAGCCTGGCCAAAATGGTGAAATCCTCTCTCTACTAAAAATACGAAAATTAGCCAGGCGTTATGGCGTGCATCTGTAATCTCAGCTACTCAGGGGGCTGAGACACGAGAATTGCTTGAATTCAGGAGGCAGAAGTTGCGGTAAGCTGAGATCCTGCCACTGCACTCCAGCCTGGGTGACAGAGTAAGACTCTGTCTCAAAAAAAAAAAAAAAAAAAAAAAAAAGCTTAAGGAGTCCTACAAGTGGAAGCAGAACAATATCTACTGTCATAAAAGAAAGTATAAAACTCGCTGGTAGTGCTGACACAAATCAGGAAACAAAAAGAATAAAAAATTATCACTGCAAAAACCACAAAGCCATAAAAGTGAGCAATAAAAATGGAAGAAAACAAAAAATATACAAATTGATCACAAAACGATTTAAAAAATGGCAGGAGTAAGTCCTCACCTATCAAAAACACTTAAGGATAAATGGTTTAAATTCCTTAATTAATAGATATAGATTGCCTTTTTTACAGACGCCGCCGCCGCCGGGAGCCCTGTACTATTAGCCATGGTCAACCCCACTGTGTTCTTCGACATCACCGTCAACAGTGAGCTCTTGGGCCACGTCTCCTTTGAGCTGTTTGCAGACAAGTTTCCAAAGACAGCAGAAAAATTCTGTGCTCTGAGCACTGGAGAGAAAGGATTTGGTTATAAGGGTTCCTGCTTTCACAGAATTATTCCAGGGTTTATGTGTCAGGGTAGTGACTTCACACGCCATAATGGCACTGGCGGCAAGTCCATCTATGGGGAGAAATTTGATGATGAGAATTTCATCCTAAAGCATACAGGTCCTGGCATCTTGTCCATGGCAAATGCTGGACCCAACACAAATGGTTCCCAGTTTTTCATCTGCACTGCCAAGACTGAGTGGTTGGATGGCAAGCATATGGTCTTTGGCAAGGCGAAAGAAGGCATGAATATTGTGGAGGCCATAGAGCACTTTAAGACCAGGAATGGCAAGACCAGCAAGAAGATCACCACTGCTGACTGTGGACAACTCTAATAAGTTTGACTTGTGTTTTATCTTAGCCACCAGACCATTCCTTCTGTAGCTCAGGAGAGCACCCCTCCACCCCATTTGCTCGCAGTATCCTAGAATCTTTGTGCTCTCCCTGCAGTTCCCTTTGGGTTCCATATTTTCCTCGTTCCTTTCCATGCCTAGCTGGATTGCAGAGTTGAGTTAAGTTTATGATTATGAAATAAAAACTAAATAACAACAACAACAAAAGATATAGATTGACTGAATGGACCAAAAAAGAAAACAATCCCAATCATATGCTGCCTACAAGAAATTCAATTCACCCATAAAGACACAAATAAATATAAAGTGAAGGGATGGAAAGAAACATTTTATGCAAATGGAAACCAAAAGCTTGTAAGAGTACTTATACCAAGCAAAAAAAGACTTTACATCAGTAAACATAAAAAAGAAGCTTATTATATAATGATAAAGGAATTGATTCAACAAGAGGATATAACAATTATAAATATATATATATATATATATGACCAACACCAGATATATAAAGCAATTATTATTAGAGCAACAGAGTGAGATAGAATCCAATATAGTAGTAGTTGAGGACTTCAACACCTCATCTTCAATATCAGATAAATTATCTAGACAGAAAATTAACACAGAAACTTTCTACTTAATCTGCACTATAGAAAAAATGGAACTAACAGATATCCAAAGAACACTCCATCCAACAGCCAGAGAATACACATGTTCTCATCAGTACATGAAACATTCTCCAAGACAGACCACATGTTAGCCCACAAAAGAAGTCTCAATAAATTTTTTTAAATTGAAAGAATATCAACTATCTTTTCAGGTCACAGTGGAATAAGATGAGAAATCAATAACCATAGAACTTTGGAAAGGGTACAAGTACATAAAATTAAACAACATGGCTCCTGAACCCCCATTGAGTCAATGAAGAAATAAAAACACTTTTTGAAACAAACAAGAATGGAAACAGAACTAGGGATACACCAAAAGCAGTGCTAAGATAGAAATTTATAGCAATAAATGCTTACCTCAGAAACATAGGATTATTTTATATAAAAAGACTAATGATGCTCCTCAAAGAATTATAAAAGTAAAAAAAAAATCCCAAAATTAGGAGAAAAAAAGAATAAAAATCAGGCCATAACTAAACAAAATATAGACAAAAAAATAGAAAGGATCGATGATACAAAAAGTTCTTGAAAAGATAAATTTCACACTGCACTAAACAAAAAATACTAGCAAACCAAATCAAACAACACATCAAGAAGATAATGTAATAATAACAGTTGGGATTTATCTTGGCTAGCTACACTAACCAAGAATAAAAAAGAAATGACTCTTTACATAAATACAATTAGAAATGAAAAAAGAAACATCACAGCTGATACTACAGAAATACAAAAGATCATTACTACTTTGTGCAACTATAAACCACCAAATTGGAAAATTTAAAGAATACAGATAAATTCCTGGACACATACAAAAATCAAGATTGAACATGGAAGAAACATAAATCCTTAACAGGCCAATAACAAGAAATGTGATTGAGTCAATAATAAAAAGCCTTTTGATAAAGAATAGCTCAGCACTGTGTGGCCTTCCTGATGAATTCTACCAAACTTTTAAGAAAAACTAACATCAATTCATCCTAAATAATACAAAAAAACAAAACAAGAGGAAATTCCTGATTTCATTCTACAAGGCAAAAATTACACTGATACCCAAATCAGATAAAGACAAAACAAAAAACAAAAGGAAACTACAGGCCAATATATCTGATGAACATGGATGTAAACATTCTCCACAAAATACTAGCCAACCAAATCAAATGATACAGCAAAAAGATAAAACAACAATATTAGTTGGGATTTACCTCAGGGATGCAAAGATGGTTCAACATAAGTAAATCAATAAATGTGATACATCACCACAAATTAATGAAAGACAAAAACCATATGATCATTTCACTAGATGCAGAAAAAGCACTTGATAAAATTAACATCAATTAATGATTTAAAAAAGTACTCTCAACAAATTAGAAATAGATTAACCATACCTCAACACAGTAAAGGCTGTGTATAAGAAACTCACAGCTAACATTACACTGAATACAGAAAAACTCAAAGCCTTTTATCTAAGAACTAAAATAAGGCAAGATTGTCCACTTAACTACTCTTATTCAACATAGTACTGGAAGTCGTCCTACCCAGAGCAACAGGCAAGAGAAAGAATTAAAAGGAATTCAAATCAAGAAAGTGGAAGTCAAATTGTTCCTCTTTGCAGATGACATGATCTCACATACAGAAAATCATGAAAATTTCAATCCAAAACTTTTAGCGCTGGTACGTAAATTTAGTAAGGTTGCAGAATGCAAAATAAATGTATAAAAATCAGTAGTATTTTTATACACTATTAGTGAACTAGCTGAAAAAGAAATAAAGCAATTTCATTAACAATAGCTACAAAAATATAAATAAAATATCTAGGAATAAATTTAATCAAAGAGGTGAAAGAGCTCTACGATGCAAACTACAAAACACTGATGAATAAATAAATTGAAGAACACACAAATGGAATGACATCACATGCTCATGAATTGGAACAATTAATACTGTTGAAATGACCGTACTGCCCACATCAATCTACAGACTCAATGCAATCCCTATCAAAATACTGATAACGTTTTCCGCATAAATAGAAAAAACAATCTTAAAATTTGTTTGGAGCCACAAAATTCCCTGAATAGCCAAAGTTAATACTGAGCAAAAAGAACAAAGATGGAGGCATTATACTGCCTGACTTCAAAGTATAATACAAGGCTAGAGTAACCAAAAACAGCAAGGTACTGGCATCAAATCAGCTACATTTACCAATGGAGCAAAATATAGAACTGAGAAGTAAATCCACATATTTACAGCCAACTGATTTTCCTCAAAGGCACTAATAACATACATTGGGAAAAGGACATGCTCTTTAATAAATGGTATTGGGAAAATTGAATATCCACATGCAAAAGAATAAAAGTAGAGCCATGTCTGTCACTATATTAAAAAAAAACCCAAAATGAATTAAAGACTTAACATAAGACCTGAAACTATAAAACAACTAGAAGAAAATATAAGTGGAAACATTTTAGGACATTGGACTAAGCAAAGCTTTTATGGCTGAGACTTTAAAAGCACAGGCAACATAACCCCCCCAAAACAAAAACAAACAAATAAAAAAATATATATAGGAGACTGTATTAAATTAGAAAGCTTCTGTACAGGGGCCAGGCACGGTGGCTCACGCCTGTAATCCCGGCACTTTGGGAGGCCGAGGCGGGCAGATCACGAGGTCAGGAGATCGAGACCATCCTGGCTAACACAGTGAAACCCCGTCTCTACTAAAAATACAAAAAATTAGCTGGGCGAGGTGGCGGGCGCCTGTAGTCCCAGCTACTCGGGAGGCTGAGGCAGGAGAATGGCGTGAACCCGGGAGGCGGAGCTTGCAATGAGCCGAGATCACACCACTGCCCTCCAGACTGGGAGAGAGAGCGAGACTCCGTCTCAAAAAAAAAAAAAAAAAGAAAGAAAGAAAGCTTCTGTACGGGAAAAGAAACAATCAACAGAGTGAGAAGATAATGTGTAGAACGGGAGAGAATATTTACCAATTCTGCATTCAACAAGGAACTAATATCTCAAATAGAAAAGAAACTAAAACAATTCTACAGCAAAAAAAAATAATAATCTGCAAGGAATCCGAATAAGCATTTCTCAAAAAAAGACATACAAATGGCCAACAAATATATGAAAAATGCTTAACATCACTAATCATCAGGCAGATGCCAGATTAAAACTGTAAGAGTTGAAGAAAGAGGAAAGAAACACAAGACATGGCTGGCGGTTAAATACAGGTTTTCTTTACATAAAACCCGAAAGGTGCTCTTGGCCAATTTCCGTCACGAGCGCTTTCTCTTACAGACTAAGAGCATGTATTGGTTTTAGGGTGAGGGGGCTTATGAGAAGCTTGGAATGTTTATGTGCGTGGAGAAGTTTATGGGGGTGGGGGGCGGGTTGGAATATCCCTGGGAGGAGGGGAGGTTATCTTGGGCAGACATCTTTCTGGCCCCGAGCGGGGTTATCTTGGGTCTAGCATCTTCCCTGGCCGGAGTGGGGGTTTATCTCAGGGCTAGCATGTCTCTGGTCGGGGAGGAGTTTGGAATGTTTCTGGTTGGAGATGTTATTTGTTGTTTACGGTTATGCTGACCTTAGCTATTAGGCTGATGCCCTTTGGATTTAGGTGGTTTTTTTATTAAAGTGAACTCTAGAATGAGGGGCTTGTCCAAGATGGTGATGCTTCTGCTCTGTCAAAAACCACAATGAGATATTATCTCACCCTAGTTAGATTAGATATTATCAAAATACAAATGCTGGTGAGGATGTGGAAGAAAGGAAACACCACACTGTTGATGGGAATATAGATTATTACCGTCATTATAGAAAACAGTGTGGATGTTTCTCAAAAAACTAAAAATAGAACTACTATATAATCCAACAATCTCACTACTGGGTAGTTTTCCAAAGTAAAGAAAAATCAGTATATTAAAATATTACTTGGACCACCATGTTTATTGCTGCACAAGTCACAATAGCTAAGATACAGAATCAATCTAAATGTTCATCAACAGATAAATGGTTAAAAATGTTATATATATATATATAAAATTGATTACTCTTGCCATAAAAGAGTATAAAATCCTGTCATTTCTGGCAACACTGCTGCAAAAGCAAGTACGGCTTTAGTTCTTCCCCCTCCTGTGGAGTCTGCACTCCAGATTGATGCCCTTCCCCGAGTTCTGGCTAGATTTCTCGATGGTTTCAAATTGATACAAAGTTCTGCTGAAGGTTTCCTTCTCCCTGTGGCCTTTTCCCAGTGCCTCTGGCAGCCCTCCTAAAGGACCCCTGTGAGGCAAGGCAGAAATTGCTTACTGGGGGGCCCAGCAAGCCCACAGGGCTTTTCCCACTGCTTCCTCTTCCCCTGTATTTCGCTTGGCTCTCTAAATTGACTCAGCTCCAACTAAGGTCAGAATCTTCTCCGTAGTCCCCCTTTCCCACTTCCACACTTTGGGCCTCACAGTATTTGGGGTGTCTCCCGGGTCTTGCGGAGCAATCCGCTTCCTTCAAAGGGTCTGTGAATTCTCTTGGCTTTCCTTATGTATTCCTGCAGTCGCTCTGGAGCAAAAGTTCATGACGTGAGACTCCACATGCAGCTCGGTCCATCCAAGTGGGAGCTGCAATCTAGTCCTGTTTCCTGTCAGCCATAGTCTCCATTTCTGGCAACATTGATGAGCCTGGGGTATATTATGTTAAGTGAAATAAGTCAGGCATTGAAAGATAAATATTACATATTCTCAGTCATATGTGAAAGTTAAAAAAATACTGATCTTATAGAAGTAGAGAGTAGAATTGTGGATATTAGAGGGTAGGAAATGTAGGGGGAGGGGAGGATGGGGAGATAGATAGGGGGAATGAGTTCTGGTGTTCTGCATCCCTGTAGGGTGAATACAGTTAACTATAATTTGTTACATGTTTTCAAAAAGCTAGAAGAAAAGTTTTTTTTTTTTTTTGAGACGATGTCTTTTTCTGTCCCCCAGTCTAAAGTGCAGTGGCAGGATCTCAGCTCACTGCAGCCTCCGCCTCCTGGGTTCAACCAATTCTCCTGCCTCAGCCTCCCGAGTAGCTGGGACTACAGGCGCCCGCCACCACGCCCGGCTAATTTTTGTATTTTTAGTAGAGACGAGGTGTCACCATATTGGCCAGGCTGTTTTCAAACTCCTGACCTTGTGATCCGCCTGCCTCGGCCTCCCAAAGTGCTGGGATTACAGGCGAGAGCCGCTGCACCCAGACAAAGAAAGGATTTTTAATGTTCTTAATGCAAAGAAAAGATAAATATTTGAGGTGATGAATATGCTAATTACCCTGATTTTATCATTACACATTGTATACATGTATTAAAATATCACTGTATCTTTTGAATATGCAAAATTCTATTTGTCAAGTAAAAAGAAAAGAAAAAGTTAAAGAAATAAAAATGAACTGGCCGGGCGCGGTGGCTCACTCCTGTAATCCCAGCACGTTGGGAGGCCGAGGCAGGCGGTTCATGAGGTCAAGAGATCGAGACCATCCTGGCTAACATCCTTTCTAAAGTTAGTTCACCTTACACCCAGGTATGTTTCATGCGCGTCCGTGTAAAGAGACCACCAAGCAGGCTTTGTGTGAGCAACATGGCTGTTTATTTCACCTGGGTGCAGGCGGGCTGAGTCTGAAAAGAGAGTCAGCGAAGGGAGATAAGGGTGGGGCCGTTTTATAGGATTTGGGTAGGTAAAGGAAAATTACAGTCAAAGGGTGTTTGTTCTCTGGCGGGCAGGAGTGGGGGTTGCAAGGTGCTCAGTGGGGGTGCTTTTTGAGCCAGGATGAGCCAGGAAAAGGACTTTCACAAGGTAATGTCATCACTTAAGGCAAGGACCGGCCATTTACACTTCTTTTGTGGTGGAATATCATCAGTTAAGGTGGGGCAGGGCATATTCACTTCTTTTGTGATTCTTCAGTTACTTCAGGCCATCTGGGCATATACGTGCAAGTCACAGGGGATGCGATGGCTTGGCTTGGCTTGGGCTCAGAGGCCTGACAGTATGAACAAGGGTTAGAAGCAACATAGAGTCGGTTAGGTCTGATTTATTTCACTGTCATAATTTCCTCAGTTATAATTTTGCAAACGCGGTTTCCCTCTGGCTTTGAGATCATCAAGTCTCCTCTTTTTTCTCTCTCTCCTGAAGCGGAGCAGTCAGAAATGTTCTCTAATTTGTCCCTGATTATATAAGTAATCCAGAGGATGGGTTGTCAAATATATCATTGCCCTATGCATTTATAGGCAATAATAATTTTATAATTTTCTACATCCTTTCATTGTTATGGTTCCACAAAGTTTTCAGCTTCTTCCTGATACTGAGACATTTTTATATTCACAAAATTATCTATTATATTGAGATTCTAAAGAGTATTAGCATAGAATGGTATAACTTTAATAATTTTTTTCATTGATTACTAATGAACCAGATTTCACTCATAATTTTATTAGTTGCTTGTGCTTTTACTAAAATTTGTGTAAAATTATCACATTTATGTTAAATTATCCTTCTATAATAATTTATTTTAGTATATTTTATTTCCTTTTAAATTGTATTAAAGAGCAAGTGTTCCATGTGTGAAAGGAGACAACAATTTGGAGAAAGGAAGGGGCTGGGATAACTACCCAAATCTGAAATATTTGGCCTGGTTTTTTAGAAGACCACATGCTGCTCCCTTTGCCTCTATTTGTGAGCCTAACTAGTAGTAATTTAAGAGTGAGACTCACAGAAAAAGGGGCAGGCTCAGGGAAGGGAAGAAACTGCTATTAGAGCCAATTAAACCAACATAGCCTTGAGAATTTTCCATTCCAAGTCCCATAGCTGCAGCACCACTCTATCTGTCAGTGAAGAAAACTAATATATTTTTGTTCTAAATAAGACCAATGTAACGAGTTGTTTGATAAACAGGAAGACTTGAGGCTTCTTAGAACACCTAAGTAACAGACACTACTTTTAACACATCATCAGTTTACTTTAGCTTTCCTACAACATATTTAATACCCAAAATGGACTCATGTCTCATATTCAATAAGAATACTCTGAGAGTATAAGTTTGATGATTACTCAGCATAATAGCATGTTTAGGAGCAATACAATTAGCATTCATTTAACTACTATGAAGGGGTTTTTACCCCATTACATGAAAATAATAGGAGCTTTTTAATTAAGTTTCCAATATTCTCAGAAACAATTGAAAACACTTAGCATCTGTGATGGTTAATTCTATGTGTCAAATTGACTAGGCCACTGTGCTCAGATATTTGGTCAGAATGTCTAAATATTGCCGTAAAAGTGATTTTTTTAGATGAGATCAACATTTAAACCAGTAGACTTTGAGTGAAGCAGATTACTCTCCATACTGTAGTTGGGCTTCATCCAATCAGCTGAAGGCCTTGAAGGGAAAAAAGACACAGGTCCTTTGAAAAAGAGATTTCTGCTTCCAGACTGCCTTTAAACTTGAGCTGCAACATGAGCATGCAACAATTCTTCCCATGATCTTTAGCCTGCTGACTGCAGATTTACTTTAAAATTTTTTTTTTTTGCCAGCCTCCACAATTGTGTGAGCCAATGTCTTAAAATAAATCTCTCTCTCTCTCTCTTACGCGCACACACACACACACACACACACACCCCCTATTGGCTCTGTTTCTCTGGAGAATGCTGACTAATTTAGATTTTGGTACCAAGAGTGGCTCTAGATAAACAGAATCTTAAGAATGAGTTTTCTGAGTTGGTTCAGGGGTTTCTTAAATTTGTTTTTAAATATGATTAGATTTAATGACATTAATAATTCTAGTTCCAGTATTAAAGAGAGCACTGACTATATTGCATACCTAACAATTTGCTAAGAGGGTACACCTTATGTTAAGTATTCCTAAAAGAAGCCGGGCACAGTGGCTTACACCTGTAATCCCAGCACTTTGGGAGGCCTAGGCGGGTGGATCACCTGAGGTTGGGAGTTCAAGACCAGCCTGACCAACATGAAGAAACTGCATCTCTACTAAAAATACAAAATTAGCGGGGCATGGTGGCATATCCCTGTAATCCCAGCTACTCGAGAGGATGAGGCAGGAGAATTGCTTGAACCCGGGAGGTGGAGGTTGCTGTCAGCTGATATCATGCCATTGCACTCTAGCCTGGGCAACAAGAGCGAAACTCTGTCTCAAAATAATAATAATAATAAAATAAATAAAAGTGTTCCTATAAGTAAAGAGAGAGAAGGGGGGGTGGAGAGAGAAAGAGAAAACTTTTGGTGGTGATAAATATGTTTATGGCATTAGTTGTGGTGACGGTTTCATAAGCATATACTTATGTTCAAACTCATCAGGTTGTATATATTGGATATATGTAAGTTTTTGTATATCAGTCATACCTCAGTATGTTCTTTTTTTTTCCCCTGTAAAGAAAGCACTGATAGTTCTTGGCATAAAGTAGCAGTAGACATGCAAAATATCACCACTAGATACTTTAAATCAAATATTTATAGGAGGCAAAATTCTAGGCAACCACGTATTATACCTTTGGACATCTTGTCAAACTAGCAAGTATAATGACATTGGATGGTTGTTCCTAACGTTACTAGGCAATGTGGAGAAAGAAAAGGAAGCCCTCGGGGATTCCAAATGCCTGTTCAGCGGCTACATAAATGATGCAAAAATTACTATATCTGCCTTGAAGAGAACCTTATCTACTGTAGATGAGACTGCTAAAAGCAAAACCCACAATCTTATTCTTTGAGTGGCTAAATTACAACACAAATGGAATTTCCAACCTTGCAGGGTATCTGCTGTTTAAATGAAGGCACCGATTGGAAAGGAATAAGAACATGCAACTCAGAATGGTGACATATGAAAAGGTCCTATTAAAGCTAGGAACATTGAACCCCTAAATTATGGTGTCTTCCTTGCCAGTATAAGAAGCCGCTCCACCCCCCACCCCCCGACTCCCATCTCAGAAGATTAAGCTTGCTTTTCCTGAGGAAACTCTAATGGTCTTCCCTGAGGTAGTTGCCTTGTAAGACACAGCCAATTCTCCTAAGAATCAATGCTCAACACTCCTCTTTGCTTTTACACCTGTAACTAGACTTAAGTCAAAGAAAGTGCCAAAGGTGAAGTACGAAGTGTGATCTATGAGGAGGTATGTTACACTCCATTATAATCACATGCTTTTTCCAACTTGCATAAACAGAAGTCTAGGGAATATGTATAGAAACAGATATTAAGGTTGTGAGATAATGGTTGAAAGAACAGATTTAGTATGTCAGCTCAGGGGTTTAAAAAGGACTTAAACAGTTTGGTTGATTGGCTGAAACATAGACCAAAGGATGTCCTCCACTAAATAAAGATGAAATGCCAATCCAGTCCATTTGCCAAGAGACTTGAAAAGCTGGTATACTGTAAAGAATTCAAAATCTTAGGGATATTGAATATTAGAGTGGATTTATTATTCAAGACCTGGTCACATACCCTGGGTAGATTAAGAGGACACATCTTTTACCACTACTGTGAAGGGAGCCCCAGCTCTGTGATTGCTCTTCACTGTAGGTCAGAAATTACAGTGGAAACTTCCTGACACTGAACTGGGAAAACTAGATGCAATAGAGGTAATTGGATCCTGAGGTTCAGGGGTTAAATGGTGGCAATTAAACATTAAGGCAAGCTGGGCATGGTAACCGTAATGGACAGTAGAGTCAAAGCAGCAATCAGAATAATTGGGGAACTCTACCAACTTGGGAACTCTATCCAAATCTATTACATCATCTGGAAAAGCAGAAGAGTTCCAGGTCATCTGAACAAAAATTCAGCTTGAATTATAAAAACGGAGTATCATAGGCTCTCAATCAATTTCCAAATTTGAGCCAGTTTCCAGACTCAGAACTTCCCTAATGAAGAAAAGTTTCAGTCCTCCTGAGGAAGAACCCCACTACATTGCCAAAAATTTACACTGTTAATCTTTCTCTCAGCCTTCCCCAAAGGGAACCATGAATTTTCGCTAGAGTCACTGTGCATTGGGAAAAAAATTAAATAAACCTTTTGGGGTTTATTAGACTCTGGTTCTGAACTGATACTAATTCCAGGAGACCCAAAATGTCACTGTGGCCCACCAAACAGACTAGGAACTTATGGTGGTCAAGTAAACAACAAAGTTTTAGAACAGTTTCACCTCAACCAGGGGTCCAGTGAGTCCCAAACCCATTCTATGATAATGTCCCCAGTCCCCAGAATGCAAAATTGGAATAGATGTATTCAGCAAGTGGCAGAATTTTCACATTAGTTCTCTGACCTATGGAGTGAGAGCTATTGTGGTAGAAGAGGTAGAAGCCACTAGAACTGCCTCTACCTAGAAAAATAGTAAGCAAAAACCCATACCATATTTCAGAAGAGATTGCAGAGATTAGTGCCACAATCAAGGACCTAGAGCAACCAGAGGTGGTGACTCCCATCATATCCCCATTTAACCTGGCTTTTTGTCCTCTGCAAAAGACCATTGCATGTTGGATAATAATGGGAATATTGTAAGCTTAGCCAGGTGATGGATTTAATTGCAGCTTTTATACCAGATGTGCTATGATTGCTTGAGCAATTTAACACATCCCCTGGTACTTGATAGGCACTGTTAAACTGGCAAATGCTTATTTTCACATATCTGATAGTAAAGATCACCATAAGCAGTTTGCTTTCAGATGGCAAGGCCAGATATAGGATATGGATAGAAATGAAGATCATTGACATTAAGGAGATAGATGAAACCCAATCCAAGGATTCTAAGCAATGCAATAAAGTGACACAGGAGATGAAAGATAAAATGGCCATTTTAGGAAAGAACCAAACTGAGCAGATAAAGGTGAAAAACTCACTTCAAGAATTTGAGAATACAATTGCAAGTATTAACAGCAGAGTAAACCAAGCTGAGGAAAGAAGCTCAGAGCTCGAAGACCTACTCTCTGAAATAACTCAGGCAGACAAAATAAAGAAAAACAGTACAGAATGAACAAAAACCTCTGAAAAATATGGGATCATGTAAAGAGACAAACATCTGACTCACTGGCATCCTCAAAAGATAGGGAGAGAAAGCAAGCAAGTTGAAAAAAATATATTTCAAGGTATTGTTCATGAAAACTTCCCCAACCTCATTAGACAGGCCAACATTCGAATTAACGAAATACAGAGAACTCCTGTGGAATACTACACAAGACCATCTCCAAGACACATAGTCATCAGATTTTCCAAGGTTGAGATGAAAGAAAAGTTAAAGGCAGCTAGAGAGAAGGTTCACTTACAAAGGGAATCCAGTTAAGGGTAACAGTTAACCCATCAGCAGAAACCCTACAAGCCAGAATAGAATAGGGGCCTATATTCAGCATTCATAAATAAAAGAATTTCCAACTAAGAATTTCATATCCAGTCAAACTAAGTTTCATAAGTGAAGCAGAAATACAATCTGTTTTAGACAAGCAAATGCTAAGTGATTTCATTACCACCAGACCTGTCTTACAAGAGATCCTAAAGGGAGTGCTAAACATGGAAAGGAAAGACTATTACCAGCCAATACAAAAACACACTTCAGTACACAGACCAATGACACTATAAAGCAACCACACAAAGTCTGCATAATAAGCAGCTAACAACATGATGAAAGGATCAAATCCAAACGTAGCAATGCTAACCTTGAATGTAAATGGGCTAAATGTCCAATTAAAAGGCACAAAGTGACAAGTTGAATAAAGAAGCAACAGCCAATGGTATGCTGTCTTCAAGAGACCAATCTCACACACAACAATACCTATAGGCTCAAAGTAAAGGGACAGAGAAAAATCTACCAAGCAAGCAAACAAACAACAACAACAAAAACGCGCGCACACACACACACACACACAAAAGCCCAGAAGAAAGCAGGGCTTGCTATTCTAATTTCAGACAAAACAGACTTTAAACAACAAATATCAAAAAAGACAAAGAAGGGCATTACATAGTAGTAAAAAGCTCAATTCAACAAGAAAACCTAACTATCCTAAATATATACCCACTCAACACAGGGGCACCCAGATTAATAAAGAAAATTCTTAGAGACCTACAAAGAGACTTAGATAACCATGCAATAATAGTGGGAGACTTCAACACCCCACTGACATATTAGACAGATCACCAAGACGGAAAACTAGCAAAGATATCCGGGACCTGAGCCCAACACATGACCAAATGGACCTAATAGGCATCTACAGCACACTCCACCCAAAGACAATAGAAAATACATTATTTTCATCTGCACATGGCATATACTCTAAAATTGACCATATAATCAGACATAAAACAGTCCTTAGCAAATTTAAAAAAATGAAATCATACCAACCATACTCTAAGACTACAGCACAATAAAAATAGAAACCAATACTAAGAAACTTACTCAAAACTATATAATTACATGAAAATTAAACAACCTGCTCCTGAGTAACTTTTGGGTAAATAATGAAATTAAGGCAGAAATCAAGAAATTCTTTGAAACTAATGAGACCAATGATATACCATACCAGAATCTCTGGGACACAGCAAAGGTATTGTCAAAAGGGACATTTATAGCACTAAATGCCCACATCAAAGAGTTAGAAAGATCTCAAATTAATAGCCTAATCTCACAACTAGAGGAATTAGAGAAACAAGAGCACACCTACCCCAAAGGTAGCAGAAGACAAGAAATAACCAAAATCAGAGCTGAACTAAAGGAAATTGAGATGTGAAAAACTGTACAAAAGATCAACAAATCCAGGAGTTGGGTTTTTGAAATAATTAGTAAGATATATAAACCACTAGCTAGAATAATAAAGGAAAAAAAAGAGAAGATCTGAATAAATACAATCAGAAATGACAAAGGGGATATTACCATGGACGATTACAGAAAAATTTAAAAACACTCAGGGACTGATATGAACACTTCTATGCACACAAACTAGAAAAGTCAGAAGAAATGGATAAACTCATTGAAACACAC
This sequence comes from Nomascus leucogenys, assembly GCF_006542625.1. Taxonomy (NCBI): domain Eukaryota; kingdom Metazoa; phylum Chordata; class Mammalia; order Primates; family Hylobatidae; genus Nomascus; species Nomascus leucogenys. The sequence goes on along the minus strand of NC_044395.1, from coordinate 66,547,082 downwards.
AACCCCCCAAGATGGGACCAGGATGAAATTGAATCCCTGAGCAGACCAACAATGAGTTCTGACATTGAATTAATAATAAAAGGCCTATAAACCAGAAAAATCCCAGGACAAGATGGATTCACAGCAGAATTCTACCAGATGTATAAGGAAGAGCTCGTACCATTCCTACTGCAATCATTGTGAAAAATTGAGGAAGGACTCCTCCCTAACTCATTCTGTGCAGTAAACATCATCCTGATACTCGAACCTGGCAGGCACACACACACACACACACACACACACACACACACACACACACACGAAAACTTCAGGCCAATATCCCTGATGAACATAAATGCAAAAATCCTCAACAAAATACTGCAAACTGAATCCAGCAGCACATCCAAAAGCTAATCCACCACGATCAAGTAGGCTTTATCCCTTGGATGCAAGGTTGGTTCAATATATGCAAATCAATAAATGTGATTCACCACACAAAACCAAAGATAAAATCCATATAATAATCTCAATAGATGCAGAAAAGGCTTTTAATAAAATTCAACATCCCTTCACGTAAAATGCCCTCAACAAGCTAGGCATTGAAGGAACACACTTTAAAATAATAAAAGCCTGTCATGACAAACCCACAGCCAACATCATACTGAATGGGCAAAAAGTGGAAGCATTTCTCTTGAAAATGGGTACAAGACATGGATACCCTTTCTCACCATCCCTGTTCAAGTTCAACATAGTATTGGAAGTCTTAGCCAGACAATCAGGTAAGAGAAAGAAATAAAAGGCATCCAAATAGAAGAGAGGAAGTCAATCGATTTATCTCTTTTCACAGATGATAGGATTCCATATCTAGAAAACCACATAGTCTCTGTCCAAAGCTCTTTAATTTGACAAACAACTAAGGAAAGTCTCGGGATACAAAATCAATGTACAAAAATCATTCCTATACACCAACAGCATCCAAGCTGAAAGCCAAATCGGGAATGCAATCCCATTCACAATAGCCACAAAAAGAAGAAAATACCTAGGAATACAGTTACGCAGGGAGATGAAAGATCTCTACAATGAGAATTTAAAAACACTGCTCAAAGAAATCAGAGATGGCCGGGCACAGTGGCTCACACCTGTAATCCCAGCACTTTGGGAGACCGAGGCAGGTGGATCATGAGGTCAGGAGATCGAGATCATCCTGGCTAACACGGTGAAATCTCATCTCTACTAAAAATACAAAAAAATAGCCAGGCGTGGTGGCAGGCGCCTGTAGTCCCAGCTACTTGGGAGGCTGAGGCAGGAGAATGGCATGAAGCTGGGAGGCTGGAGCTTGCAGTGAGCTGAGATCATGCCACTGCACTCCAGCTTGGGTGACAGAGCGAGACTCTGCTTCAAAAAAAAAAAAAAAATCAGAGATTAACATAAACAAATGGAAAAACATTCCATGCTCATGGATTGGAAGAATCAATATTAGTAAAATGGCCATACTACCCAAAGCCCTTTACAAATTCAGTGCTATTCCTATCAAACTACCAAGGACATTCTTCACAGGACTAGAAAAAAACTATTCTAAAATTCATATGAAATAAAAAAAAAGAACCCAAATAGCCAAGGAATTAGAATGCAAAAAGAACAAAGCTGGAGGCATCAATTACCTGACTTCAAACCATACTACAAAGCTACAGTAACCAAAACAGCATGGTAGTGGTTTAAAAGCAGACACATAGACTGATGGAACAGAATACAGAGCCCAGAAATAATGCTACAAGCCTGCAACCATCTGATCTTAAATCAAGTTGACAAAAGCAAGAAATGGAAAAAGGAATGTAAATCGTTCTACCATAAAGACGCATGCACATGTACATTCATCACAGCACCATTCACAATAACAAATACATGGAAACAACCTAAATGGCCATCAATGATAGACTAGATAAAGGAAATGTGGTACCTATATACCATGGAATGCTGGATGTTCTTACTTACAAGTGGAAGCAAAACATTGAGTAGTTATGGATACAAAGAAGGGAACAACAGACATCGGGGCCTACTTGAGGGTGGAGGTTTGGAGGAGGGTAAGAATTGAAAAACTACCTGCTGGGTACTATGCTTATTACCCAGGTGATGAAATAATCTGTACATCAAATCCCAAAAACACACAGTTTACTTATATAACAAATCTGCACATGTACCCCTGAACCTAAAATAAAATTTTTAAAAACCTGCAGGGATCTTCTCAGTGAAATTTCCAGGGATCCAGTGGTGTGAGGTGTATGGAAAGATCCCTTTTAAAGTGAAAAGGAAATTGTTGCATCTGGCCATGCCTACAACAAAAAGGGAGGCACAAGACCTAGTGAGCCTCTTTGGATTTTGGAGGCAACATGTTCCTCATTTTCAGGTGTCACTCCAGTCCATTTACTAAGTTACTTGAAAAGAGTAAGATTTGAGTGGAAGCTGGAATAAGATAATGCTCTGAAGTTGATACAGGCGTTGCTAAATCTGCTCTGCCACTGGGACCATATGATCAAGCCAATACAATGGTGCTTGAAAGGTCAGTGGCAGATAAGGAAGATTTTGGAGTATTTGGCAGGACCCTACAGGTGCTATCTTCTGTAGATACCTACTATCTTTTTCAAGAAACAGCTTTTGGCTTTCTATTGATCCTTGGTGGAGACTGAACACTGAACTATGGACCACGAAGTTACTATATGACCCTACCTGGCCATCATGAACTAGGTATTAACTGATCCATTAAACAACAAATTTGGATGTGCACAGCAGCACTCCAACAAAAAATGGAAGTGTTATCTACATGATTGGCCATAAGCAGGCCCTAAAACAAAATACAAGTCACATAAAGAAGTGGCTCAAATGTGCATGGTTTTCACTTCTGCTACACTATCTACTCTCACCCAGCCTGCAGGTATGGCCTCATGGAAAGTTATCTACAATCAGTTGATGAAGAAAGAAAAAACTCAGATCCAGTTTACAGATGGTTCTGTACGATATGAAGGCATCACCTGGAGGAGACAGCTACAGCACTAAAACTTTTTTCTGGGATATCCCTGAAGTACCCCGTGAAGGAAAGCCCTCCCAATAGGCAGAACTTTAAAAAGTAGTGCAACCAATTGTTCATATTGCTTAGAAAGAGAAATAGCCAGATGTATGATTATATACTGAATCACGGGCAATGGCCAATGGTTTGAATAGATGGTGAAGGAATTGGAAAGCTACCTGGTTGCACATTGGCTACATACTGCTTCCATCATGGAAAAGTCAGCATTTTCTCCTCACTGGAATAGACATTTACTCTGGATACAGATTTGCCTTACATACACACAACGTTTCTCCAAGAACTACCATCCTCAGACTTACAGAATGCCTCATTTACCACCATGGTATTCCACACAGCATTGATTCCAATCAAGGAACTCACTTCATAGGAAATAAAGTGTAGCAAAGGGCCCATGTTTATGGAATTTAGTGAACTTGCTATGTTCCCCATCATCCTGAGCAGCTGGCTTGATAGAAAAGTGGCCCTTACAAGACAAACTAAAAGCACCAGTTAAGTGGCAATATCTTCCCGGATTGAAGCAAAGTTCTTTAGGAGGCCACATATCCTCTAAATCAGTGTCCAATATATGGTGTTATTTTTCCCATGACTAGGATTCGTGGGACTATAAATCAAGAGGTGGATAGGGGAGAGATACCACTCACTACTATTCCTAGTGCTCCACTAGCAAATTTTGCCTTCTACTTCTGCAACATTATGCTCTGCTGCCTTAGCCATCTTAGTTCCAAAAGGAAGAATGCTTTCACCAGTAGACATGACAATGATTTCATTGAACTAGAAGTTAAGACAGCCACCCAGCCACTTTGGGTGCTCATGCCTCTGAACCAACAGGCAAAGACAGGAATTACTGTGCTTGCTAGGATGATTAATCCTGACTATCAAGGACACTTAGAACAACTACTCCCCAATGTAGGTTAAGAAAATGTATGTCTGGAGATCCCTTAGGGTATCTCTTAGTATTATTGTGCCCTGTGATTAAAGTCAATAAAAAAAGACAACAACTCAGCTCAGGCAAGATGATGAATGGCCAAGCCCCTTCAGAAATGAAAGTCTGGGTCACTCCATCAGGTAAAAATCGCTATCACTCGAGGTGCTTGCTGAGAGTGAAGAGAATATGGAATGGTTAGTGGAAGAAGGTGTACTATGAATAGATATTGGTAACATTTTATAGATAATCTGGTATAAGAAAACAGTGTGGTTGGTGTTACATAATAGACATCCTGAATTGCTGGTCCTTGTGGCTCCTTCACTACTGAATATATTAAACTGTATTTAAGTGAAAACTGAGTAAAAATAGAGAGTCAGAAATCAAGTACAGGTATGTATATGTTGATCTTAAGGAAATGAATGAGGTCAGTTACAGTTTATATCTAAAATGAAGAGAGGGGCTTGAGAAACAAACACCTATACTTGTTTGCTTATACTCTCAGCAAAAGCCATGTAAACTTCTTGAGGACAACTTTTTATTTATTTTTGATTCTTTGAATCCTGGCATAATATCTGACAAATAATTTTGCAAATTTGTTGAATAAACCAAAGAAACACAAATTATTTAACATTTTAAATCATTTCATGGGGAGTCATACGTGTTTGGAGAAAAATAATTGTAGGTCTCTTCTTTTCCTTATAAACACGTCCCATCTGCAGATACCAAAACCCTCTTCCACAAGGATGAAAGCTGTTTCTACTTTTTAGAGAAATTGACAGCCTCACATGACTCTACTGGAATGATTGCTCTGGGTCTTATGCTTATTATTTTTGTCTTTCACACTGGGCCTATCTCCATTCTCAGCACCTCAGGGACTGGGGGAAATGTGATGAAGCCTTGTATGTGAGGAGAAGCTGTTATTTATTTTATTTTATTTATTTATTTTTTTGAGACGGAATCTTGCTCTGTCACCCAGGCTGGAGTGCAGTGGCGTGATCTCGGCTCACTGCAACCTCCACCTCCCAGGTTCACGCCATTCTCCCACCTCAGCCAACCGAGTAGCTGGGATTACAGGCACCCGCCACCACGCCCGGCTAATTTTTTTGTATTTTTAGTAGAGATGGAGTTTCACCGTGTTAGCCAGGATGGTCTCGATCTCCTGACCTCGTGATCCACCTGCCTTGGCCTCCAAAAGTGCTGGGATTACAGGTGTAAGCCACCGCGCCCGGCCCCGAAGCTGTTATTTCTTAATTTATGTTTTCTTTCTTCTTCCTAGAATGTGGATGGCATCATAAAGTGGTATGTGTGGGAGAACAGAGATTGTCCTTTTGTGTTGTGAGAAAAGATGTGTAGCCATTAGAATTGCCCGGGGTTCAATCAGAATAAAACATCTTCCAGGACAGGAAATTTAGATATAATATTATTGTAAATTTCTGGTCACAATTCAGGGTGTGAGCGTTCTAAAACTACTGAGAATAAATTGCATTCTATGGTATAAAATTTGGGTGGTGGAGAGTCACAGAGTGTGTGGATCAATAGTGGTATTAGGGATAAGGTGTTGCAGTATCAGACCCCTGTGACATCACCATTGCATTACCTCCATCTAGCTCTGGTTTTGTATTTAATAGGTATCTCAGCTGGGCGTGGTGGTTCATGCCTATAATCCTAGCACTTTGGGAAGCCAAGGCGGGTGGATCACGAGGTCAGGAGTTCAAAACCAGCCTGGCCAACATAGTGAAATCCCCTCTATACTAAAAATACAAAAATTAGCCAGGCATGGTGGCGTGTGCCTGTAGTCCTAGCTACTCAGGAGGCTGAGGCAGGAGAATTGCTGGAACCCGGGAGGTGGAGGTTGCAGTAAGCCAAGATCGCACCACTGAACTCCAGCTTGGGTAACAGAGTGAGACTTTGTCTCAAAAAAATAATGTCTCATTTGCTATAACAGAATTACATCTTCTTTGTCTGCCAAGCACCCCAAAGTTTTCATTGAGACAACTCCTATATATTTATATTTTTCTTGTGGGTATAGAAAAGAACAGATCCTTCCTTGTGGTTCTTTAGATTTAAAAAAAAGATATGCATTTCTGGAATAATTTTTTTCTTGGTATAAACAATTGATTCATCTCAGTCAGATACTTTAGAAGAGTATGAAAAGGTGACATCTTTGTGTCTAAAATTGTACACCTACTTGACAATATAGAGCTTTTCCAAACACACAAAATTCAGACCACTATTAGTTTGGTATTCATAAAATCCCCTTTGCCACGTATTGGTAATTTTCCTCAAAAAATGTGGAACCTCAGATATTATCTGAGCACTTCTCTAGTGGAAATAGGCTTTGAAGGTCTTAGGCCTCTCCAGACAGGATTCCTCTCCTGATATGTCTCAAACACCCAGGAGCCAGGTTCTGCAACCTCACTGTCTAACCATCTTTCTGGTAACCCACATCCATAGCAATGATGTTTCCACACATTAAATCGTTTTGTTAAGGCACCAAAGTTTTTTTGTTTGTTTGTTTTAAAATCCATTATTTCTTCATGTCCTATGAGCTCAAGAAGGTAGAGAGGGAGAGATTAAGTATTTCATTTTGGAAGGAAGAAACTGTGCTTCTGAGAGGTTAAGACCATCCCATGGTCATACAGAGAGTAAGGGAGAAAGTGGACATGAGTACATTTTGTCTGGTTCTAGGGTCAATAGTCTGCCCTCTCCCTTCTCAGGGAACAGAGTTCAAGTACATCAATGGGGTGAAATGATAGGAAATCAGTGGTGTCCAAGGGTTACAAAGTCAGAGGTTTGGGAGTCAATTTTTTTTCATTCCTAGTGGTGAGAATTTGACTTAAGCTAAAAACGTTTCCCAAAGAATAAAGGGAAGTGTGTTGAGCTTCTCATCTAAGAGGAATGCTTCAAGTGTGTAAAGATGAGAAGAGCTAGAACAACTAGATCTGCAGTAGTCTAGTGGTGGCAGGTGCTAGACAGGGAAGAGAGCACTTTCTAGGCATAGATGGAAGAGATAAGGGAGGATGGACATTGTGTGCTGATGATGTGGTTATATTTGATGGAGAATAGCCAAGAGACTGTTTCATGCTATTATTCGCAAATTCATTGCCCTAACATAGTCCCCTCCTCTTCCTCTGTTCTGGAGAAAAAAATTGACGTCAGTGCTGCCTCCTTTGCATATAGTCAATATTATGAATTTTTATCATTTCAGAGTGGACAGACATCCAGTGCTACTGTGGTAAGATGATATTTCCAGATAAGCTGTGCCTCTGGTTGGAATTCTGGGAAGAAACATAAGGGTGGTTGGTGTATTTGGGGATGTGTGTGTGTGTGTGTGTGTATATTTATATAATATACATGTATATTAAAATGTATACATTTATATGTATTATACATATATAATCTATGTATATGTATTATACATATGTATATATTTATATAATTATAAGTTACACATATATTATACATACACATATTAATGTACATGTTATATATATATATATATATATATATATATATTTTTTTTTTTTTTTTTTCCAGAAGACTAGATTTGATGAAGAGAGCAGTTGTCACATTTGGGTAAAAGTCTCATCATCAGGGCAAATAACAGGTGGGAATGTATCTAGAGAATCAACATACAATGAGCAAAAGTGAAGCTTTTCCTAGACTTGACCCTCATCAAGTCTCCTCTGTCCCCACTCTCTTCTGAAGAAGGAAAGGTAGGGCTGTCTTTTTTTCTTCCTGATTGTAGAACTGACCCAAAATATTAGACCTTCAAAAGTACTCTCATTCTATGCACTTGAACACATAACAATTTTATAATTTTTACATCATTTTATTATTGTGGTTCTACGGAATTTTCTGCTTCTTCCTGATTGTAAGATTGTTAATGTTAACCTATTCATTTTACAGAGATTTAAGACCTAGCATTGAATTGTATGACAATGTTTCATAATTTTTTGGTGATCTATATAACAAACCACTTTTTTCACACTGTTTTTTTTGTTTTTTTGTTTTTTTTTTGAGACAGAGTTTTGCTCTTGTTGCCTAGGCTGGAGTGCAGTGGTGCAATCTCGGCTCACTGCAACCTCCGCCTCCCAGGTTCAAGCAATTCTCATGCCTCAGCCTCCCAAGTAGCTGGGATTACAGGGGCTCACCACCACGTCCAGCTAATTTTTGTATTTTTAGTAGAGACAGGGTTTTGCAATTTTGGCCAGGCTGGTCTTGAACTCCTGACCTCGCGTGATCCTCTCGTCTCAGCCTCCCAAAGTGCTGGCTGGGATCCCAAAGTGCTGGCTGGAATTACCAGCATGAGCCAAGGTGCCCAGCCTATCACACTTTTTTATTGTTGTACTAACTTAAATTTTTTTTGCCAAATATAATCACTTTTTTATTCTAACATTAGCAGGAACAGGAACACCACTGGCAAGAGTGGGAACAATATAGAGAGAGGAGGAAGTGCCACACTCTTAAATAACCAGATCTCCCATGAACTCACAGCAAGAATGTATTCATTACCATGGGGATGGTGCTAAGCCCTCCATGAGGCCCCCATGATCCAATCACCTCCCACCAGGCCCCACCTCCAACACTGGGGATTACATTTCAACATGAGATTTGGGCAGGACAAAAATCCCAACTATTTCAAGGATTCTAGTTAATATTGTATTGTATACTGGGAATTTGCTAAGAAAGAAGATTTTAAATGCACTTACCACCACCCCCACACACACGGTAACTATATGATACAGTGGATGTATTAATTTACTTGGCTGTAGTAATCATTTTACCATGTAAGTGTGTATCAAAACATAATAGTATGTATATCTTAAATATGTACAATAAAAAAGAAAAAAAACAGTCCCACTCTCAGTATAAAAAGTTCTATAAAACAAAACTAAAATTGGAGTGGTCTTGACAGTGGAGTCTGGGAACTTGAAAAATGAGACTTCAGTAAAATCAACTACTATTCCTCTGAAGGCCACAAAACTATTGCACAGGACATTACTACAGCTCACAATTTTTAGTAATCATGAGAGCAAATATTTATTATGTTCCAGACACTAAATCGATGCATTACATTTAGAGACACTTAGTTTTACACAGTGATCTTAATAGTTAGGTACAGTCTTAAATCCCAATTTATATTTCAGGAAAAAGAAACTGAGAAAGTATTCATCATAATTAGAAAACAAGAGACAAGGTTTGAGCTCAAATACTCTGGACATAAAATCTTCACTCTGAATACACATATTGCTCATATTTTCCTCTCCTTGATTCCTTGATGTACCTGGGGTATCCTGAGCAACACACTGACATACCCTCCAAGAATCTTTAGTTGATGTTGGTGGTGGTCTTGGGGGTGGTTCCTATGGACTACCTAGATAGCATGGATGGTGGCTAACAGGCTTTGGGCCTCTTCACATCAGTGATAAAGCGAAACACAGATAAATGGGAAGGCAAGGATGTTATACCCATACTGCTTTGTCTTTAGGAGGGATTAGGTAACTGTCTCTGAAAATATGAAAAAGAATAAATGTATAAATAAGCATCTCTCATAACTCAAGCCAAATACACTGTACATCTCAAGGATGAGTAAAAGTTTTAAAGAAGGGAAACCACAAGGAAGCAATGGTCTGAATGTTGCAGATGAGTCAGTTGCAGGAGATAAGTCAAGACAAAGGGTTGTAGGTGAAGAAATGAGAAAATTCAAGAGCTTGGTGGGCATAGAGTCATGGGAGCTGGACAGTTCCAAGGATTGAAATATGGATAAACAGGCTGAGAAAAGCAACATTTAGAGAACTTGTAAATGAGGGAGCCATAGCTTGTGACATTGAAAAATGAGACAATGCCTGCTTCATAGTCTAGGAAAACCCCAACACGGCAGGGAGGCACAGCCATGGAGAGAGTCAAAACCTCGGGATCAGAGGACAAAGACTCCTCAAAGACACTATACTTACATTTATTCTGTAACCCTATAACCCAGTAGCCAAATAGAGGTCTGTATTTGGAGTAAAGATTTTGATGATTTGCACATCTTCTAACAACATACTTTATATTGCGGGAATATGTTCTACAGTATACCCCCAGGATCCAGGCAGTTTTCTTGGACACATCCACTTCCCAGTAATGTTTCCCAGAGGAGAAATATTGGGATCCCAAGACACCATAATTATAACACTGAAAAGGCCAAATTGGCACAGATATCACTTGTCTCTGATCTTCTGAAAGGACAAGATTCAAATTTAGGTTGACTGAATTCAGTGTGACATCCACTGCAAGAAAAAAAATATATATATGTATGTATATGAATATAATAATCTATGTGATATATAAGATTAGGTGACAGATATGGAGTAGGTTTATCTAGTGACATTGTGATGAAGGAACTTGGGAAGTGACTGAAAAACTTGCGTTGATGAATTGGAGGGGTAAAACACTGGAGAAATGTGTTTAGCAAATGTTTTGGGAGGTGCTGAGAACGCATGAGGCTAAGATCAGAAGATATCATTGAAACCATAAACTTCTGAAAGGTAATTGGAAAACAGTTATTTAAAGACTGTAACTTTTTCTTACCCCAGTAGCACCGGACAGCTGTCAGTTCTGAAATAATAAAAGATTCAGTGATGCTGATTAGAAACAAAGGAGTAAGCACTGATACCTATCCATTCTTTAGAGTAGGGACAGGGGAAGGGAATACCATGAAGCTGTGAGCTAGTGAACTAAAAGATAAACCGGAGACCTAGCCATTTTTCCTTACATATAAATGCATCCTCTTCATCACAGAATATTCCTTATTCTCTGACCTCCCTCCTCTCTTCTGTCCTCAATTTTAAGTTATCCCACCTAGACAGTTTATTATCTGACACCACAACAATCCCACATCCACAGTCTTTGCCTGCTTCTCCTCACCTCTAAACATTTGCAGCATCCTACTCAGATCTGGAGCATGGAATACAGTCTTCAGTTTCTTGGAAACCGTTTTTGGCTTTTTCAGCCTCCAGATCTCACTCCTAGGGATGAAAAAAATTTTTTGACCCCCACATCTCTCATCCTGTGTCCATCCCTCCCACATCACTGGTTTCATCTCCTTCACATCACTGATGCACTTGAACCCTTCTCCCTGAGCCTGAGGAGGGGGAGAAGGGAGAGCCAGACCCTGGATCCAGAAGAAATGTGACTGTGTCTATTTTCCCTCTTATCCTCTGGGTGACCTTGAGAAGGTCTTCATTTCTTGAAAGCACAGTTTCTTTCTTAAAAATGAAATAATTAAACTCTCCTTTGCTATCTAATGGAAATAATAAAATATTGGATAAAACAATAGATAGGAAAAGACTTTGCTACCTGTAGAAATGGTATGTGATATGTGGAAAACTCACTGCATCTCAGTGGGTCTTCTGGGAGGGGCCAGAGATGTAGTATTCTGAGCTGTAGATCCTGACTGTGATATGGGGCTCTATAGGGAAATCCTGTGAGCCTATGCCTGAGTTCAAAGCCTGAACTCCAGTGGAATGGCCCATATTTGAGATTTCAGATTCCTGGGAAACACAAACACTTGGCAAAGGAGAAGTTATGACAACCTAATTAAAAATGGTTAGAATTTTATGTCTTTGTAAGAAACTTGATGTTTCCAAGTGGGTTGGCAATGGTAGACACAAGGAACAAGGACTACACTTTTCCACAGGAGCTTCTAAAGTGTGTGAACAGGCAGAGATTAATTATCATCACCAGAGTCACAGCTACCGTCCTGAGGCTTGAGTCTACTTTTGGAAATCTAAAGAGAACCTTGCATAATGATCCGGTACCTTCTATTTCTAAGTAAGCAAAGTAAATATAAAGGAGCTGTCTTCATGCCCTATTTTAAGATTTGACAAGGCCCTCCATGTGTATGACAAACACATATAAAATAAAAGATCCAGGGCTGGATGCAGGGACAGAGGATGAATTAAATGAGTGAAGTCACCGAAGTCTGACAGTAAAAGCTCTCATCCTTTATATACTTTTTGGCTGTAGCTCTGAACTTCAACCACTGAATTTACTACCATAGGATGGAGTCCATTAATAGTTATGGAACACTCAAATACTCATCGGGGACCAGCAATTTAAGATAACGATACATCCACATTTTACTACTCTGGGAGATTTTTTATTCCAATTGACCAGCAAATAACTCTAATAGCTACAAACACTTCTTTATAACTCACAAGCACCACTCCTGGCCACCCATACACACCATTTCATGATTCCACTCATGTCCTAGAAAGAAAAGAGAAAACATGAGTCAAAGTGTATAAAGACTGGTGTAAGACTAATGAAAGAAAGAAGAACAGTAGAAAAAAAAAATGGAAAAATCAGAAGTGAGTTATATGAAAATGTCAACAAAATTGGCAAACATTTAGCTAGTCACACCAAGAAAAAAAGTCAGGAATGAAAGATGGGATATTACTACTGACCTTATGGAAATTAAAAGGATTATAAAATGATGAAGAACTGTATGCCAACAAATTAGATAATGAAACAGACAAATTCCTAGAAATACAGAAACTATCAATACTCATTAAAGAACACACAGAAAATATGAATAGGCCTAAAACATGTTAAGAGATTAAGTTGGAATTCAAAGACCTCCTACAGAGAAAAGGCCTCACCCAGATGGCTTCACTGGTGAATTCTACTAAAGGTTTAAAAAGAAATAATATCAAAACTTCATAAATTATTTCAAAAATATAGAAGAGTAGGGAACACTTCCTAATTGATTACATGAGGCTCATCCTACCCTGATAAAAGAAGCCTGATAAAAGAACCAAAGACATCACAAGAAAAGAAAACCATAGGCCAATATCTCTTATAAATATAAATACAAAATTCTTCAACAAAAATACAAGAAAATCAAATCTGGCAATCCAGCAAAAAGATTATACCTGATGGCCAAGTAGAATTTATTGAGAAATGCAAGGTTGGTTCAACATAAAAAAAAAATCAATTGATGTAATATACCATATTAATAAAATAAAGGATAAAAACCACATGATGATCTCAATAGACATGAAAAAAAAGCATTCAGCAAAATTCAGCACACTTTCATAAAAAAAAACAAAAAAAAAAAACAGGAATGGTAACAAACTTGGAGTAGAAGAGAGGTCCCTCAGCCTGATAAAACACATCTATGAAAAACCTACAGCTAATATCATACTTTGTGGTGAAAAACTGAATGCTTTTTCCCAAAGATCAGAAAAGACAAGGATGTTTGCTCTCACTACTTCTATTTAACATAGTATTGGAGGTTCTAGTCAGGGCAGTTAGTCACAGAAAACAAATAAAAGGCTCTATGTTGGCAGTTAGATAGAATGAATAAGATTTAGTATTTGATACCACAACAGGGTGACTGTAGTCAACAATCATTTATTATGCATTTAAAATAATTAAAATAGTATAATCTGAATGTTGGTAACACAAAGAAATGATAAATGCTTGAGGTGATGGATACATCATTTACTCTGATGTACTGATGTAATTATTATGCATTGTATACTTGTGCCAAAATCTACGTACCCTATAAATATGTATACTTATTAAGTACCAATAAAAAATAATTTTTAAAAAAGCTTCTATATTGGAAAGAAAGTAGTAAATCTATCTCTTTTTACAGATGATATGGTCTTATGTACAGACAGAAAAGTCCTGTTCTATCCACCGCCTATAGGTAACCTCTTCCAATCTTTTTTTTTTGTTTTGAAATAGAGTCTCACTCTGTCACCCAGGCTGGAGTGCAGTGGTGCAACCTCGGCTCACTGCAACCTCCACCTCCCCAGTTCAAGCGATTCTCCTGCCTCAGCCTCCCAAGTACCTGGGACTAAAGGCATGTGCCACCATGCCCGGATAATTTTTTGTATTTTTAGTAGAGACGGGGTTTCACTGTGTTAGCCAAGATGGTCTTGATCTCCTGACCTCATGATCTGCCCGCCTTGGTCTCCCAAAGTGCTGGGATTACAGGTGTGAGCCACCGCGCCCGGCCTCCAATCTTAATTTTAGCTCACACATAGGTGCTGTTTTTTTGTCAACCTTTACATATCTAATCATTGTCTTTTGTCTGTAATCATGTTTCTATAATACTGTGGCAGGTCAGGTTTCCATTAGCAACCAGAACAATCAGTTTCCCTTAACCCTTTACTATAATTTTGATGAATGCTTAAGTTAAACATTAAAGAACTGGAAAAGCTGGTGCCTGAGTACCAGGGCTGAAATGCGAAAGCAAACCCTTTAAAGACCCTGCCTGGGTTTTCTCATACCCTAAAGTCTGATCGAATAATAAAAGCATTCTTACACATACAACTTGTATCAGGGCCCATTTAAGATTAAGAAACTTTCCAAGACTCTAGAGAAAGCTTTCTAAACCCCAGACCCTAGTTAAAGATAGATATAGATTGAATGAAACACTCCTGCTTGTAGGTGCACTCCCACGTGAAGGCATACAGCTTAAAATGTATATAAGCACCAGAAAAAAAAACTTGTAACTCTGAGTTGGTCTGATAAGTTACTCTGACCTTCTCCCCGTAGCCAGTTGCAAAAATAAACTCCCTTCTTTTCCAAGTCAGTCTGCATCTCATTGGACTGTGGTGAAAAAAAGCAGCTAGACTTCATTCTGTACAGGTACAATACTACATTCCACAAAGAAGAAAAAACGGGCACCAGTAACTAAGAATATCTAAAACATAAGCTATTCACCAACCATATTGTTTCCTTTCTTGTGGCGTACTGTCAAAATGGTATCAACATTCACTCAGTCCCTGTCCCAGACACTAAAACATTTTATCAAGCCAGTCCATCCTTAACTTCTGTTAGTCACCTGCATTCCCCCATCATCACCACTATGGGTTAATTTGTTTTGAGCAAGATGTACCAATATATTTGGCTTTACTCTTTCATGACACCAGCTGGTGTACAACCAAATAAATGGTTTTGCTCTCTATATTAGTATAGTTTTGTTGTTCAACAACTAAAATTGCCTTAACTGGGAAGAAAGTAAGGGTTGTGGCCAGAGAGGTATTACTTTAGTCACAGATGGCTCTGGAAGCTCAAACCTCTGTCACAATTCTGGCCTCTCCGTGCCTATTAATTCTCATTTCTTCCCTATATTTTGACTGTATTCTCAGATTTTAGTTGATAGCAACTTTAATCTCTTTATTTGAATTATCTTCACTGATATTATTTTCTGCTAAAAAGGACAACTTCCCTTCACTGCAATGACAGTACAATTTTGTCACCCACAAGCATTCAGGATTGGGTCAGATGTCCAACCTAAAATAATCACTGTGTGGCTGGTAGGGATGTAAGGATTGGATACGCTGATTTACATATAATTAACTCATTCATCCTTGATAGTGCTGATTTTCTCAGGTCTAAACAAGTACAAGGATGGAAATAGACATGCTAGTCTTTCTTCCAAGAGTAATTCCAGGTGTTATTACCAGAAAAACGGGGAATGGATATTGACGAGACAAAAATAATGAGTACCATATAGCCCAAACCCTAGCATTGTGCAATAGACCCTTATAAGAAACCTGTAGGACAAATATTCTATGATTCCACTTATATGAGGTACTTAGAATAGGCAAAGTCATAGAGACAGAAAGTAGAATAGTGGTTATCAAAGTAGAACAGTGGTGACCAAAGGGAATGGGGAGCTGTTTTTTAATGGGTACAGTTTCAGTTTGGGATGGCGAAAAAGTCCAGAGAGGGATCACACTAATGGTTGCACAACAATGTGAATGTACTAAATGCCATTGAATTGAATGTGCCCCCGAATCTAAATTTTTTTTTTTTGAGACGGAGTCTCGCTCTGCCACCTAGGCTGGAGTGCAGTGGCGCGATCTTGGCTCACTGCAAGCTCTGCCTCCCGGGTTCACGCCATTCTCCTGTCTCAGCCTCTCCGAGTAGCTGGGACTACGGGCGCCAGCCACCACGCCCGGCTAATTTTTTTTTTTTTTTGTATTTTTAGTAGAGACGGGGTTTCACCGTGGTCTCGATCTCCTGACCTCGTGATCCGCCCGCCTCGGCCTCCCAAAGTGCTGGGATTACAAGCGTGAGCCACCGCGCCTGGCCTAAAATTTTAAAAAATCTGAAAAAAAAATTTAAATAATAATAACTGCCATCTTCATTCCCTCATTTAGCTACCTACCATTCCATCCTTTCAAAAATAAAAATGGCCAAATATAATAAAACTATTACAGAAAGCATTAAAAATCAAAATATCTCTTTTATAAGGGAAACAACCTAAAATCTCATCTAATTTTTGCATCAAATTTCAAGTTTAGCATCTTTCTGTCTAGATCGTTCTTTGGCAGTAAGTGTTGAATGTAGCTCTCACGCAGTGAACATCAGTCCCTCTAGCAAACAAACAATGGATATATGATAACACCATCCATCCCGATCGCCGTCATGAGAATCCATATAGAAAGAAAGTTGTTACAGGGACTCTCAGGAGATAGGATTGTGGAGGAGAAATACCACAAATACAACAGCATATATCTTTTTTTTTTTTTTTTAGACTGAGTCTCGCTCTGTCGCCCAGGCTGGAGTGCAGTGGCGCCATCCTGGCTCACTGCAAGCTCCGCCTCTTGGGTTCACACCATTCTCCTGCCTCAGCCTCCCGAGTAGCTGAGACTACAGGCAGCCGCCATCACCAGCTAATTTTTTGTATATTATAAAATGCCTGGCTAATTTTTTGTATTTTTAGTAGAGATGGGGTTTCACTGTGTTAGCCAGGATGATCTCGATCTCCTGACCTCGTGAACCACCCGCCTTGGCCTCCCAAAGTGCTGGGATTACAGGCGTAAGCCACCACGCCTGGCCAACAGATTATATCTTAACATATTGGAGAGGAATAGCCAAAGTCCCCACACAGATAAAAGAATAAGTTCCTTAGTTTTCCATTTGCCATTCTTTGAAGCTAACATCTAGAAGTGAAATGTTAATCCCACAGCATTTATAATTTTTGATCTACCAAAATTTTTTTAAATTCCAAGTGACCAAATAGCAACTAAGACTGACTTAAATAGGACAAATGACATAAACACAGTGTTCTTTTGTGAAGGTGGCGATTCCAAGGGTTTTGAAGAGCTTAAGGAAGAACCATAAAAAAGGGCCTATGGAACCTTTTCATTTTTGTTTTTACTGAGATGTAGTTCAAATACCATAAGATTTGCCCTTTACAGTGCACAATTTAACAGGTTTTAAAATATTCACAATGTAGTGCAACCATCATTGCACAGTGAATCCAGATCATTTTCATCACTACAAATAGAAATTGTACACTAATTAGCAATTACTTCCTATTAATTCTTCCACAGAGCCCTGGCAAACACTAATCTAGTTTCTATATTATGGATTTGCTACTTACAGACTTTCATATAAATGGAATCATACGAAAAAGAACTTTGTGTTTGCCTTCCTTCAATTATAATGTTTTCAAGGTGCATCCATGTCATAACATGTATTATTAATTCATTATTTTTCATAGCTAAACAATATTGTTTGGATATAACACATTTTGCTTATCCATTCATCAGTTAAGGAGATTTGAGTTGTTTTTATTTATGAACAATACTGCTGTGAACTTTCATATATAAGTTTATGCACAGATAAATGTATTCAGTTCTTCTAGGTATATAGGTAGGAATGGAATGGCTAGGCCGCATGAGAACTCTCTTTACGTTTCTGAGCAACTGCCAAGCAGTTTTTCCTAAGTAGCTTTACTATTTTACATCTCTACTAGCAATTCAAGAAGGTTTCAATTTCTTCACATCTTCCCAAACACTTGGTATTCTCCATCTTTTTTTATTATAGCCATACTAATGAGTGTAAAATATGTTTAGGAACCTCTGTTCCAGAGTAATCTTAAATTTAAACAAAAAAAGAATACAAAAGGAAAAAGGAATTTAAAAAAAGCTGGGATATAAGCACCAGAGTCAAAGGAAACAATTCAACAAATGAAAATCAGTTACTCTCCTGCTTCCTTCCAAATCTTAAAAAGGAAATATTTGGAAATTCCTCAAAGAAAGGAAAGCACTGTCTGTCTATATATTTGTCCATCTCTCTCCCCAAAAGGCTCAATATTCTATCACTTTATGTTTAAAAAAAATTAACAGGGGGCTGGGCGCGGTGGCTCAGGCCTGTAATCCCAGCATTTTGGGAGGCCGAGGCAGGCGGATCACAAGGTCAGGAGATCGAGACCATACTGGCTAGCACAGTGAAATCCCTTCTCTACTAAAAATACAAAAAAAATTAGCCAGGTGTGGTGCCGGGCGCCTTAGTCCCAGCTACTCCGGAGGCTGAGGCAGGAGAATGGCGTGAACCTGGGAGGCGGAGCTTGCAGTGAGCCGAGATCGCACAACTGCACTCCAGCCTGGGCGACAGAGCGAGACTCCGTCTCAAAAAAACAAACAAACAAAAACAAACAAACAAACAAAAAACTTAAATAGAACACATTTCTTAAATGTGTATGCTCTTAAACCTGAAAATGCGTGTGTTTACCTGTGACTAATCCGAGTAAAGAGAAGTCTGATGAATGCCTGACACTAGATCACATATAACAGGGGCCTAGAGACTATAACTAGATATCGTGGATCTTCTCTGCAAGGTAAAATGTATTCCCTTACTTCATAAATTAATAAAAATGTCATTCATGTCCATGACATCTAGAATGGATGACAAGGCGGCACTGCAAGGCCAAAGAAACCCCTTAGTGTCACCACCAGGATGAGAACGCAAGGACACAGGAGGGAACTGTGTTCCCAGAATCTCAGATTGAGCCAACCTTCTTACCTGCAGCAGCTCCAATGTTGACCACTGACTCCGACACTCCACATCTGAGATGAGCTCTCTCACCAACTGCTTCTGCTGAACTAGCTCATCCTCAGCCTCTGCAAACTTATCCAGCGTCTTCTTTTCCTCTTCTTCCAATCTTTGCAGCTCTCTCTGCTCCTCACTATTTAGGATGCTTCTAAGCCGATCAAATTCTGTTTGTATCCTTTGTCTCTCAGTTTGTACCTGATACTGCAAGGATGAACAAGAAAGAGATGTAGTAAGTTTGTCAGGCTAAGGGCCTATCGTGCAAGGGGATATGTGTGTGTGTGTGTGTGTGTATTATCTGTATATATATATTTGTATTATCTGTATATAGATTTTTTTTTCAGGGAGTTCAAATCAGCAAGGGAGTAGAAGCAATAGAGGTACATTTATTTATTTATTTATTTTTTTGAGACGGAGTCTCGCTCTGTCGCCCAGGCTGGAGTGCAGTGACGCAATCTCGGCTCACTGCGAGCTCCGCCTCCCGGGTTCACGCCATTCTCCTGCCTCAGCCTCTCCGAGTAGCTGGGACTACAGGCGCCCGCCACCACGCCCGGCTAATTTTTTGTATTTTTAATAGAGACGGGGTTTCACCGTGGTCTCGATCTCCTGACCTCGTGATCCGCCCGCCTCGGCCTCCCAAAGTGCTGGGATTACAAGCGTGAGCCACCGCACCCGGCCACAATAGAGGTACTTGGAGGGAAGCTATTTTTTCCTACTATTTTCCTTTCGGTACTTACCAAAACAATGACTCAAACCGTCTTATCTAGGCCAACCCTGAGACAATATGTAAAACATAAGGCTTAGCTTCTAGATAGCTTTCCTGGATATTCATGACTGCCTGCCTTACCACACTCCTAATTTGAATCTTGAGGAAAACCATAGTCCTTTATGTAGTGTCTTCCACCGGCAGTAGTAGAGCCCCATTGGAAAAGAGCAATGGAACACAGTATTTGCTAGCCTTCCTCATCATAGATTCTATCTTTGTGCTCAGTTCCAGGTATGTGTGTGTAATTGTAACATGTCCACTTTCTAGCCTCCACCCCCAACAGGGACAGGACAGAGAAGAGAACTAATCAAATGGCTTCGGGACTCATGCAATGTCAAGGAATAAAAAGGACGAGGCCTCCTTGGATTAAGGTCCTGTCGAGATTCCTGTCTCATAAATCCTTCAGAATCTCCTCTTGCCTTCCAGGAAGTTTTCTCTTCTCTGATGTCAGCTTCCAGCTTCTCAGCCTCCTCCTCCTCCTTCTTCAGCCTCTTGAGGACTGCCTGGAGTTTCTCCTATGAGAAGGGAATCACACTAGAGTCAAGCTATAAGCCTTCTTAGTATCTGGATAGAGGACAAACAGGGAAAAAATCAAGTTGATCCTAGAAAAAAGCAATTTACAGAAACTGTGAAGCTGGTGATTAGAATCTATGACATGGGGAAAAATTTGAGGAGATGAATGTATTGTTTACTCATTGTGATGAAAATCAATACCCCTCAAGAGGAGTAGCCTGATTCTCTCTTTCCTTAGAGTAAGTATTTACCCTGCAGAAAGTCCTTTTCTCTTATCAATGCTCTTTCCTCGTTCAATCCACAATGTTCCTTAGCAATTATCCTGCTTAGAGAAGCAAGAGAGCTAACTTTGGGAAGGAATGTATCACTTATACAATGAAAAAGGAAAAAACAAGACTCTTGGCTAAGAGACTGTACTCTAGGATCGTCTAGTATGTAAATGAAAGGAATACACAGGAATGTACCCCAGGCATTGGAAGCTGAGCATAGGGTGAAAGATGTACATGGAGAAGATCACAGGACTCAGAATTATGGTTCCACAAGGGGTAAAGAAGGATGAAAAGGGCTGACTCCTTTTTCAGACTCAGCCCGCCTGCGCCCAGGTGATTAAAAAGCTTTATTGCTCACAAAAAAAAAAAAAAAAGAAAGAAAAGGCCGGGCATGGTGGCTCACGCCTGTAATCCCAGCACTTTGGGAGGCTGAGGTGGGTGGATCACAAGATTAGGAGTTCAAGACCAGCCCGGCCAAGATGGTAAAATCCCGTCTCTACTAAAACTACAAAAAAAAAAAAATTTGCCGGGCGCGGTGGCAGGCGCCTGTAATCCCAGCTACTTGGGAGGCTGAGGCAGGGAAATCGCTTGAACTCAGAGGGCAGAGGCTGCAGTGAGCCGAGATCACGCCACTGCACTCCAGCCTGGGCGACAGAGTGAGACTCTGTCTCAAAAAAAAAAGAAAAAAAAAAAGAAGGATGAAAAGGTGAGATTTTCCACCAACTACCATCTTCTGCCCCATCTGCCTCCATCTAGGGCCCTACCTGACATTCCTTGAATACTTCCTCCGTGAGGAATGTGTGGTGACCACGGTGCTCCTGAGACCGCTCACAAAGCCAGCAAATGACTTTCCTATCCTCCTTACAGAAGAGCAGGAGTTTCTCTCCATGATGATCACAGAGATCTCCCTTCTTCCCATTGTCTGGGCTCAACTTGATCTCCTTGAATATCTCCACTATGTTGGCCAGATGCTGATTAGCCTGTAGATGTTCAAATGAGTAACTGATACCACACACAGGACAGCTGCTTTTTCCTCCCGGGCTGGTCACTACCTCCTTGTTGCTCACAGTGATGCAGGCTCGGCAGAGGCTGTGGCCACAGCCTAGACTCAAGGGTTCTGTCAACAGCTCCAGGCAGATGGGACAGGTCACCTCCTTTTGTACGTTAAGCAAGGTTTTTGAAGCCATGGCACTGCTTCCCTGGCTTCTTCTCATCCTAACTCCTGAGGCTCTCCTCTCTCTTCTGGTTAAAGACCCCTGGATGGCTGAGAAGATTGAAAGGGGATGGTATAAGAATGGTACAAACAAAAAGCATTCTAATTGCACACACATCAAAGACTGGCCAAGACTGCAATATCAAAGAACAAAGAAGTTGAGGAAGAGAAACCGAAAATGGCTGAAAGTGGTCTGGGCAAGCTGTTAATGCCTCAAGGCTTTTGCACTTGTTCATTACTCAGCCTAGAATTACCATCCTGTTGCTATTTGCATGACTTTCGTTTATTCTTTTTTCAACTTTCTCCTTACATGTTCCTTCATCAGAAGGGCCTGCTAAGACAAACTTAAGTACAGCAAAACCACAAACTCATCATTCAGTGTACATTTGCCATCTTTCTTTTATTATCACTATTTTTTTTTTTTTGAGACAGAGTCTTGCTCTGTCGCCCAGGCTAGAGTGAAGTGGCGCAATCTCAGCTCACTGCAATCTCCGCTTCGCGGGTTCAAGCTATTCTCCTGCCTCAGCCTCCCCGGTAGCTGGGATTACAGGTGTACGTTACCACCCCCGGCTAATTTTTGTACTTTTAGTAGAGACGGGTTTCACTATGTTGGCCAGGCTGGTCTCGAACTCCTGACCTCAGGTGATCCGCCTGCCTCGGCCTCCCAAAGTGCTGGGATTACAGGCATGAGCTACCATGCCCAGCCTATTATCACTATCTAGTTTTAAATGTCCACCTCTTCTTTCTAAAATATAATCTACACATAGATTAGGCACTTTTGTTTTTTTACTGCTATAGCCTCAGTGTTTAGAACACAGAGAAGCACAGTGTTTGATAAATATATAAAAAAAAAACTTCCCTGTCTCTCCATAGACAACTAAAACTTTATCAGTGTTTCATTATTTTCCTTCCATTATTTGGAAATTCTTCAATAGCTGAACTTTGGAACCCCAGATGTGGTTTCCAGTGAAGAAGTGCTCGCCTCCTAACACATCTACCTACACAAAATCCTCCCACGCCCTCACACACTTTCCAGAGACACCCACAGAAACAGCAATGACCACAATATGGAGATTTCATTACCAGTTACAATTTAAAAATCACTTTGGCCTGTTTGTTCCTCCTTCAAAAATTCTTGAGAAATAAGAGTACTCCCTTTCTTCAGATGAATAAATAAAATTAAATGATTTACAAAGATCACCCAATTCAATAGGTAGAATTGGAGTGAACATAATATCCTCAGAGTTCTCTTTCAGAGGTCTCCACGCTACTCCACTTATTTAAACAAAGAAAAGCAGAGGTAAAGCCTGAAAGAAGTAGATTGGGATCCAGGGTTATGAGAGTGTAGAAATGGAGGAAACCACATAAGCTGGGAATTTCTGGGGGGTCTTGTGTTTGTAGATGGTAGGATTTCATCTTGGCCTGAAGGATGTTATAGAGGTTGATAGGAACCCAAAGGTGTGTATTTGTTGGCAGAGGGGGTGTAACCAGCTGAATTACACATAGATCACAGATTCATACCAATGTCAGATCATTGAGGAATAGAAATACCAAGGAGATGGCTGTTGGTCATGAGAGAGATGTCCCAATATATAAGGGGAGACCACATTTAGGAACAATGAAGTTCTGTCTGTGTTAAATCCACATCCACTAATTGAATGCCAATTATTCATGTGTTTATTTTGGAAATTCTCACTGAAGACACATTATCTTCCATGATTAAAATCCAGGAAATGGATTAAAATCCAAAGTTGAGTATGAACAGATGGTATTAGCCAGAATAAATAGTCACCTAAAGAAGATAGAAGCTAATTACATAATCATTCATAAAGTGTAAAATGGTAGGCGTAAAAAACACCATCATAGAGAGGTATAGGTTTTTAGAAAATCAAATAATTTGCTAAATAGAGAACTATCCAAGATATCTTGCTTGGATAAGTAAGAGTTTAATGAAAGCTGAATAATGAGAAAGGAATACAGAATGAGAAAGAAAACAAATATTTTAGGTAGAAGGAATCATGTAAGTGAATGCCCCGTTTGTTCATGGAGGACATAGCATCATAACATATTTGAAAGTTTTTAAATGTGTGGCTGGTATTCAAAAAGCCCTAGGCCTTGGCATCACATGAGCCTAGAGGAACCTGGATATGTGACACTTTCTAAATGAAGTAAAAGTGACAGTCTCTTTCCAATGAATAGGAGGTGGGGGCAGGGATGGGAGGATGCAGGACAAGTTAACAGAGGAAACAGAGAAGCAGATGAGGGTGGGAAGTAGGGTAAGGTAAAGGAAATAAGACTGGAAGTCAGACTAGACATGTGGGGGAAAAAAGGTTATCATTAGGCTTAAGTCCTTTCTCCTGTAAAAAAGACATCGCCATCACCATCCCCTGGTACGTTATTTTATTTTTATTCTTTTTGGTAAGCACAGACCTCCTTTTCCGTAAGAGGGTTGAGACTCTTGTAACAAAATATTCTCTGTAGGGCCCTGGAAGCTATGCTCATGGTCTTTACAAGGGAATCAGTCTGTTGATGTAAGATTTACCTAAGCTACGTTAGTTTCACACACATCCACATGGTCTTGGACCACCATAAGAATCCTCACTGAGGCCGGGCGCGGTGGCTCACGCCTGTGATCTCAGCACTTTGGGAGGCCGAGGCAGGCGGATCATGAGGTCAGGAGATCAAGACCATCCTGGCTAACAAGGTGAAACCCCGTCTCTACTAAAAATACAAAAATTAGCCAGGCATGGTGGCAGGCGCCTGTAGTCTCAGCTACTCCGGAGGCTGAGGCAGGAGAATGGCGTGAACCCGGGAGGCAGAGCTTGCAGTGAGCCGAGATCGTGCCACTGCACTCCAGCCTGGGCGACAGAGCGAGACTCTGTCTCAAAAAACAAAACAAAAAGAATCCTCACAGAGAGCTCATCTGAAGCGGCCCTGTCTGCATGCTATATCTCCTGTCCTGTATTCCCCCTGTGGAGTTAAGCTGCATGAGTACAAATGGCAAAACAAACCCGCAATTATTGCTTGTGGTCAGCCAGAGGGTGTACCGCAGAGTAGTGGCATGATGATACAATGCCAATTCTCAGAACCTGAGGTCAGTTTAGACAAGAAACTGTGAGGCAAAGGGAAAAAGGGTGGCTCTCAGGAGGCAGTAACATTTTGATACTTGTTCTAGTAGATAGATTTATACCCTCCACAAAAATTGTTCACTTATGTGAATGTGACCTTATGTGCAAATCACATCTTTGTAGGTGTAATCAAGTTAAGATGAGGTCATACTGGATAAAGACAGGCCCTAAATTTAATGACCTGTAGTTTTTTTTTTTTTTTTTTTTTTTTTTTTTTTTGAGATGGAGTTTCGCTCTGTCGCCCAGGCTGGAATGCAATGGTACAATCTCAGCTCACTGCAACCCCCGCCTCCTAGGTTCAAGCGATTCTCCTGCCTCAGTCTCCTGAGTAGCTGAGAGTACAGGTGTATGCCACCACGCCCAACTAATTTTTAGATTTTAAGTAGAGACGGGGTTTCACCATGTTGGCCAGGCTGGTCTCGAACTCCCGACCTCAGGTGATCCACCTGCCTTGACCTCCCAAAGTGCTGGGATTACAGGCGTGAGCCACCGCACCTGGCCTTGACTTGTGTTTTTATAAGAGGAGAAGACATACAGACACACAAGAAAGCAAGCCATGTGACAATAGAGGCAGAGATGGGAATAGCACAGATATAAGCCAAAGAATGCCAAGGTTTGCTAGAAACTACCAGAAGCTAAGAGAGAGGAATAGAACCGATTTTCACATAGAGCCTTCTGAAAAAAATCAAGTTTGCCACTATCTTGGTTTTGGACTTCTGGACTCCTGAGCTGTGATATAAATTCCTGTTGTCATCTAGTTTGTGATAATTGGTTACAACAGTGCTAGGAAACTAATATAGTTGAACAGGTTTGATAGTGAAAGAAAGATCTGTGATGTGTGACAACCTAGGAATCTTTCTCACACTTGGCAAAAGGATGGGGTACAATAAAAGCTGTATGGAGATAAACCTAGGCCTCGAGACCTGTCTACTCCTCTAACCATCCATCAAAAGACCTTAAGGAGGAAAAAAGGCTGAAAGTTGGCTGGCGAGTGTCATCCAGCCAATGGTACAGATACTAAAAATCATACAAAAGAGATATATTGGTAGCCCCTGGCTACAATGACCATTGGTCAGACCAGGATCTGATGACTAGTAAGACCAGGAGTTTATATGATATGATAATATTCACCCCTGTTTATGGCTAAAGCTATGAGCCAACCACAGATGTGGGCTTGTTATCTTTTATTCAAATCAGTATCCAACCAATAGTTAGAAATACCGGGGGGCTCCAGGAGAGGAAGTAGTAGAACATGCATTCTGCCACGGGCTGTGACTTAATGTTCACAGTGAGGCTGCATGTTGATGCCAAAGCTGCTGCCACCATAATGGCAAAAGAATGAGAAAAGTGCAGAGTAACCAGGGTCCCACGTGTGAGAAATGACCCCACCACTTCCCAATGTGGCTCAAGCCCAGAGCAGTCAGGGAGGTAGAGAAGGGAACATGATCGCCATTGGCCTGACAGAACTCCCAGGTTACTTGGTTACCATAGCTGCCTAAGTCTTCTCCTAACATCTGGACTCCTAACATCTGGATATGATAACGCAAACTTTAAGTCTTTCCACAGGTAGATAGTAAAATTAGAGTGTCTCTAAGAGTGACTTTTAGGGGGAGGATGTCTTTTGAAGTTTCTAGACAATATCCTAGACACTTCTTCTGGATTCTTGGTCAGAAACTGCCAATAAGGAAAGCAGAGCCTATTTTGACATCCAGAGGCCCTGAGAGCTCAGAAACATTGTAACATCTCCTCCCCATTCCTCTGTGCACTGAGTTCTTGCTTCAGCTACTCCTTAGAGTCCAGGGCTCAATCTACACCACATTAATGACTCTCTCCCCAAGAGCTGTAGTGTTCTGGTCAATATATCTCCAAATAGTTATTTTTTAACATAGAATTATTTTCATTAAGCAACCCCTAATGTCTTTTTCTGTCTGTTACTTCATGAGAATATGCTGAAAGAGTTTTTTTTCAAATTAGTTTCCAACCACCTCAACTGCCACCACTCTGGTAGAAACCACCTGAATTCAGGAAATTGTTCTTCCACTAGTCTTGCTGATACTATCATTGCCCTTACTTTTTTTTTTTTTTTTTTTGAGACGGAGTTTTGCTCTTGTTACCCAGGTTGGAGTGTGGTGGCATGATCTCGGCTCACTGCAACCTCTGCCTGCTGGGTTCAAGCTATTCTCTTGCTTCAGCCTCTCAAGTAGCTGGGATTACAGGTGTCTGCCACCACGCCCAGCTAATTTTTGTAATTTTAGTAGAGAGAGTTTCACCATGTTGGCCAGGATGGTCTCAAACTCATGATCCACCTCAGGTGATCCACCCACCTTGGCCTCCCACAGTGCTGGGATTATAGGCGTGAGCTACTGTGCCCAGCCATCATTGTCCTTCTTCACTCTGCTCTCATCTTTGTTTTACATCAGTAGACAGAGTGATCACCTTAAAGCAGATGTCAATCACATTGCTCTTCTGTTCAAACCCATGCCATCCAGAGTGAGGCCAGACTTCATAATGGTCCAGTTAGGTCCACATCACACATCCCTTCCCACTGCCTCAATCCTCAGAGCTCACCTCTTTTTTTGAGACAGAGTCTTGCTCTTGTCCCCCAGGCTGGAGTACAATGGCGAGATCTTGGCTCACTGCAACCTCCACCTCCTGGGTTCAACTGATTCTCCTGCCTCAGCCTCCCGAGTAGCTGGGACTACAGGCGTCCGCCACCACGCCTGGCTAATTTTTGCATTTTTTTAGTAGAGACAGGGTTTCACCACGTTGGCCAGGCTGGTCTTGAACTCCTGATCTCTGGTGATCCTCCCGCCTTGTCTTCCCTAATTGCTGGGATTACAAGTGTGAGTCACGGTGCCTGGCCAGAGCTCACCTTTTATTCCTCTCCATGCACACTCCCATCTTAACCTTCCGTATCAACACTGTTCTCCTTTTAAGTCCGTGGGAAAAACCATTAAAGCCTTTAATTTCCTCACATTCTTAAGATTCTACTCAAATGTGTTCTTACAATGAAAACTGTTAAAACTTTCATAAAAACTATTTAAAGTTGCAAGGCCTTCATGAGGTCTTTACAGAGTCACTACCCTAATGTAACTTCTTGAAGATGTTACTCCATAGTATTAGTCATCTTCTCGTGTGCTCTATCATTCATTGATATGGTCTATGATCACTTTCTAATTAGAATGTAGGCTTCCATGTATATTTCATATTTATTGAATGTTGAATGGATGCTAATTGCACGTTTTTACATTAGCAGCCTGCTTTATAATCAATTTTATCCCATATGTTGGGTCTTGTGCCTGACTAGACACCTCTGGGAGACAGTCAGTATGTAGGCAGACATGGATTCTACCCAGGAGTAAGGCAGAGACACAGGATGGCAGTTACAGTGAACTCTGAAGGGTGAGAGCAGAGGCCAGAATGGCATGTGTCAGAATATCTGTAACATATCAATCAAGGTGCAAATTGCTCACAAGTGAGCTTAAGATAGGACATACTCTTATGTCAAATTCTTAACAAGAAGATTAAATCTGTGGGCTCCTTCTGAGCCCACAATAAACAACTTCTGTTAAGTAATTGTGAGCAAAGAAAAGCAATAAGAAATTGAGGTTACCAATCAATGCAAAGGTGTGTCTAAGACGAAGAATGATGAGGAGCAAGTTCTGAGACAGGTGAAGACGCTGGTGGCACATAGGTTACTGAAGTAAAAGTAAACTGGTATGTTCAGGGACGTGCAAGGAGAGCCCTGAGACAACCCGCAGAAAGACATAGGATAAGAGGGAACAGAGCGGTGTGCAGCAGTCAGATCTCTCAACCTGCTATTGTCAGGCAGGCCAAGGACTAAGAATACGTGAGGATGGCCACAGAAAGCCCCTTAGTGGTGCCAGGAGGGCAGCGAGAGAACCCGCTTCAACGCCTGGCCATGCTCCCATGGCTCCATTCTATCTGACGCCACATACTAGGAGCTAAGCCCTGCACACTCTTGGAAAACAGAGACCTCCTCTCACCAACTTCTCTTTTGAGGAGGGAGGAGGGGGTGGAAAATAAGAGATCTTCTGTTCATCTCTTTAAGAGAGAGAGAGAAAGAGAGAGAATTCAGTTTCCTTTGCAAGGTAGAAAATCAAAATTATATGATAGGAAGGGAATGGAAATGGATTCAGCCTGGAGAAAAAAAAGACACTCCAGAAAACAAAGGCGGCCTTCTGCCTCTTTAACACTGCTTTCAAGGCTGTCCCTCCCCAGACTCTAGGCTGCTATCAGTGTGCACTCAAAGCAGGAAGCCTGCAAGCTAGCCTTTGCTCCCCACAGAGCAGGGGAGCCTTGGGGCCATAAATCAAATTCCCCTAACTTCATTGAGAACTTTTCTCCTGGAGCCTCATACCCTCTACCCCCCACAAACCTCCCCACACACCTTCAGACCTACAGAAATCTCGGCTCCTGGTTGAAGAGGTGCAGAAAAGCCAGGGTGGGTGTGGTCAGGATTCATTCAACAAATGAGGTTCCTCTGTGTGAAGAAGTCCCTCCCTCCTGAGGAGGAACTGCCTGAGAAATGAAAGTGAAATTTTGGGGGCTGTCAGGAAGAGAAAAGGGGAAGGAGCGTCTAGGTGAACTGAGCTGTGTAGTCCTTTAGAGCCTCTGGACAGAAGGTAATGCTCTTAATCCAGTGATTCTCGAGGGCAGAATGGAGGATTTG
Organism: Nomascus leucogenys; assembly: GCF_006542625.1. NCBI lineage: Eukaryota > Metazoa > Chordata > Mammalia > Primates > Hylobatidae > Nomascus > Nomascus leucogenys. The sequence continues at coordinate 66,517,667 of NC_044395.1, read as the reverse complement.
CACTAGACGGCACATTTGGCAATGTCTGAAGAGATATTTGGTTTTTTGTTTGTTTGTTTGTTTTTGAGACAGAGTCTTGCTCTGTCACCCAGGCTGGAGTGCAGTGGTGCGATCTCGGCTCACTGCAAGCTCCGCCTCCCGGGTTCACGCCTCAGCCTCTCCGAGTAGCTGGGACTACAGGCGCCCGCCACCACGCCCGGCTTTGTATTTTTAGTAGAGACGGGGTTTCACCGTGGTCTTGATTTCCTGACCTCGTGATCCGCCCGCCTCGGCCTCCCAAAGTGCTGGGATTACAAGCGTGAGCCACCACGCCCGGCCTAGATATTTGGTTATTAACTAGGGGGATGCTACTGGCATCTTAGTGGGTACAGGTCACAGATGCTGCTAAGCATTCTACAATGCACGGGACAGCTCCCACAACAAAGAATGATCCATTCCAAAACATCGATAGTGCTGTGTTTGAAAAGCCCTGTTTTAACCTTCCCTGCTTCCCAGGCCAGTTAAACACTCAACTCCCCTTCTCCTACCACTTTCATGGTTGCACATGGTCCCTCGAATCAGTCAATTTGAATTATTCTTTGGATCCAAGGATCCACTTGCGTGCTACCTACCAAAGTACCACGTCACCCCCTAGGAGATGGAGGATGGGTGGCGGAGAGGTGGATGGTGCTGAGAAAAGTTGGCTATAAAGGACCTGGGGAACTTTTGAGAGTGTTGGGAATGTTCTAAATCTTTAAAAGGGGTAAAACTTTTTCAAAACTCATCAAAGTGTGCACAGTAAATGGGTACATATTATTGCACATAACATATACATCAGTAACATTATTTAAAAATGAAAAGTCTTCCAGGTAATTTTTACGTGAATCTGAGGCTGAGAACCACTAGTTGTAAGTAGTAAATCAGGAGTTTTGTGCCCTGAACAGAAAGGGCTGCTTTGAAACTGAGGTAACCTTGAAATCAAACCAAACGAGGAGGAAACTTGAACAAGAGTTGCCACTCGTTTGGTCACAGGATGACCCCACATTGTGCCTCCACAAACAGCATGCTCTGTTTTCATGAGGAATATAAGTGATAGATTCATTTTCTGTGCTGTATGCATCAAAACAATCCTAGTCTTCTACCTCCTGTAGAGCACGTTACATAATAAAAAGTGCCACCTTTGGAAACCACCTGACAAGGTACAATTTTCATTTTTGCCCTCTCCATCTGACTCATGCATGACGATCAAGCACAATTCCCAGGCAGGACAATTATAAACTTGTTGGAAGTTTAATAACTTTCCCATAAAAAGTATCCACATCCAATATCTTTGGAATATGCTTTGACTACTTTTAAGGGAGTCAATTACTATCAGGTTGGTGCAAAATTAATTGCGGCTTTTGAAATTAAAAGTATTATAAAGCCAGGTGTGGTGGCTCACACCTATAATCCCAGAACTTTGGGAGGTTGAGGCGGGCGGATCACAAGTTCAGGAGTTCGAGACCACTCTGGCTAACATGGTGAAACCCCCATCTCTACTAAAATTACAAACAAACAAACAAAAAAAAAGCCGGGCATGGTGGCATGCACCTGTAATGCCAGCTACTCGGGAGGCTGAGGCAGGGGAATCGCTTGAACCCGGGAGGCGGAGGTTGCAGTGAGCCGAGATTGCACCACTGCACTCCAGCCTGGGTGTCAGAGCAAGACTCTGTCTCAAAAAATAAAAAATAAAAATAAACAAAATAAATAAATATATTATAATAGCAAGAACCGCGATTACTTTTGTACCAGCCTAATACTTTCAGATTTCTTTTCCTTATTTCAATATTGGTAACTAATACATCTAGACAGTGTAAAAGGGAAGAAAATCTCGGGACCCGAAAATCTCGGGACCCAAAAATCACTAAGCCGAAGGGAAAATTCAGGTTGGGAACTAACTTGTTAGAGCAAACCTGGCTCCCATTCTATTCCAAAAAAAGACAGCTACTAAGATTAAAAAAATGCTCCAGACAGAACTCAAAGTCACCCCTCTGCTGAGGTGAGATACATGAATATCTGGTTACTTGCTTTGCCCTATTGCTTAATGCAACCTGTTTGTCTTTTATCTACCTGGAAACCCCCTTCCGGCCTCAGTTGTCCTGCCTTTGCGGACATATATTGACTGATGTCTCACGTCTCCCTCAAATGTATAAAACCAAGCTGTGCCCTGATCACCTTGGGTACATGTTGTCAGGACCTCCTGAGGCTGTCATGGGTGCGTCCTTAATCTTGGCAAAATAAACTTCCTAAATTGAGAGTTTTCTCAGATACTCTTTCATTTACAATAGTAAAGCATTAGACAGATTTGTTAAAGCATGAGTTGAGATGTGTATATTACCTTAGCCCATCAGTTCTGTGTGCATGACATTCAATTTTTCATCATTCATTTTGTTCACTTGAGTTTTTCCTTTTTTTTTTTTTTTTGAGATGGAGTTTCGCTCTTGTTGCCCAGACTGGAGTGCAATGGCATGATCTTGGCTCACCGCAACCTCTGCCTCCCAGTTTCAAGTGATTCTCCTACCTCAGCCTCCTGAGTAGCTAGGATTACAGGCATGTGCCACCACGCCCAGCTAATTTTTCTTTTTCTTTTTCTTTTTTTTTTTGAGAAGGAGTCTCGCTCTGTCGCCCAGGCTGGAGTGCAGTGGCGTGATCTTGGCTCACTACAAGCTCCGCCTCCCGGGTTTGCACCATTCTCCTTCCTCAGCCTCCCGAGTAGCCAGGACTACAGGCGCCTGCCACAACGCCCGGCTAATTTTTTGTATTTTTAATAGAGACAAGGTTTCACCATGTTGGCCAGGATGGTTTCAAACTCTTGACCTCATGATCTGCTTGCCTCGGCCTCCTAAAGTCCTGGGATTACAAGCGTGAGCCACCGCACCCAGCCGAGTTTTTTCCTTTTTAAAAAACTCATTTCTCTGAGTTCAATGGACATGCAACTACGCTATGTCTTTAATGTCTTTTTGTTATTTTCTTAACAACTGTCTAGTGTGAACCCCGAAAATCTGAGACAGATCTCAGATAATTTAGAAAGTTTATTTTACCAAGGTTGAAGACATGTGTCCCTGACAGCCTCAGGAGGTCCTGACAACATGTGCCCAAGGTGATCAGAGCGCAATTTGGTTGTATACATTTTAGAGAGACATGAGACATCAATCAATAAATGTGAGATGTACATTGGTTCCATCTGAAAAGGCAGGACAACTCAAGCAGGGAGGGGGCTTCCAGGTCACAGGTTGGTGAAGGACAACCTGTTGCATTCTTTTGAGTTTCTGATTAGCCTTTTCAAAGGAGTCAATCAGATATGCATTTATGTCAGTGAGCAGAGGGATGACTTTGAATAGAATGGGAGGCAGGTTTGCCCTAAGCAGTTCCCAGCTTAACTTTTCTATTTGGCCTAGTGATTTTGAAGCTCCAAGATTTATTTTCCTTTCATACTACCAACATATAATATATTAATGGTAGAAAAATCACCACTTTTGGAAACTCTTAGGCATTCTTCTGGTGCCTCACTCTCAGCTGAGCTGTGCTTCTGGATGGCAGAAATGACCTGGACAGAAAAATGAGCAAGTTTAGTCATTCAAGAATATGCAGCTATTTCCATGGTCGTGTACTTAGAGCTCTGTGTAAACAGAGTGGCTAATAAATGTTGGCAAGGGTCATATCCTCAAGGCTTGTTTACAGAGGCAGAGAGAGCCAGCTGGGAAATGATCTAAAGACACCAGTGCAGGAGTAACCCTCTGACTTTACTCACACCATTCTCCCGGGTCCCAAAGTCCTCCCTGAGCAAGGCACAGCAGGGCTGTCTTCTCTGCCAACCTCTACTTGCAGAACTCATTCGGAAGCCTGGGCCACCACAAGCATCAATACTTGGAAAGCATCAATATGTGGAAAATAATTTTGCATATCTTCTAATTTTTTTCTTGTGAAACGTTTCTGCCTTTTGGTGAATGTTACGTTTTTATTTTTCAAATAATCATTTTACACAGATTCTAAAGCTTATTAGCATAGAGCTGTGTACTATTTTAAAAAATATTTTAATTACCTATAACGAACCACTTTTCATTTGCAATTTTATTGGTTGGTTATGCTACCTTTTGCCTTGCTTAGATATGTTCACTCACCTTGTCTACTACAATTTATTTTAATGTGTTCTATTCATTATTATAGTCTCTCAAAGAGCAAGTCTCTCCTTTATGAGAACACAGAACAACTTGGAGATAGAAAAGGCTGAGATAACCTCCCCAATCTGAAATCCTCCAGTTGCCTCCTCCTGTGAAACTAGCTAGTGGTAGTCTGAGAATGGCTCAGAGAGGAAGGGACAGGCTCAAGGGGGGAGGAAATGCTGATAGGGCCACTAATGCAACAGAGCTTGGACTTTCAGGCCTCAGCCCTGCAGATGTAGCTCCAGCCCATCAACCAGTGAAGAAGATCTTTTGAACCTTTTGTACTCAGCAGTGCGGAGCAGCACACTTACTGAATGAGAAGAAAAATCTGGCCGGGCGTGGTGGCTCACACCTGTAATCCTAGCACTTTGGGAGGCTGAGGCTGGTGGACCATGAGGTCAGGAGTTCAAGACCAGTCTGGCCAAGATAGTGAAACCCCGTCTCTACTAAAAATACAAAAATTAGCCGGGTGTGGTGGCAGGCGCCTGTAATCCCAGCTAGTCAGGAGGCTGAGGAAGAGAATTGCTTGAACTCAGGAGGCAAAGGTTGCAGTGAGCCGAGGTTGTGCCACTGCACTCCAGTCTGGGTGACAGAGAGAGAGACTCCATCTTAAAAAAAAAAAAAAGAAAGAAAAAGAAAACTCTGAGGCCCCTGAGAACACCCAAGGGCCACAGATGCCAACTGTGAAGTGTCATCTGTTAACTTTAGCCTTCCTACAATACATTATAAACAATAAAAATGTACTTATATCCCATAATAAATATTAAAATTCTAAAACTGCATGAGTTTGTTAAAGATGACCACTTGAAATAATGGGTTGTTTGGCAGAAACATTAAATTTATCTCTCTGCTCTAAGGTCTCTTCCTTTCCATAACTTGAAGACAGTAGGAGCTTTGTTATTAAGTCTCCAATATTCTCAAGAATAACTTAAAACACATTTAGGGCTTAAGAATAACCAAAACGGCCAGGTGCGGTGGCTCATGCCTGTAACCCCAGCACTTTGGGAGGCCAAGGTGGGCGGATCACGAGGTCAGGAGATAGAGAGCACCCTGGCTAACACAGTGAAACCCCGTCTCTACTAAAAAAAAAATAGAAAAAATTCGCCGGGTGTGGTGGCAGGCGCCTGTAGTCCCAGCACTTTGGGAGGCCGAGGCAGGTGGATCACGAGGTCAGGAGATCGAGACCATCCTGGCTAACATGGTGAAACCCCATCTCTACTAAAAATACAAAAAATTAGCCGGGTGTCGTGGCGGGCACCTGTAGTCCCAGCTACTCGGGGGGCTGAGGCAGGAGAATGGTGTGAACCCAGGAGGCGGAGCTTGCAGTGAGCAGAGATGTGCCACTGCACTCCAGCCTGGGTGACAGAGCAGGACTCCATCTCAAAAAAAAAAAAAAAAAGAATAACCAAAAACATTTAAGTTTAAAGAAATGAGTATGGTCTCAGTGGAAAAGCAGCCATGAGGAGAAAAACAGTTCCCTTAGTCTCAGAGAAAGCAGATGAGAGTCACTTGAATTGGAAGGGTGCCTAGCTCAGGAGAGGCACGGTGGCCGGGGGAGGGCTGAGGGTGTGGAGATTAAAAACAAAACAGCAGTAAAAACAGACCTAGGCGGCCGGGCGCGGTGGCTCACGCCTATAAATTCTAGCGCTTTGGGAGGCCGAGGCTGGCGGATCACGAGGTCAGGTGTTCGAGACCAGCCTGGCCAGCATGGTGAAACTCCGTCTCTACTAAAAATACAAAAATTAGCCAGGCGTGGTGGTGCCAGCCTGTAATCCCAGCTACTCGGGAGGCTGAGGCAGGAGAATCGCCTGAACCCAGGAGGCGGAGGTTGCAGTGAGCTGAGATTGTGCCACTGCACTCCAACCTGGGCGACAGAGCAAGACTCCGTCTCCAAAAAAAGAAAAGAAAAAACAGACCTAGGGTTAGAGACAGGATCAAGAGATTACCTAGCATTGTTTTCAGGCAAATGGAAGATCCCTGACATCTCACACAAAAGAGAACAACAGGTTCTGTGTCTATTCCAATAGGAATTTCAGATTCCCGGGGTTGTGAAACTTCTGGTCACCCTTTGGTGATGGCTCCAGATACTGCTTCCTGCACATTGTCCATGGAGCATCCTGCAGGTTGAGGGCTCCTCATGCCCTGAGATTCTCCTGAGCCCACTGAAACTTTCCAATGTGGATGCCCCACTCCTAATTATGACTCAGCACAGTCCTAATGCCCCAGAAATACAAGATGGAATGACTGCCACAAACGCCTTCAGAGATGATGGGAAAGGGAAAGCCCTAAAACTGATTCCTGGGTGGTGAGAACCCACACTTAGTACTCACTGTGTTACTGGTGGAGGATGTCCAGGTTCTTGGCATCTTGATAAAGAACTGGACAAAATGCACAAACAGGCCGGGCGCAGTGGCTCACAATGCCTGTAATCCCAGCATTTTGAGAGGCTGAGGCAGGTGGATCACCTGAAGTCAGGAGTTCGAGACCAGCCGGCCAACATAGAGAAATCCCATCTCTACTAAAATACAAAAATTAGCTGGGCATGTTGGCATGTGTCTATAGTCTTAGCTATTCAGGAGACTGAGGCAGGAGCATCTCTTGAACCTGGGAGGCAGAAGTTGTAGTAAGCCAATATCACGACACTGCACACTTCAGCCTGGGCTGGGCAACAAAGTGACTCCATCTCAAAAAAAACAAAACAACAACAACAAAAGAGCACAAAGAAAGGAAAGAATGAAATAACAAAAACAGATTTATTGAAAATGAAAGTACACTCCACAACGTGGGAGCAGGCCGAGTGTAGGGGCTCAAGAGCCCCCGTTACAGAATTTTCTGGGGTTTCAATATCTTCTAGAGGTTTCTCATTGGTTATTTGGTGTATACCCTACGTAAATGAAGAGGATGAAATAAAGTTACAGAGTCATTTAGTCGGTATGGGCCCTATGTAAATGGAGGGGATGTTACTCAGTGTGTGGCCTTTGTAAATAGGACAGTCCCTGTCATTGTGGAAATATTTCCTGATTTAGTCCTAGAAAGTCCTTAGATTTCCTGCCTCCAGGCCCTATTCTCCTGCCTTGACTGGACTTTTAATTTTGAATCCATACCTTTTCCTTCTCTAGTCTTTTCCTGAAAACAGAAAATTTGGAAGCAACTTAAAGGCTTCAAAGTTTTGTCAGCAGGGGGTGCCATTTCTGAGGTCAGAAGGCTTGCTAAAAAGATAATGGCCTAAGAATGCAGATTTTGTGTTTGCTATTTCAAGTCCTTGTTTCTTTGTAACCAGTTTCCTATCTTGACCTGGGGGGCTGGAGATTCTGAAAATGAAAGGCATAAATATCCCAAAAGAGTTACCTGTAATTTAAGAAGTGCAGCAGCTTGTAGTGATCCAGAACCTCGGCATTGCAATAAAGGGGTGACTGGGATGCAGGGGTCAAAGGAAAATGGATAGAAATGGATTTCCTCCAGTTGCTGTGGATGAGTGCTGGAGATAGGAATGTGTGTCTACACATAGAGAAACTGCCTGTATCTAACTTGGAATCCCTTCCCCCACCAAAGGTCACCAAGATAGGGGGACTAAAAATATTCTAGTAAAGCTGGGACCAGAGCAGAAACGGCTTTACCAGTTTAGAAGCAAAGAAAGGATAGTTTGCAACAAAAATGCCAAAACACACAGGGACTCTACCACATACTACATGAACACTGCACAGCAGCTTTTGCCCTGCTATCTCACTGTAGGAGCAGAACAGGCTTTACTTCATTCCTGAGGACTACCAGAGCCTCTCACTTCAACGGAAAGAAGCAGCTAATCGGGACGAAGAGAACACTGACAAACACCATTGCAGAGGGAGCCCATGACAGTACTTCTGACCCTCCCGCTGTAAGGCATAATATGCACTAGTAACCTGAAAAATGGAGACTTAGCTGGGCAGATAGAGAAAGTGATTTCCAGAGAAAGAGAATTACTACAGAAGTAGAAAAGAATACCAGGAACTTCCAGTTTTAGTTCCAACATGTAAAGAGCTTGAGACTCATTACTCCAACCCTCAGAAGAAAAAAAAGCTTGGCTGGACGCAGTGGCTCACGCCTGTAATCCCAGCAGTATAGGAGGCTAAGGCGGGCGGATCACGAGGTCAGGAGTTAGAGACCAGTCTGGCCAACATGGTGAAACCCCATCTGTACTAAAAATACAAAAACTTAGCCGGGCGCAGTGGCGCGCGCCTGTAGTCCCGGTTACTTGGGAGGTTGAGGCAGGAGAATCGATAGAACCCAGGAGGCGGAGGTTGCAGTGAGCCGAGATCCCACCACCGCACTCCAGCCTGGGCGGCAGAGTGAGACTCAGTCTCAACAAAAAAAAAAAAAAAAAAAAAAAGAAGAAAAGGAAAAAGAAGCTAAACCAGCTAAAAATCAATGACTTTCCTAAGTCTCATCAGATAATTAAAGTCACAGGAAAAAAATTGCCACCCCAAAATCTAGAGACAGGTAAATACAGAGAATAAACAGCCTAAATCTACTTACCTGAAGCATGATTCAGGACGGGCGCAGTGGCTCACACCTGTAATTCCAGCACTTTGGGAGGCTGAGGCGGGTGGATCACTTGAGGTCGGGAGTTTGAGACCAGCCTGGCCAACATGTCGAAACCCTGTCTACAAAAATACAAAAATTAGCCAGGCATGGTGGTGGGCGCCTGTAATCCCAGCTACTCAGGAGGCTGAGACAGGAGGATCGCTTGAATCCAGGAGACAGAGTTTGCAGTGAGCCGAGATGGCACCACTACTCTATCCTGGGCAACAGAGTGAGGCTCAGTCTCAAAAAAAAAAAAAAAAAAAAAAAAAAATTTAAAAGAGGAGTTGCCTGAGTCATATACTGATAGGAACACTTAAATAGTAATTCTGACAAATTGCCGGAGGCTGATTATGGACTAGCTTGAGAGAGAGAAAAACTCCTAGCACCTAGACTTAGGGCCCCGCCCCCGCCCCACTTTCTTGGAATTTACCTCCAAAAACCAAAGCGAGTTCCCATAGTGGAAAGCCAAGAAAAAGATCCTTTCTTTTCTGGCAGAGAGAGAGAGTAAAAGAACCATTCTGAAATATGTTCAGAGCATCCCCCATAAAAAAGGCCTACTCTGCATTGGAAAAGACTTGAAAGCAGAATGCTTTCTCCAAATAAGACAAAGAACTGAAGATTCCTGCACTTCTCTGGTAACAGAATGAAGGAGGTATATTCTTGTGGGATCATGTGGTTACCACTGAAACTGTTTTGGGGACATCAAAATATTGATAATGGCAATCTGTTGGCCTTTATGGTACAAAATGCCTGAGAGGCAGGGACAGCTATTCCATATGCAGAGTAGATGTCAACTTTTGTCAATAAGTACTTGCAGAGGCTCTTTCTAGGTATAAGAGTACCAAGTCCACTTGCTACACAAAGTTGGTCGTTTCTCCCAAGGAGTTCATATGACTCAGGCTACCCTCATATCACCATTTGCACACAATACATTGATTCACACAATCTTAATTTTCTCCAGGATTACTGTGAATTGTTACCACTGACATGAAGCCTGCTCATGTGAGTGATTTAAAATGGCTTGTCCTTATCATGCTACACTGATGTTTCCCAAATAAGTCATGGTTTTAGCTTTGTCACTGTTTCTCTCCCCAGTCTGCCCTAAATGAGATTTGTGTCCTCCTTACGTCTTATAGTTGTACAAAGCTTCAAGCAGAATTTCCTCTCATAGTCCAATCTTTTCTCCCCCAGAGTATACTACATTTGATGTTATCTATAATCAATCAAGGCTCAAGAATCAAAACAATCATGTACTTGTGCCATTGTTTTATAATAGATTAATCAATATGCAGTGTATACAGTTTATCATCTAGGCTAATCTTCTCTCTTCTTTTACCCTGTATATCCATTGATATTCCTGACTGTGGTGTTAAAATTTGCATACGAAATGATTTTGTTTTTCAACATAAGCTTTCAACTTAAAGTTTTCATCATTACCTGGGTCGCTCACATAAGCTAGACTTAATATTACTTATATCATTTATGAGTAATATATTTATAGGAGTCTATTCCTTCATTAGGCCTGAGATTACATTTTGAGCATTATACATTACTTTGACTGGTTTTTTTTTTGTTGTTGAGATGGAGTCTCACTCTGTTGCCCAGGCTGGAATGCAGTGGCATGATCTCGGCTCACTGCAACCTTTGCCTCCTGGGTTCAAGCGATTCCCCTGCCTCTGCCTCCCGAGTAGCTGGAATTACAGGCGCGTGCCACCATGCCCGGCTAATTTTTGTATTTTTAGTAGAGATGGGGTTTCACCATGTTGGTCAGGCTGGTCAAACAGTAAATATTTTAGGATTTGCAGGTCAAGCAGTCTCTGTTGCAACCAGTCAACACTGCTGTTGTAACCTGAAAGCAGCCACAGATGATACATAAATGAGCATGGTGATATTCCAATAAAGTACATTGACAAAAATAGGTATCAAGTAGGATTTGGCTCACACACTGACCTTTTCAGATTTCTAACAGAGAGAAATGAATAAAAATGTTGCCTCTGAATTTTGCTGCCCTGTTTTGTAGGCCAATTCTGTCACTTCATATTTGTCCAACTTTGAGCAAGTTCTTTCATCTCACTGTACCTCCATTTTCTCATTTTTTTTTTAAAGGATAATGACAGTACCTATTTTCATACGACCATTATAAAGATTAAGCCCAGGCCGTGCACGGTGGCTCAAGCCTGTAATTCCAGCACTTTGGGAGGCCGAGGCGGGTGGATCACCTGAGGTCAAGAGTTCGAGACCAATCTGCCAACATGGTGAAACCCCGTCTCTACTAAAAATACAGTATTAGCTGGACGTGGTGGCAGGTGCCTGTAATCCCAGCTACTCAGGAGGCTGAGGCAGGAGAATCGCTTAAACCCAGGAGGCGGAGGTTGCAGTGAGCCAAGATCACGCCACTGCACTCCAGCCTGGATGACAGAATGAGACTCCGTCTCAAACAAACAAACAAACAAACAACAACAACAACCAAAAAAACAAGAAAGCTGGAGTGGCTAAATTAATATCTAACAAAGTAGAGTTTGGAGAAAAAGATCTTAGTAGAGATAGAGGGTCATTCCATAATGAGAAAGGGCTCAATTCATCAAGAGGATGTAACATTCCTAAATGTGTATGCTCCTTACAGAAGAGCTTCAAAAATCAGAAAGCAAAATCTGATAGAACTGCAGGAGAAATAGGCAAATCCACAAATATAGTTGGAAATTTCAACACCCCTCTCTCATAGAAAATCAGTAAGGATATAGAAGATTTGAATAATATCAACCAACATGATGTTTATTCAACACTGTACCCCAGGACAACAGAATACACATTTCTTTCAAGTACAAATGAAACATTTACCCATATAGATCATATCCTTTACCGTAAAACAAGTCTCAATACATTTAAAAATGATTCAAGTCATATAAAGTCTATATCTGGACCATTTAAAATTAAATTATAAACCAGTAACAAAAAGATATATGAACATCCTCATAGATTTGGGAAAAAATATAATTTAAATAATTCAATGGTCAAAGAAGAAATCAAAAGGAAAAATAGAATCTTGAATAGAATGGAGAATATATCAAAATTTGTGAGATGCATTTAAAGCCACAGAAGGAAATTTATAGCTCTAAGTGCTATATATACAAAAAAGAACCCCATCTGATTTATTGCCTTGATAGTGATGAGTTTCACAAGTCAAAATGTATCAAGTTATATACTTTATGAAATGTATTATATGTCAGTTATATCACAATAATAATGTTAAGACAGTCCTCTTCCCCTAAAAAAATTATTTTTAAGTTAGAATCAAACTTACATGCCAGCTCTAACCAGCACTCACTTGTTGGGAAATATTAGGATAACTATACCACATGCCTAGAACTTTAGTGACAATACAGTTCTCTTTTACAAACTTTAGGCTGTAGAATGGAATTAACATAGTTGAAAAAAGCTGAGATCCTGAGTCCTCTATAATGGGAAAAAGGATTACTTAGGGTTCCAGGCAGTTTCCACCAAAATCTGAGTTTTTTTTTCCCTTGAAATTTGATTGTACATGATTGCATACAGCTAGACATTTAAAAAATCTTTACAGTTAGGTTTAGCCCTATGGCTATTCTCATTAACAGAAAATGAGCAGATATTACAAATCCCATCTATGAACTAAAGATTTAAAAAGCACGTTTTCTCCCCTAAGTTTTCTTTACCTTTCTGCCAGCTTCGTGCTGTTACTATTCTCGGGTACAGCAAGTGCCACAAGATGAAAGCAAGCTTGGTGCATGAATCCCACATGGAACAGCGCCACTCACCACCAGTTACATACACTCATGACCGATTGTTTCACATTAACAAGAAGTACATTTCTTTAGTATTTGATCCATTATGTATTTTTAGAGTTCTTTTTCATAGTAGTTTAGCCTACTCTATCACATGTCAAGAACAGAATGCCTCTGTCAAGCCCCCATAACCCCTCAAGAAAAGGTCAGAGCTATGAACTTACCCTAATAATTGTCCCCAAGTCTCAGATTGAGCAACCTTCCCCAGGTCTTACCTATAGAATTCCAGCAAGTACTTAGTTTGGCTTTCACTATTATCTAAAGTCATTCACTGGACAATACTTTCGGTTCTCCAAGTGAATTTACTTATAAAGTTAATATCACAATAAAGATGTTAAGGAAGTCCCTCTCTCTTTCAAAATCTTCTTTTTAAGTTAGCATCAAACTTAAATACCGGCTCTAGCAAGCACTCACATTTTGGGAAATATTAGGATAACTATACCACATCCCTAGAACTCTGGTGACGAAAAAAAAAAATTACTTATAAAGTAAATTCACTTGGAAAGTAAATTTACTTGTAAAATGAGTTTACAGAAGAGCTGGGCTAACTCTTTTGCCTAGAACTTATTGTACGGGAAAATAAGTGGGGAGGGGATAAGTACTCCGGCAGATCTTTCTCTTTCCTGAACTTCCACCAGCCCCATGGGCCCCAGTCAGCCAGCCCTATCTCCTTTTAAATCTCTTCCAATTGAAATGCAGACCAGGATGAGGAGTTTGCATCCAGCCTCTGGGCTTCCACAGATATGATCTCCCAAATATTATAAAACTGTGCCTTAGAACAAACCAGTAGTGAGCTTTTACTATAATCTGCACTACTTCATCTCACCATAGACAACCAAGCCGAGCCTTGATAACAAATCAGTTTTTCCTCGAACCATGAAGGAGCTTCAAGTGCCCAACAGACTGAGGACTAATGGCAGGGGCCAGAGTCGGCAGAATCATTCTCTGGTCATGAGCCCTTTCTATGATCTTCCAAATTTCTACACTTCCAGATATGTTGAGATCTGCTTTTCTCTGGCATTACCTTCCATAAAAATGCCTCAGGGCAGCTGGGAAGGTGCAGGTTCTTGTAGAGATAAACATATGTGCCTTGAAACTCCTCTGTATCCCGAGTCCATAGGCTTTTACACTAGGGCTCACTTAGGGACAGAAATTTCATTATAGGATCTACTCCAGAGTTGTCCAATAGAAATACAATGTAAGCCACATATGTAATTTTAAGGTTTCTAGTATCAACATTAAAAAAATAAAATGAAACAGGTAAAATGAATAACATTTTATTTAATCCAATAGAGCCAACATATTATCATTGCAATACACAAAGGAAAAGTTATTAGTGAGATATTTTACATTATTTTTTGAAGTAGGTATTTGAAATCTGGTATATATTTTATACTTTGAGCACATCTCAATTCAGACTAGTCATGTGTGAAGTACTCAACAGACATTGGTGGCTCCTGGATACCATATGGGACAGCCAGTGCCATTCTCCTCCTTGGTATTTGTTTCTACCCTCACATGTACCTCATAATTTCTTTTATAGCTGGTTCAAAAAACATATCGCACCTCTCTACCAAAGTCATAGCAGCTCACTCAATAGCTGTTTGTTCCTGCGCATAAAGAGAGTGTGGAAAAGCTGGAAGAAACCAACCTCTTCCTTTAAGTGCTTTATAGTGTTCATATTTTCTCTTTGTATTTTCTTTCTATTCTGAGAGAAAAATATGTATTGGGTTGTTTTTCTCTCCCCATTACCCTTTTGTTTTTACTGCAATTAATTTGAAAGATGTATTTTTTTTTATTGTTCTATTGCTACTCTTAAATGTAGAGAGGAAGGCCAAAGGTTGTAGTGAAGACTGTAGTGAAGACTCTCTTCAATTTGAGTTTGAAGCTACCCAAATTATCATTATAATGGTTTGGTTTTAGAACTCAATCCTATACATACTTACACAAAAACACAGTAATTTATTTGCTTATTATTGCATTTTATAGAACCTGGCAAAGATATTACAAGAATGTAAAAATACAGGCCAATTTCTTTCATTAACATAGATGAAAACAAAATCTAAACAATACGTTATCAAAATAAATCCAGTACTGCATACAACAAATAATAATGGTGTATTTCAGCAAGTTGTGGCCAATATAACAAATTGAAGTAAATCAATGTACTAAGCCACATTAACAGAACAAAAATGACACACAATTGTCTCAATAATTTACAGAAAAGACATAGGTAGAATACGATTTTTCATTTTATACAAAAACTTGTAGCAAATGAACAGATCAGAACTTCCTAAATTTGATCCCCTGCATCAACCAAAAAAACCTGCATCAAATACTATGCTTAACGGCAAAATACTGAAAGCACCCCCTATCCACCTCAAGACCTGTCATCAGTCAAAGATGCTTACTCTCACCACTGGGTGCATCCTAGTACTGAGTAAATGTTTAAAACAAAAGAACTGGCTGGGTGCGGTGGCTGACATCTGTAATCCCAGCACTTTGGGAGACCGAGGCGGGTGGATCACTTGCGGTCAGGAGTTCGAGATCAGCCTGTCCAACACGGTGAAACCCTATCTTTACAAAAATACAAAAATTAGTTGGGCATGGTGGTGGGTGCCTGTAATCCCAGCTACTTGGGATGCTGAGGCAGGAGGTTCGCTTGAACCCAGGAGGCAGAGGTTGCAGTGAGCCGAGATTGCACCACTGCACTCCAGCCTGGGCGACAGAGCGAGATTCCATCTCAAAAAAATTCAAAAACCAAAAAACAACAAAAGAATTGAGAACACAGAAAAACAAGATCAGAAGGGAGAATCACATGCTGATAAGCCTCAGGGTACTTATCAGAAGTGGGTGGAAACAGAAGAATATTCAAGAGCTTGGACGGCGCAGGGTCATAGGAATTACACAGTTGCAAGGATTAAAATATGGACAAAGAGTAGTGGGAAAGTAGTATTTAGAGAAAGTGTAGATGGGGAAGCCATGGTTTGTGACATTATAAAAGGAGACAGTGCCAGCCTCATAATCTAAGAAAACCCCAACACGGCGAGGGGGCACTGTCATGGAGAGGAGCAGGGAAGGGGAAGAATCCTCATAGGCCCTATATTCATGGTTATGCTGTAACCCAATCACCCAGTATCCACTCTGAGGCTGATACCTGGAGTAAGCATTGTGATTTTGAGCGTGATGGTTGAAAGAGAATGTAAGTCCCAGTGAATTGCTGCATACCCCCAGGATCCAGGCAGTCTTCTTGGCCACATCTACCTCCCAGTAATGCTTTCCGGAGGAGAAGTGCTGGGAGCCCAGGACACTACAGTCATAATGCTTTTCCAGACGGGGAGGTCCAGATACTTTAGCTCCCACAAACCTCACTTGTCTCCGGTTTTTAGCCAGGACAAGATTTAAATTAGCTGTGTGTGGATTCAGGGTCACGTCCACTGTAGGAAAAGGTACAACATCAGCAGATGAGAGTGGGGACATGGGTCTCATTATGCTGAGAAGAGGAAACACAGGAAGTGGTTGGAAGAACTGGAACTATAAGGCGGGGATGGGGGAGGCATCAACACCTAGGACCCGTGTGGCTATGTCTGGGGAGGGCATGTGAAAGGAGATCAGAATGTGCCAACCCAAAGAGGCCATGGCTTCTACTTACCCCAGTAGCTCTGGACATCTGTCAGCTCTGTAATGATGAAAAGAGTCAATAATGTTGAATAGGACCAACTGTCTCATGTCTGGTGTCTCTCTCCTTACTAGATTGAGGGGAATGGTGAGGAATCCTGTGAGGATGTCACCTGGCCATTTCATCTCCCCTTAAATACAAACTGCATCTTCTTCAGCACACTATGTCCCTCCCTCTGGGACCTCCCTCTTTGCCACTATGCTCAAACACCGACTATATCCTCTATCCCACTTATTTCTTCCCACGACAGTAATTTCACATCCAAACTCTTTCCCCTGAATCTCCTTACCTCTAAACACTCGCAGCATCCTTTTCAGATCTGGGGCTCGAAACATACTTCTCAGCTTTGTAGGGAGAGCTTCTGGCTTCCTCAAGGTCCAGAACTCACTCCTAGAAAGGACAGGATTTCTGAGTTCCCACACTGCTGACTGTGGGTTCCTCCACCCCCCATCTCCCTTACCTCCCAAGCCTACTGACGAATTCCAATCCTCCTTTCTGAATACACTTAGCATCATTCTGCAAACAGCCTTGGCACTGGAGCCAGAAGACCTAGACTAGAAACTATCATCTCATCATCTACATAAACTTGTGTAAGATTTAACTTTTTTTTTGAGAAGGAGTCTCGCTCTGTCGCCCAGGCTGGAGTGCAGGGGCGTGATCTCGGCTCACTGCAACCGCCACCTCCCAGGTTCAAGCGATTCTCCTGCCTCAGCCTTCCGAGTAGCTGGGACTACAGGCGCGTGCCACCATGCCTGGCTAATTTTCTTGTATTTTTAGTAGAGACAGGGTTGCACCATGTTAGCCAGGATGGTTTTGATCTCCTGACCTCGTGATCTGCCCTCCTCCGCCTCCCAAAGTGCTGGGATTACAGGTGTGAGTCACTGCGCCTGTCCAAGATTTAACTTCTTAAAGTCTCATTTTGTTTTTCTGTTGTTGTTTTTAGAAAATACTATAATTTTCCTTTTTCTGTGTCCTAGAGGTGTTATGCAGTTCAGTAAAATAATGGCTTGGAAATCTCTTGCTACCTCTAAAAAAAAGATAAAAAATATTTAAAATCAGAGGGGTTGAAGATGTCTGGGTTGACAGGCAGAACACCAAGGGCCTATTGCTGGGGCTTTGAGAGTATCAAGTGAAGGGGTTTCTTCAGAACAGTCTGTGGGCTTAGGCCCTAGGATTTCTCAGAAAACCTTCAAAACAGCATTTTAGGATTTGCTGTCTCTGGGAATGTTACGCCACTAGCTGGAGAAAAGATGTCCTCACCTCCAAACGGAGAGTACAGATTTCAGAAGGGACAATAGGCTTCCTATTTCATGTGTCTGTGAGGAGCATGAAGGAACCAAGTGTGCAAGCAGCTTGACATGTCACCTTGTTGGATGAGACTCTGGAGTATGTGACAGAGAACATGTTTGATTTCCGGGCTAAATTATTATCCTCAAGAGCTCGGGTTTACGTTTTTACTGGAATTGAGATGAAAGAAAATCTACTAGGGAGCAAGGCCTGGGAGAAAGGAAAAACTTAAGGCAGATGTCCCAAGACCAAATTCTTAGACCTTGAGAAATAATGCAGATGGGAATGTCACACTGATAAAATTCACGGGCAGGAAGTTGCAGTGAGCCGAGATCATGCCACTGCACTCCAGCCTGGGCAACAGAGTGAAACTCTGTTTCAAAAAAAAAAATTTATAGGCAAAGAAAATTCCTGTGTATTTTGAGGTAACTATAAACTTAAGAATCAGGGATGAAAGCAGGCACAGAGGTTTATGGAAAAGTACACTAACAGGGTACTTGGGGAGTCACTGATACTGCAACTCTTTATTCATTTTTTTTTTTGTTTGAGGCAGAGTATCCCTCTGTCTCCCAGGCTGGAGTGCAGTGGCGCAATACTGCAACTCTTTATTCTAAATAACAGTACTGTCCCCAACTACTGACCCCCCATCACCCACATTTTCCTACCAGAGAAGCCAGTTCATCCCCTTTATTTGGGGATGCCAAAACTCTCATGTGATGCGCAATTCAAGACTACTCTCTGGAATCTTCCCCACTCTGATTCTTCTTCCCTTTCCCACTGATCATGGGTAAAGGGATCATTTATCAGTCCAGGGGAACTACCTCATGTTCTCCTACACATACCTTTCTGTGACATCACTCACATCCTAGGAAGGAAAAAGACAGGTTAAGTCAAGGAGTAACAGGTCATGCCCTTATCCACATTTCTCCTTCCATGTCCACTACCCCACAATATGATACAAAGAAAGACAATCCTAACGTGGAGGCCACAAAGTAGAGAAAAAACTCAGGGCAGACTGTTTCTAAGAACCCATGTGAGGACATCAAAAAATAACTCAATCGACTCATCAGTGTCTTGATTTTTACAACATTGTGTGTGTGCATATGTGTGTGTAATGTTATGTATGTATAGCATGTATTATTTGTCAGGCATTGTGCCTGGCCTAGAGAACCTCAGATGATTAAGTCATAATTTCCATCCTTGGGTAGCTTACATCCTGTTCTGGTTGCTGAAGATACAGGCTCATGGGCTTTAAATATGGTTGTTTCTCAAACTTCACCTTCTCTAACCCTCTACCCTACCTTTGCTGACTTCATCCATTTCCTTCATTTTAATGCACACATGTTGATGATTCTCAAATCAGTACTTCTGCTCAGCCCCCTTTCCTTATGATTTTGATTAATATATACACCAGCAAATGAGTCACAGGTACCTCAAATGCAAGATGTTTAAAAGAAAACTTATTTCTGCAACTCTTGTCTCCCTTCCATCCTACTGAATCATACTAGCAACCACTTAAGTCACCAAATTTAAACAAAATAGGAAATAACTACCATATATTCACCCTGGCATCCTATCTTTGCCCAAGTCAGTCCACTTCACATCCTTAATTTCATTTGGTCACCAGTTGTTCACCTTTATCACTGCCACTGCTAGTCTCATTTCCGTGGAATTGGCTATTCCTTTCTATCTGGTCTTTTTATCTTCTGCTCCATACATCTCAATGACCTCGAAGAACAGCTTAAGATTGGTCCATATAACACAGGATTAACTATTTTCTCTGTATTAGGGCTGTTTATGGTGGCATTTCATAGAGACACAACTCAAACTGGCTGGCTTGAACATAGAACGTGGTAGAGGTGCTGTATCAATTTGCAGTAAATATCCAGGATTGTATCAATCTTACATTGTGGCCGTACTGAGGAACTGAAATGATCAAATCAATGTGCTATTTTGTGTGGCTACTTCTCTTATGTTGGCTTTATGTCGATATTTTGAAGCTTTTATCTTGGCTATAAAATCTTTTTTTTTTTTTTTTTTTTTTTTGAGACGGAGTCTTGCTCTGTCCCCCAGGCTGGAGTGCAGTGGCGCGATCTCGGCTCACTGCAAGCTCTGCCTCCTGGGTTCGCGCCATTCTCCTGCCTCAGCCTCCTGAGTAGCTGGGACTACAGGCGCCCGCCACCACGCCCGGCTAATTTTTTTGTGTTTTTAGTAGAGACAGGGTTTCACCG